>NW_026535284.1:2901631-3433673 GCF_026225885.1 Hylaeus anthracinus
ACTACTACTACTACTACTACTACTACTACTACTACTACTACTACTACTACTACTACTACTACTGCTACTGCTACTATTAACTACTTACGACAGGTGTGATTCTTGCGTTAATTGGACGCACGGGCGACGATCAGCGCGCCAGCGTCTATTCTGTTTTGTTTCGTTTGTTTGTTTGTTTCTTGTTTGTTACGAGATTTTACACTGGCAAGTGGCAAGGCGTGTGCACCACCGTATTCGTACATCAAAGCGTGCCAGACGAAATTTATTCGAGTCGTTCGGCGCGAAGGAAACACTTCTTTTGCATAGAGTACCCAGCCATGTATCGTGATATTTTCAGATGAGTTTGCTAGGTCATAATGAACGAAAAAAGTCCTATCCGCTATTGGCGTTATTTTAATCCTTATAACAAACACGTTGCGTTTTGTCTTGATGTGAAATGTATGATGGTGCCTGTCCTGAGTCGGCGCAATCTCCAGTGACTGTTCAGGGCCACTGTCTTCACCATACCGCTCACCTATACTCAAACCCAACGCATGTTTTTTTCGACCGAAACTCGATAAATGTATTCTCGTACTGTACGTGGCATTTTCGTTCATAATAACTTTGAAAATATATTGGATTAGTTGGTCGATAATCTTACAGGTTGTTCAAAAAATGTGGGATTTCTTTCTTTTGTGATCAGTTTATCATGCTGATATAAATGAGGAAGTTCTTTTCCTTTTTGCAATCCGAAGTTTCGTTATCGCGCTATCCAGCTGACCAAGATACAAAATAGCGCGTGTCAGAAGTCACATGACCAAACTTTGAACTCTTTCTATCTAGAAAACGAAATTTCAAATTACAAAATGGCAAAAGACGTTTCAATTTCTTTTCTTACACGAGGAATCCACATTGATAAAACACTCCTATGCTATATGACAGGAATGCATCAAACAGTTCAAGACTTTCATCTGCTTCTTCGAAATTATACGTCTCTCTTCGATGTTGTAGGATTTAAGGTTTTCGTAGCACTGAACGGCTCGAACGAGTATCACGCGTTACGGTCAAAGATAACAAAAAAAAAGGGGAAAAGAGAAATGATTGTGAAAATCACCACAGCTACCTCCATGTTATTAAATATCAGTCTTCTTCTCGCGCTATACTCACGCTCATATTACCTAAAGCATATGTTATTTTACAATATTCGGACGAGCAATCTGCCGAATCCACGTCTCCGTAGCGAGTATATATTATATATAATTGTGTATACACAATATTTACACATAGTCAGAGCGCGAGGTAATATAGCTTCCACGGATTATAGGTTTAAGAATTTGCCTCTTTGCGCGAAACAGTCGAGCTAGCGCGAAACATATTAAACACGTAAGATCGAAAGAACGAAGAAAAAACGACAAAGATAAAAGAGCAATGGATGAAGTCCGCAGAGAAGAGAGTCGAGCCTCTTGGTGGTCCTTCGACTGAATTTTAACGAAAACGTAAACTGCTCGAAACAATTGGAGATTTCCGGACAGTTCCGCTCGACTGAAATACAGAATATTTAGTACAGAAATATTTTTATTATATTCTAAGCATGTATCGCAATTTTCTTGGTCACCGAGAGCGTCGGTAAATAAACGAAACAATGATTCACGTAGGCAACGTAAGTTTAATTGTGTTACCGCTTTTTGCTTTCGCAAACAAAATTAACGTCGTATTACGAGGTAATAATTCTCTAAGGAAGAGAAGTCGCATCGAGGACTGCGAAACATTAGAAGAAAATTATTCCCAAGAAAATCGTGATGCGTTTTTCGAACTCTACAGAGCAAGCACCAAATAGCACATACATATATTTTTACTGAATATTTATCTTCGTAATTATAGTACAGACGACCAACAGCACTGGTCGTCCCGTGTGGCAAGAAATTGCCGAGTCGAAGTAGAATCAACTGGTCGCTCGAGGCCATCGACAAGTTATCCCTTCCATGGCACAGTTGGGGCTATCCCCACTGCTCTAACTGTTTCGGGCGGTACACGAACTCGAAGAAGAGGCGCACGACTCGATAACTACGCCGTAAAGAACAAAATACAATGGAGCTACCTCACTTTAACGATAGATTTACGAGAGCTGGTTATTTGTATAGCTGTACGTATCCCGCGTTGAATTGTCTCGACAAAAGTGGAGAAACCCTCATTCACTGCCAAGCTGCGCGCGGGCTCGACTGTTCCGCGAGCGACAGTGCTGAATTCCAAAATCACAATGCAATACGTTGTACTTACAGTCGTTTTTACGCGTTGACTCGTCGATATAATACCGGTTAATGATTTTACTGCTGCATTGAGAGTGAGAGAGACGCAAATCGAAAGAGAACCGATTATTTCGCGTGATTGTGTGCGGATGACGTCGCGTGAAAGGGGAATGGAGCGAATGTTTAGATTTTAAAAAACGGTTAGAATTAGCGAGCGCATGAAAGATAATCGAATAAACGATCGGATGGCCTCCTAACTATACGCATATATTATATATTATATATATATAATATATATAATATATATATTATTAGAAAGTGAGAAAAAGAGAAAAAATATAAAATATACCTATCTACGTGATATTTTACAGAGAACATAATCAGGGACGCGACGTAACCTATATATATATTATTATATATATAGAGTCTTTCTAGTGATAGAAACCATAACTCCTAACTTATTTTGTAACTCATGTCGGATCTGAGAAACACGATCGCGTGGCGAAACCAATGAGCGTGCAATCTCGACGTACGGCGTGGCTAATGGTATTTTAAAAAGAAAAGAAGGATATTTAGAACGGTATCGTTTCTATGAAATTGTAAGATTAGAATGAATCGCACGGAGGAAATGCGAGATGAAATTGCACAGGAAATATACGACGAAAATCGGGTCTTCTTCGCTTGGCGACATATTGGTTTCGAGTTGACCGCGCAAAGAACGATTTTCATCGCGATCGTCGTCGATTTGTAACGAATGATTTTACTCTTTCACAGAAGAAAAGATGGATTTCCTTTTGTAATCGTATCAATCGTGGATTCCTCCGAGCGATTGTAATGTTTCTCGCTAAACTTCGACTCGTTGGCACATCGGGTACGGTGTTGGGCAAAATTATAGTAATAGGTAATCGGTAATTGCTATTAATGAATGATCAAACACGATTTGGTAGTCGTAATTACAAATTATTGATTTATATTTATAGAATACAATTATTGTTTACGATTACTGGTTACAAATGCATGTTATAATTGCTGATTACAAATTAATATACGATTATCGATTAATGTAACAATTGCAAGTGGTTACTACAAAAGTAATTACATGGTAATCACTACTCAACTGTGAATGTGTTAGACAAAATATAATCCATGATTGCGGATAACGAGTAATTGATAATTATGATTAACGAAAAATCATCATAGAAAAGAATCTTCGATCATACTTAACGAATAATCGAACATGATTAGCTCCAAATATTCTAAAATTATCGATTAATGTTGTATATCATAAATGTAATCGCAGAATGATTACTACTCGACTCTGAAAGTTTTCGACACAATATAATTTATGATTGTTATTACCAAGTAATCAGTAATTATAACTGATGAATTATCAGTACTCGCGATTAACAAGTGATGAAACATGAGTAAGCCTCGAATGATTACAAATTACTGATTTATTATTATATACTACAGATGTAGTGATCAAATCAGATGTAGTAATCAAATGTATATGCGCGACTATTACAAAGTTAATCACAGAGTAATTACGAAAGTAATCACGAAGTAATCACTGCCCAACTCTAAGCAAGCGAAACAGACGCCGTCTGTCTGCGAAACGTATTATCGATCTGCTTGTTATATCGTTATCGGCACCTTCCTACCAGGGCCATTCATCCATTATCGTATCGCTAGCCGACGACGTAGTTTGCATATTGATCGCGGAGAGCAGATGTGTCCCGAGTGCCGTTTTTGGTCAAACGAGAGAGTTTTGACGTCGTTCGCGAGAAAACAACGAAACGAGAACTACCGAAAAAAGAAACGATCGAGAAAGAGATACACCACGTCATCGAGACACAGCCACCTCGTTCTTTACTTTTACGGTTAAACTATCATTTAAGGTGCTTCAAATATTGTTACGTTACGTTTTTCCTTTTCTTTTTTATTACCGTCATTTATAATAATTAATGTTATTATTATCATTATCATTTCATTATTAATTAGCTTCGCTAGATCGCGTTAGAAGGATGTACGTCTGTCTCCTGGCAGGAATTCGAGGACTACACGAGCGTTTACGTTTTCATTACGTGGAATTGTAACAAAAAAAAAAAGAAAAAAATAAGAATCGTGTGCACATAGTATTCGAACCGAACAAGAGAGTGATTTTCAACCTGGAATTTATTTTATTTGATTTCATTTCTGCGTGTTTTTCTTCTTTTCTTTTTTTTAAAATTGATTCTTGGAAAAAAAGTTTCTCGCCAACGAGACAGAGGCAGACTTCGGGTCTTGCTGTACGTGAACGAGCCAGTAAGTCAGGTATATGTCCTGCCTTTTCTTCTTAAATTCTTACGTTTCTCGCCATCTTCCCATTCTCTCTTTTATTTTGTAAATACCATAAAGTTTATTTATCTATTATTACATCCGTTTGCGGCTCACGAGTTCTGTTTTCATATTTCTTTTTCTTCTTCTTCACCTTATTCTTTTTTGTAATCTTGTCGTTCTATTCTTTCTGCTCCCTTCGCACGTACTATGTTACTACTTACGTTCTTTACATTTTTTTTCTTTTTGCCATTTTTAGCATGTAAGCCATCCAACTTGCCAATACGATTACAATAAATATGTTTGGAAAGAAGAGACAAGTGAGATGCGTTTTCGTTTTTACGCCCATTTATTTCAGTTTCTTCTATTCTCGCTCGTTCAGTTCGAACGTAAGTATTTCTGTGGTGTTTCTTTTGGCGATTTGCGAGGCGCGGTGACGTTGGTCTCTTCGTGGCGTCCTGTTGGAGTTTTGTCAACGGAACTCGATCCACGGTGTGGTTAAAATGATACGCACAAGAACAGAGATGGATAGAATGTTATTATGATAGTAGAAAACTAATAAAAATTATATCGAATGATTTATTTGCAACGTTCATTCGATTTGATGGTTATTCGTATAACTCAAAGTGCAGTTTTAGTTAAACAAATAATAAATCAAACTTTGTTCATCTTTTATTCGTTATTGAAAATTTCTTATCTGTATGAGAATTTTACTCATCTCTGCTCGAAAACACTAAGTCGAGTGAAAAATATTCCAGAAACGTGAATTAAAACATCAACCCTGTCGAGTGAAATGCGATCGAAATGAAATCAGTTTATTCAAGGATGAAGAATTTTTCTAGAACTTTCCAATTCTCATTTCGGTTGCTTCTTCAAGCGAGATCGGTTCGAAAGACACGCTGTATGTCGAATTGCCGTCTTCATCACAAGGAAACCGGTCCAAGGTATCCACCGAACTGCAATCGACGTTTCGGTCAAAGTACAAAATTATCCGTAAATAGATTAATATTACGCTACAATTTGGGCGAAGTTCATGATCCGAAAGTTTCTAAAGTCCAGAGCAGCGGTCGATTCGAAAGATGGCGAAGCTTCGAACAGGGCTGGGACTTGGAATTGAATTTTTGAAAAAATAAACAAAATGCTTCTAATTTAGGCGGTTCTTTAATTAAATTCATTTACTTCAATGAAAAAGAAAGTGAAATACAAATGAAGAACAAGAAAATATCAGTCCATTTGTGAAATAACAAATATATGGGGTTATATTTTATCTTTTTTATTTTGGTTTCTATAAATATGACTTTTCTTTCTACTTGTTCTTTTTTTTTAGTGTAAAGATTTCATCGAACTATAGAATAAAATAATAGATACTCATTAGTCATCATTAAAGGTGATATTTAAAAACTGTCCAATTACAAAAAGCTCAACGATACACATCTATCTGCTATCAAAGATTTACTGCTCTTTTTAATATGAATGTTCTTTGTATACAAATAAAGAGAATTCACTGTTTTAGTACTGACAAATGCTTGGACAAATATGTACACAGCATGCATTTTTACGTTTGACAGTTTTTATTTTTGAAAATATTATTTTGGACAAATTATTTCGGAAACAGCACAGAAGCTATATCGTGTAAAATAAATAACGTCTAAATGGGGGATTAGGTGTACTATACAACTGTGTCTGCATTCTAGTATACATGTATCTCTACGAGCTCTCATATACGTTACTTTTCCAATAATAGCGTACCTAGTTTTAGTTTAACACGAGCAATCAGCCGATTAACCCTTTGAGTGGTAGAATACATTTTTTCCCAGTGTGAAGTCTGTCAAGTAAATATACAAGGCGACGTTAAATTATAATTGCAATTCGTTCACTTCGAATTAAACAATATTCGAACATGAATTATTTGATCAAATACATTAAAATGTATAACATATCTTACCTTAAAAATAAATGAATCTGAATATTTGAACTTGATAAATATAAGATATATGCGTCCATAGCACTTGAGGGGTTAATTTTTTCCGCTGACATTAATCGAATAGTCCCAGCCCTCGTCTCGGGCTACCGAGACGAACCAAAAAGAAGAAACCGTACGATGGAAGAGAAGGATTTCGAAGAATATGTTGAAGCGATTCACGCGTAGCGGCCGATGGTCGCGGCGAACGTAGCCAATGCGTTTTATCGTCGTTTATTATTTATCGAGGTTGCCCGCGTCCAGGGAATAATGGACGTGGCAGGAAATTGCCTCTAATGCGTTCGAGAGCGTGAAACCGCGCCGCGGTGCCACGTATTTAAGGAAGAGAAACAGGCCTGGAAGGGTGGTAAGCTGCTTGTACAGTAAGGAGCAAAACTGAATCAGTCACGAAAATTTATTTGAAACGTACTTCTTATCATTACCATAATTCATCACAAAAAAAAATAACTTTGACGATCCTTTTGCTTCAGTCTTAGAAATCTTAAAGAACTTGTTACTTTACTAGCAATTACATGTTTTAAGTAAGCTAAGTTCAGGTATTAGTAATACTAATAACTGAAAGTTATATTATACTTTTATATTTTGTCCATAATCCTTTGAATTTAAGAACAGTTTTAAATGTTGCCTCTTAATTTATTTTATATAGAAATTTTTCGCATTTTTTAAACTTTGTTTTTTATAGTAAAAGTAGATCATATTTTTTCATGTTGTAAGATAGCATACTCTCAACTAGTTTTGTGTAGAACTCTTGCGCATTCATTCAATTTTCTCTATTAGAGCCAAGGTGGAACATATTCCTTTATGTTATAAAGTAGAGATATAATGAAATAACTATCATCAACGTTGATTTTCCTCTGTTATGAGTTATTTCGATAATGGAAAATATTTGTCTGAAAATTCTATGCGTTTCGTTCAATTTTTGCTTCTTACTGTATATGCGAAGGAGTTTGCTCCGGCCAGATTTCTTGCATAACATTAATGTTAAACCACGCCCGATATATGTGTGTCCAGTTGATCACGAGATTAACCGTGACGACCGTGTAGGATAGGAAAGCGATCGTAAAATCGAAAATACTCTCGCGCAACGATGTAAATTACACGCTGCCTCTTTTTATCGCAGGTTCGTTCGACACCATGTTACCACCGTCCTTACGCGAAATGCACAAAATGTATTGGCTTGCAGCTGGGATTATTACCGAACTATGAGACATTCAAATTTATGATCGGATAATAGCATACTTTTCCGGCGTTGTTCACTTTATATTTGAAAGAAAACAAAGAAGATAATAAGAGTAGAATTGAAAATCCAATAGAAACAAACGATTCTGTTACAAGTTTACAAGCCCAGTTTTAGCATTCTTTTCTTGTATTTTCAGTTATGTCTTGAAATGATGAAAAAACAGACTGTAATAATTCATTGTATATTTTTACATCATAAAAGTATTGGCGTATTAACACTAGTTTATATAGAAATTTATAATGTATTATGATATAAATTTTTCTAGATATTATTTTTTTTATCTTATACGTCATATTAAGAATAAAGCAAAAGAAATTAAGCAAATCTTATTTCATCGATAGGAAATTTATCTATGGAAAGACATAGGTACGTTAAAAAAATGTTTGTTTTCTAGAATAGGATTGTTTTGTGGACAACAAAATCTGAATACTTGATATAAAATATACATAGAACGAATATTAGTTTCGAAATTAGAGAATAAAGTCATGAAATTTCATGCAATTTATTGTTTCTCATTAATAAAAAAAATACTAGACACACAGATGTCTACTATTGAATGTGGTATCAAAATCACAAATTCGAACGAAAAATAAATCCTAATCCCAGAGTTGATAGAAAAATAATATCTTTCTTTTATTTATTCTTCTACCACAATTTTATGTAATTGTCGAGTATGCCAATAATCTTGTGATTTTTCCGTATTTAATTCTGAATGTTCGCGCGGTGTTTAATCGATTGAAAATAATAACGTTCATAGGAGGGGATCGTTTAAAGCGCGGCTAGCCGGCGAGATCCGCGAATTTCAGGTTCGTATCGGGGATCCTGAAGAGAAAAGCTCGGCTTTAATACGGATGCGCGCGACGTTTTCATCGATTCGACGCCGCGTATTTCACAGCGCGGCGCGACCGACCGTTTCCTCCGTGGAAACGAATCGTTCTGAATCGTCGTCGCGACGCCTCGCGGAAAGATAAACCTCTCCGCGGCAACTAGGGAGACGATTTTCCCACGAAACGACGTTTCGCGTTTCCCGAAAAGCCTCGTTAACTAATGGACGAAATTCTTATCTAGATAAAAATTTCGAGTGATGAATAAAAAATAAATAAATAGCCATTGGAACATTCACTAGTATATGAAAACATGTGCGAATTAAATGTAGTCCTTAGAATTGAAGACCGAGAATGTTACTCTCTCAGGTTTTCAATTTTTCGGCAATATTTAGAAGGTTAATGAAACATAATTAACCAAATATTTGCAATTTTTACTAATAGTATGCACTGTTACATAACATTTTTGAAAGTAGCAGGTGAACGTTCAATTATTATTCGGTTATGTATTATAATTGACGGTAAAAGTTATAGCAAAAACATTGTGGATAACTGAGTTATTATAACCCCTTCAAACTTGGTGTTCATTGCAATGTGCATTAATTTTCAGATTAAAGAAAAAATAATTAAGAAGTTCACCATTGTTAATAATTGTTTCTACCTGTACAGTTTATACATATATGCATGATTACAGTTGCAGCTGCCTTTTGTTGAGAAAAACGTAAATTTGAACAAAAATATACATCATGGCTGAGACCAGTCACGCTATTACAGATTAGTATTATGCATTTGACCATATTAATTTGTATTAGTGGCATCAAAACACGCAATGATACGTAAAAGGGCCAGAAGACATTTAAAAATTGAATTACTACAGTTTCTTTTCTACTGGACTATTATTTTACATTTTTTTGGACGGTTAGAATTGTTCACAAACATGTACAGATCACAATTGGCATCAATTAATCTAGAGAATTTTTGTTTTAATAAATATCTTATTTTTCATTCAGTTAGTATATATTCGTTAAAAATAATATTTTTTCTTTTTCGAAAAAGGTCAGATTTGAAGGGGTTAAAAAAAAGTTAGACCTACATATGTGAGTTAAATTGAGTTGATTGGTAGTTCTAATGGTAATTATGTTTTATTAATATTGTGGACATCACCGTAGAAGGCTGAATAATTAATTGAAACCATCCTACTTTGTCTGTATAATATAAAAATTCATATGTAATTTTTTATATTTGTGATAGTTAAAATATGGTTTTATTAATACAACGCAAAAGAGCATCGCAAATAATGAATAGAACACAATGTAATAATATATTCGTGTTTAGTTGATTGGCCAGTTATGAAGACTTTATTTCTTTCACAAGAGATAGAATATTATTCTGTGATTGAAATTCTACTTTTTATTTAACCAGTAATGAAAGAAAAAGGTTGTTTACATTTTATTCCTTATTCGAGACGTCATCTAGATACGAATTTTACCCATCCCCGTCGGGTCGTGGACCTTCCTCCACACGGTCGTCCTCGAGGATTTAGGAGCTCGTGCGTTACGTTGCTCGGTGCCTTCTTGCGGCCTGTTTGTACGCAAATTGCACCACAAATTCGTCCATACGCTTACTTCAAAAGGTTCTCAGTGCTAACCTTTTTGTTTCAGACATTAAATACTTGAATTTTTATTTGTGAAAATTCGAAATTTTCATGGATCAAAAGTTCGTCTAAAATAGTTTTTCGTAGTCAAACTGAAATAAAGTACGAAGGAACCTGAAATATTGCCGAGGGAAAGCTTTGTAAAATCCATCTGGCGTTTGATGCGTTAATATTTAAGCCCATACCTCGAGCCACTTCTGACTGTGATTGCGAAAACTGTTTACGAAGCATATTGCAAGGTTTGATTTCAAAATTCATCGAGAACTGAGTTTTAAAGATATATTATTATTGTTATTACAAATAAAAAAAAAAAGTGTACATGTTCCCAGAGTAATCACGTAATTGCCTAAAAACGAGATTTGAAAGCATACCTTAAATATATTAACATAATAGAAACAATCTTATTTGTTATGCATTATTGATTTTTGTTTAGACATACAATTATACATTATATACATAATTCGCTGACATTGCGGTGTGAAACATAGAGATTTTTTGGTAAAAGCAAATTAAATTTTTCGTATCTTCAATTACAAAACATTGTTCATCTTATTATAGTATTTCTTTCGTTTCTATTTCACGAAACCAATCTTATATTCAAATTATATTTACAAACAAAAAGGCTAAAATTAATTCTATAATAGGGTCAACCTATTTGGTACACAATATATTATAATTTTACTGGGACGATAATTTAAATTTGAATTTTTAAGTATCTATTGTATTCGACGTTTTTATCCCAGGTCCTTCTAAGAATTGTCCAATAGAATATAGAGATTTCTAGTCGTGTCAGCTTAACTGTCTCCCATAACTGCTCTCATTGCATGAGCTCTGACTGTTGCATTCATCTCTCAAAAACGAACGAAGTAAATACTACTCCAATGATATCACGAATGTGTTCAACAATAAATCATATTTGGTTAATGTTACTTTTACGTTTAACAATAATATCGAGAACTATTCAAATCAATCCAAATAAAATAATCACACGGTAGACAATTTTCGCAGCGCAGCACTTTTACTTTAATCGTACGAGGGATGAAAGGAACATTGGTATTTCGTGTAGACCGAAATCCGGGGAATATCAGAAGAACATTCGAAGCGAGGACGAATCAGGTACATCAGGTGATCACAGTTCCTATTTTGCTCGCTGCAAATTTATTGTAAGTCAGTGCGTATTATGTATAATTAATTAAAAAAAAAAAGAAGTCTATCTGGTTAAGCTTTTGCGACTATACAATAAAAGTCTAGATTATTATAAATATATATTGTAATGAGAATCTACGGTATGTTAAAGTAAACTGTAATATGTATACACGTGTGACGAACGCACGGTTAATCGTGCGGACGAGTGTCCGTATTTTGTAACAGAATATCATGATACCACGAGGCATCATTATGGTACCAGACGTTATATTCTCTCCGACAATTTAGGTTCGATTCCCTCTAATATCGAAAGATCATTTACTGTTGATCGAAGCTTTGTGATTGTTGATTGATCCCCGCAACATAGAAGTCTATGAATTCTTTTACTACGCCATTTTTGTTAAATACCTTTTGTTCGTTCGTGTAGTTTCATAAGTTGACCTTTGTATATATATGCAAGCTGTAGCAAAACCATAATAAAAATTCATAAAAGATATTTTGCGTTTTTTCAATACTTTGTTACCATCATTAATTGTTTTGTATGAACGCTGCTTTTGGAAAGTGGAACACACTTCAAGCTCTAGAATAGTAGCAAAGGTATATTTTTGAACTTTCCTTCGACCGGCTTGAAATTTGTACATAATTCATGTATTAGTATTTTCATTTAATAGAAGTTTAAGTAATTAAATTTTCATTAGATACTTACGCATATAAAATTTAATTCTCTTCGGTTGCAAACAAATCAATCGACTTAGAATGGAACAACGTTATCAACTGTAACAATTAAAACACAGGACCGGAAATATTCTACCGCTACGCAGAATGTAACCTGATTACGTTACCATGATTACGTCTACAAAGTAATTACACGGTAATTACAACAGTAATTACATAGGGATTGCAATGTAATCATAACCGTAAATCATTAAATCGTGTAATTACTGTATAATAACGCGCAATTACAGTGGAATTACCTTGGAATTACCTTGAAATTACCGTGTGATTACTTTTTTAGTCGTAATCGTAGTAAATGTATTCGGAGTAAGTACATTTTGTTCAACATTGACGCGGACTACATGCAAAGTAAGTATGTACACATTACTTTAATTTTATGTGACATAGGTTTTTCTTAATTTTGTCTTTTTTGCATCTTATTACTCGATATGTTACTATATTACAACTAGACTTTTTTATTTCATATGTGGTATAGTACGAATCAGTCAAATCAACAACAGTTCGTGTCTTACGAACTGAAATACCGACCTCGCAAGAAATCAATGATTTCGTAGCGCACTTTTTATTTTACCACGATAACTCTCGGAACCATGTGGAACTAAGCCGATAAATTTATGTCAGCTGATGGCAATTTGTCTTCTATCGATACAGATGATCCTGTGATCATATTGTTGGAAGCAACAACAACAACAACTGACATTTCGACAGTCACCACTCAACAGGGACCAGATAATGTTTTTACATTTCCACAATACTGTTATATCATTCCCTTCTTAACCAGCTGAAGATAATTTCTCTTTTATCGTACAGAAGGATCTGTGATAGTATCATTCCCTTCTTAACCAGCTGAAGGTAACATTTCTTCTATTGGTACAGAAGGCCGAGGCTTAAGATATTTCCGTTTTGATCAACTGAAGATAATTTCCTTTCTATCGGTACAGAGGATCCTAAGTCTATATTGTCCATTTCTTAATCGATTGACAACATAGAAGGTCCCGATAACTGTACACTTATATATGATCCGAGGAACATTGTCTTCTCCCGCTATTCTGCCTTCTTATCTAGGCAATCGTTCTTCAGCGACAGTTGGAGGATTTTCTCGCCCTAATAAGGCCACCGTTCGAAATCCTAACAAATCCCCCGCTCAAAGGTGCGCGTATTCATCATAGGTAACGCGGACAATCGCGTGCATGACAAACGATTATAAAGCGTATGCACTTTGACTTTCAAAGCGGCGGGTCGGAACGACGCGGGAAAACGCAACGTTTCTCCCGCTAAGAATAATGATCACGTAGATGCAAATCTCAGCCCACTTAAAAGTCGATAACTCTTCGTGGCGAGATGCGTGAAAGCACCGCCGACCCGCGACAGTGAAGTTTAGGGCCGAGTTTATCGGATCCGTGCGATCAACCAACCTCAGGAACACACTGGGTGAAATCGTGAATGGGGATTCGACTTATTATTTCAGAGTCGTACAATGTCGCTGCTCTCGCGATGTTATCGTTGCTTGGCAAGGCGGAGATCATTGTAAGGCAGAGAAGTGGCGACGGGTCGTCGCCCAGCAAATTCCAGTTGGCAATTTTGGCGAAGATCTTCACGCTTCGGTTCACCCAGAGCTTCTCAGAGATGCAGAGAGGGTCGCTTACCTTTCACAGGTCCCCTACATTCGTTTAGAGCCCCCCTCGCACATTAAAAAGAAACTTTGCGCATAAGAAGTGAAGTTCTCGGTACAAGGAGCAATGGTATCGCGTTTCGGCTTAGATTTGTTTGTTAAGCGGCCGTTTACGTGTGCTGGCTTTATCGCGTGCTTATTTGTGCAACTCATTTGTTTCAGGAAGACCATGCATGTGGACGGGAAGATGGTAGGCTTATGCAAACCAGAAAGGATGGCTTGCGTAAACGATGCACTAAAGATTTTGTTTCCGCAATCTTTGTTTATTTAAAATGTACATCGTTGACCAAGAACAAAAACAAAATCTCATTCAAGAACCTCTTTTGGCGATAGTAGAGTCAACATGACAGACGCAAATAAACAAATGTTTGTGTTTATCCATAACTTACACTGTAGAACTTTATGTTCCACCATATTGGATTCGTTATTTTTTTTTCTAAAGTTTGAGTTCTGATTCGTAATCAGCGATCTCGAGAACTTTCGAATACTTTAATCCAAACCGGATCATCTTTCACATTTTTTTTCACCATCTTTTGATCCACCCATCTTGAATTTTTAAATTTTAAGTGCAGTTTTAGAATAAGCACCTCGGAAACGCCTGTACATGTTTCACGAAAATCATTCTAAACGAAAAATTTACTTCTGTACTTCATCTTATGAACTTTGAGGGGTGGTTTTACCCTCTAATTATGAAAACGGGTCAATATGAAAAAAATACGTGTCAAATATTTTTCAATGTTCTACACATATGTAAATTAAAAAAACGAAATTCTTGGTAGTACAGTATTGGCTGCCGCTAAGAACGATTCTATTTCCCTACATCCGAGTATAGGAGTGCCCCCACTACTACTATTTTCTTCGATTAGAATAACTGAAGAATCGTTTATGCGGAACGACAAACACCGGTTCGGTCCTTTGTAGCGTGGAAAGCATAACGTCGCGAAGGGGTTAGGTGGGAAACGCGAAACGCTCGACCGTGAGCAAACTCGAAAGGAAGAAAAAGCCCGCCGGTACGTGGCATTCCTGCTTGGCTTTCGAGTACCTGCTAATGAACGTAACCGGAGCTGGAACTTCGGTGCACTTTAGGTACGGCCGCTACGCTAATGCCTAAACAAATGGCCGGCCTCGTGAAAAACTCGACTTTTGTGCGCTGCCCTTACGTATATGTGTTTCCACGACGTTGCACTAGAAATCTCGCCGGAGTGCTCTTCACCCTTGAAAGCTGACTCGTGAAAGAGTAATCTGTTCCACGTCCACGAGAGCTGTACGACCGTTGATTACTTCTACTTCTCGTAAGGTCAGGTCGAAAAGAGCTTTTTCTTTTCTTAGAATTAACTGGAGGATTTAATTGAATTCTTAACGAGGCGTAGCTCTTTCACTGTTGTAGGGAATTGTCTTTTGTCTACTTCCGAACCGGTGCGAATTAATCGAAATGCCTTGAAGACAGACGAAACGTGGAATCTGTCTTTCCGAGGATGACATGACAGGAAAACTAATCTTTTAACTTCTTCCCCTGTCGCATGCGTCAAAAGGTAAAAACTGATGTATGGGGTATATTATAGTGACAAGCTTCCTACGTCATTCTTGACGCAAAATACTTTTTATGATTGAAAATCATTTACAAATAGTATGGGTGCATATCTGAAAAATGTCACACTGACGTAACGCTTGATGATTTGTCAGGGAAGGCGATCGATTTTTGGAACAGTCGACGGTATGGGTGCATGTCTGAAAAATGTCACACTGACGTAACGCTTGATAATAAAGACGTTAGAATAAAATAAATCGCAAAAGTGATTTCGCATGTTCCTTTTTTCCTGTATTGATTTTCAATCACCTGATTCTTACGCTCGTCGTGAAATCTGTAGATTTTTCTCAGAAAAGCCATTCATTGGTTTATGATGCACTAAGAGCCAATTGTAACGGAACATTTTTTTATTACTACAGTTAAATCTCCTTAAATACACAAATTTCTATACGATAAATGCACAGGAGCCATCCCCACTACTGAGGTGTATCCTCCTTGTGAGGTCGAGGAGTTCGATCGTCGGGTAGTGTAACATGATCTGGAATTAGTAATCTCGGTGAGACAATGATAATGCAACGATAAAACTCATCGAGATACATACTCTGGTGTTTTCGCTCCGTTCCATAGTGTAATATTTCAGCGATCTACCGGGACAAATGGCTCCTTGATATTGTCCCTGGTAATCTAAATCTAATTTCACTTTACACTTTACACTTTTGCACTTTACACTTTTTATATCTAAAGATCTTATTACAAGTACGCAGCCATTAGCTCGGTATTACACCAGGACTGGAATCAAAGTTCCTTCGATCTCCCTCTACATAGAGTATACATACGTAAATGCATACTCTATGTGGAGTCGACGAGCTTAATACTAAGTACGGAACGATGAAAATCAAAGGAAAACAAAATTTCCTTCGATTTCCAAAGTTTATGTCTGACTCTGCCAAACAATTATTTCAACTAAGAGGCTGAAGCTAAATTGAGATCGCAACGCGACGCGACTATGAAACTGGACTTACTGAGTCAGTCCCGTTTCCTCTTGTTAGATCTGGACTCGAGAGGAAGACGACCGACCCCTCCGAACCAATC
The DNA here is from genome assembly GCF_026225885.1 of Hylaeus anthracinus. Classification (NCBI taxonomy): domain Eukaryota; kingdom Metazoa; phylum Arthropoda; class Insecta; order Hymenoptera; family Colletidae; genus Hylaeus; species Hylaeus anthracinus. The sequence goes on from NW_026535284.1 coordinate 2,918,045, forward strand.
CTCCACAACCTGCACCCATCTGGGAGCCACGATAGGACCCGACTTGCACCCGTCTCACTGCGCTTTGGACTTACTGAACTGCGCCGGGAGCCTGGGACTACACCAGACGGGATACAGGGAGTAGAGAACCTGAGGAGGAACATCAGGAGGACGGCAACCGACCTTTCTGTCCAGTTACACAGTTGGTCACTTCACTTATCACATGAAGCAATAGTGACCGATGTGAAGAAGGAAGTTACGAGTCCAATATGGACCTACGAACAAACAAAAGAATTGAACAAATGATTAATAATTGTTTGGTAGAGGACAGATACTCGTACACGCATGCCTTAAAACTAACTTAGGTATATACTTTAAAACTACACCAGACTAAACTAAAGTACCCACAAGCAATACCAAACTACGAGAAACTACACTACGCAAAAATAGGAGGGACGCGCGATCGCGAGATCCATACCAACCGAAGAATCGTCGAAAAATGAAACTGCGCCCTTCGTATACCTGCGTCGAGGGTCGCGGCTCGCTTGTGCCTCTCAAAGTAGAGAAGGGGAAGAACGAACAACAACCCCGTGACCCTGGATTCGAAGGCTCGTTGAATTTATCGAGAAAACAATTCGTGAAACATTAATATCACAGCAAAATCATATTCCTCATTATTGCGCTTAAATAATAGATACAATATTTGTTCAAGCAATGACCGAGAATATGACTTTGCTGTAATATTATACCGCATGGACAGCGGTAGATGCTTTTTCTAAAAATGTTCAAAATCATTACTAACCAATAGGTAACTAGCTTGTGATTTCAGTCAGCAATCAACTACGTTTCTTTTGAGTAGCTTCGTGTGCGGATGGCCTTACAGTTTCCAGAATATTGCCCCAACTTGTCCCTAACTTACCCTCAAAGCAGAAGCGGCGTACAATATTAACAAAATTGTATGTGGCATCGTTTGTTAGCGCAGCAGTCACGGCGTCATATGTGTTGGCGATCGGCAATATAATAAAACATTTTGTCGAGATCTCGACGAGATTTTGAAATAATTTTAATCTCGCCCAAATCTCTGCATGCTGAATCTCGATATCGATCTCGAATGTTACAAGTAATCTCGATCTCGAGTCGCATCTCGAAATCGAAACGAGATCGAGATTTATCTCGTCTCGTGCGCACCACTAGATATGAGTTATAAATCATTCATCACACGACCGAATCCGTCATTAACATTTAAATTCAAAAATCTATTTCTACCCTACACCCAGTTACATGCGTTCATCTATTACGAAGTACCTAACTACATTCTTGCATAAACACTAAAATAATCATTATAGTTACGTGAGTGAACAATGCAAACAGGAACGTAATACATTTAGTATCCTATTGGTACCCTTGATACTAATATTTACTTGCCAGGAACTGCAAGTTAACTACTAGCATGCAATTACTACACCAGGATTATATTTCTGGCCAGTACAGCAATAAATAAAACAAATGTTTAAGGGTATCTAACAATGATCATAACAATCTATTAGATAATTCAAATTCCGTTCTTCAACTTGAATTTTGTTAGAATCGAATCGGACAATTCTACGCTGAGCTATGACAACTCAATGTTTCCTATTTTATAAACAATTATATAAGAGAGTGACAGACGTAGTGACCTACATATATATGACGCCCTTGCAAGGCCGTTCCAATTCCGAGAAATACTAGTTAACATTGCAGTATTTCCTGGAAGGAACACCCCTCTAGATTCCGTGACATAGTAGTAAACATTGTAGTATTGCCTGGTTGGAGAATCCCTCAAAGATCTCTGAAAGAGAAACATTTATATCCATTTTTCTTGACGATCGATTTTCATGAAATTTGGTATACAGAGGTTTTCGGGGTCGCTGATTCCAAATCTGAACTCAGAATTTAGAAATTTTAAATCGCGGATCCAATGTAACGGGACAAAATGCGAAAAGTGACTAGATTTTGATAAAACTTGGTATACAGGAGTATATGGAGTCCTATGGGTCGAAATTGACCCAGTCATGAATGAAGTCCAGACCTGAATCCAATACAACGTGGGCTGACCACGTACGGGTGCAGGACCTCGATAACGTATCGCTTCCAAGGGGTGCCTATGGGATGCACGGTATGGGTGATGGCATTTTCTGGATCAGGGGAGTCCAGAGAATGCGTTGAGCCCAAATTCGAGACTGTCGTCCAAAAATTGTGGATTTTAGAGGGGTTGGGGGTTGTGAGGTGGGTTTGTCCGAGTGGGATTCCAAGGGGTGCATTTTAAACAGGGCATCAAGGAGAGTTGCCCTAAAGTTTTCTTTAATTTTTTCAACCCCTTCCGTCACCTCTGGCACCATTAGAATTGACGTTTTTCGACGCCCCCCTCTTTAAGTGGGTGAATTGACTCCTTCACATCAACCCTTGCCAATGTAACTTTGCACACACACAAAAGACACTTGAAGACTACTCCTCACGAAGTTTCGCCGAAATCGGTTGAAAACTCTCATAATTATGAACATTTAAAAAAGTGTTCCGCTAATTTTGTCCAGTAGTTTAGAATAAGAATAGTATTCCACGCGGGTGAAACTGCGGGGCACAGCTAATTTTGAAATAAAAGCAATGTGCATATATGAATGCGTTAATATCCTTCAAGGGGTATGAAAAAAAAACAACGTCATAAGATTGATAGACGTCATAGATCAAAACAGTTAGAATTTCTATTTCATGTGAAATAAAATGATCCCACCCTGAATAGAATAATTGATTCGGGAGTCTGAAATTTGTATTGCCTTCACCTTTAGTTCATGGACAATAAAACAGGGTGAGAATGCACTCGACACGGGAAGGGGGCAGTTTATTTCGAAGGCGATACAATACTTCGTTATTTGTACCCAGGGGGTTTGCTCGCAACACTCCACTCTCCATCAATATGCAGCCATTAGCGAACACATGTGTACACGTGTGCGCTGGCGTTACCTGTCTCTCGTTGCTTTCATATACGCTACCATTCCGAGGTACGTGCATCGTGTGAAAAGCCGATTTCCACCCCGTTAATTTTACAAAAACACGTGCAACGATTTTCGTTATTTATTACCACTGAAAAAAATTTCGACCTCCCAGAGGTTCTTCGTTGTTCGGAAAAGGGGAACGTTGAATATTCTATTTAAAGACATTTTTACACGAGCAATGAAAACACTCGTACGTGGGAAAAAAGTTGCAGAACCTTTCCATTAGTACTTTAAAACCATTTATACGTAACAGTGTTTTTAAAGGTACTTAATACATTCGCGACCGGCAGATATTTTACGTTTCTAATACCAAGGATGTACTGACGAAAATAATAAAATTCTGAAGTTAGACATCGCAAATTTGTATTGTTATATTTTATGTATATTAATAATACATAAAGACCAATGCAACCATATATCATTGGAAAGACGCAAAATGAACTACAGGTAAGCTTAAAACTACAAATAATATTAGGTTGTCCCAAAAGTTTCTTTCACTTTATTAATATGTAATACATGCACAATAGTTTATGTTTTATGTTACATTACTGAATTGTGCACGATTCATTTTGCTCCATTACTGTTACAACATGAATATCTACGAGATTAGATTGTCTATTTATATAAACACGACTACATAAAATAATTGAGTGCAACTCGCGAAAGAAACTTTCGGGACAACCTAATATAAATTATGCAGCAACACATAACATTTTGAAGTTTCGTTTGTATTTACCTAATTATTTTTATTTTCACTATTTTACGGTACAAACACACATACAAGCATACATAACAAAACTTGTTCCTAACCGCCATTTTCCATAGTTGGAATCAAAACACTTAAAAACGTCGAAAATTCCCAAAAATCAATGATACTAAATCTTAATTAATAGCAATACATGTATACTCGAAAACAATCAGAAATTGAAGAATGTGGAGAGAAGGCTAAGCAGTTTTTTTTTTTTACAGGAACTCTACAAGTATTTTTCATCCATTGCTGGGTGTACCGTGGGTCAAATGCTCGTAGCGTGTCGCCAAAGCAACAACATAAATCTTTAATAGCGGAACTGTTACGAAAGCGTCAAGAATTTCTTCCCCGCGGTCAGCGAGTGCGGAGTCGGTGGAAAATTGGGTCGGTTGTTGGTGTCATGGCTGACTGGCATTCACGTAATTGCCAGTGACAACGCGTTTCCGCGCCGGACAAAGCTACACGTTCGATGTTCGCACGCGGGGAATCCCAGTCAATGACTACAGCAGAGTGACGAATCTTCTTGGAAAAGGCGTCGAGGAAATTGCGGTTCGCAATTAAACAGGGTCCCTTCGCGATGACGGCTGTTGGGACGAGTACGAAATTGAACTCGAGCGAGGAACTCCCCCTTTCCGTTAACAGGTCGTCGGTTCTAGGTAATTGCGCGTCGAGCGTTCAACCGAAAAAATTATCTAATTATACGAGGGTTGTTTGAAAAGTTTGCAGCCTCGCCTAGACGAAAATTACTCGTTAATAGGGTGAAACTTCTTCGTTTTTCGTCCCAAACTAAATGAAAGTAGGGGAGACCGGGGCTAAAAGTTACGATTGGGAAATATTGTTATGTACGTGTAAGGAATATTTTATTTCGAAGGCAAAACTCCGAATATTAATTCCGTCATATTGTTTATGGATTTGCAAAAATATACCCTTCATTTCAAATTTCCTAAAATTTTGTAGAGAATCAAGCTTAACCAACAATTAAAAGCTATTACTTTTATGTTAATATATGTAACGTTGAATTATAACAACCCTATAGCCTTTACATGGAAGATGTGTGTTATCGATGTATGTACGTAAACAGTAAACGTGACGTACTTCCAATGGTAACACGGAATATGCTCTATGATTTGACTATTCAAACGGCCATGTCTGTGGTTGGACACGTTTATATGCTCAGTCTATTTTTATATTTCACTTCTGCATTATCTTGTAACTAATTTTCATTAAATATACTTATATTTCTACTTATTTTAAATTTATTCCAGTCTCTGGGTTTCATTATATTCCTTTTAATGTAAAGATTGTTCAACAATTTTAAAACGATCATTTGGATATCATTTTTAAACAGTACATTCCTATTCGCGATCCACTGTGCTGTTGGCCGCCGTTAATGATCAAACGATACAGCTTTCTCCCTGAAAACCGTCGCACCCCACCCACACATTGAAGTTCCCAGGACCTGATTCTTTCCTGGAAGATCCATCAAACCCTTCACGACCAATTAACGTCGCATTGTGCGTCGTCGGGGCTCGTGTGCGCATTATGTCGCGGCCAATTTTTCCGCGAGCGTTCCGTAAACGGTCCTATCCCTTTCCGCGCACAACTTCCGGTCCCTCTTTTCTTTGTTTGCGTCCGTAACAGTAAAAAGAGATAGGTAGGTGGTTGGATTATTTAACAAGAGAGAAAGAAAGAGAAAGGAGAGAAAAAAGGTCGTTGAAAGGCTCAGGTCGTGCGTGTCACCAGCGACGAGAATTGAAGTCGCTAGTTATATAAAATACCGTCGAATAGCCGCCATTTTGTAGGAAAATAAATGCTCGTACTTCAGACATTACAAAACGAATAAAAACATTTTATTAATAGATATACACTATATGTAATACAGACACTTTTGCAGGCCTTAACAAATTTTTAATATTTTTTTCTGAATTAATAACTTATTCCTACATATATAATACAGGCTTGTTTGAAACGGAAAGATTGTCTTCGTATTTATTATTGAATTTGTACATTCCACATAGTTTACATAGCTATACATATTGCTCTTGTGTGAATTTCTACTCACGCATTTCAGCAAGAAATTATCAGACAAAAAATCTTTATAAATGGGCATGATTTGTTGCAAAATTATTTCATTAAGAGTCGGTCATGCTTTGATCGAACAAGGATGCTTTTCAGCTTGACGGCACTAGCTTCTTGAATAGTACATGCGTTGTGGTTTATCGTCGATCGAATTCTTTTGATAGCAAGCTGCCCACATTTCTCTTTGCATATCTTCGACCGAACAAGGGTTTCTTCGTATGGCTAGACCATAATATCTTTCCGGGTCTATTATATTTATAGTAATTGCATCCATTAATTACCCTTCTATGCCTCCAATATTTACTTTCAACTTCTTCAAACCTGCTCTTAATTTAACGGCGTACTTTTTAAATGTTACAGTTTGAAAAAACGGAAAAGTAGCGAGAAGCTGAGACATGTTGTGATGGTTCGCAATTTTAAAATGGTGGCGAAATCTACGAAATTTATTGTTGACATTCTTGTCACGCGAAAACAGTACATATAATTATGCGATCCTAAGAAGTTTTTTAATATGATTGCGTTTAAATAGCTGAATGGATTTCAATACAACTTTATATTTAAGTTTTCTATTTTCATGTCAAGATCTTTTCAAATTTTGAGCAAAATGTATGTATAGACAATTATGTTAACGTTTTGCAGTATAGGGTGCACCAGATATTACCATTTCGGTTTACATCAATACTGTTACGCACAGCGAATAATATTTCAGAGTAGAGTGGTTTAGCGTAGAGCACATTCCGATGTCATTGCAATCAAGCTGCATCGACTGGTGTTGCAAAAACTATATGATTACGTTTAAAAAAGACGTCAGTGACCCTCATACATCCTCTACGTATTCGCGTATAGAAAAACTAATAATTCTAGAATGTGTACCACTCAAAACCATTCAATTTGATCTAAAATAATTTTCGCTATACACGATCATGTTAACGTAATCCGAGGTGGTAATATCTAGTGGACCACCCTGTATATTCGTTTAAAAATTTGTAACTCTGTAAGATTTCAATAAATAAATATCTCAGATAAACTTTTAGAGGATAAAATTTCATATTTGAAGGACAAGTAAACTAATTCTCTATCTTCCATAATAAAGTTTCGTTAAACGTCTCTCTGTTAATAATTACTTTCAACCCCCTTGCTTTTTTAGGTGTGTCATCAGTCCCACATGTTACACGACAGGCCGTAAATCTATTGACTTTTACGGGGGATGATTCAACGACCCACGACTGCGATTCGCATACAAGTTACCCGTGGAACGCGCTTTCGAACCAGCAGCGGCCGATTACCTGTGGCCCTCATCCAAGAAACCACGACGATTGGCGCCTGGGTGACTCACGATTCTATTCCATGCCGCTCCCTGTCGTATATTTTGACCACCCTATACGTTAGCCGTAGTGATGGTGTTTCTCAGTGGACGCCCTAGCCGCGTGTGGAGCGCAAACAATAACGATAATGATTTTAACAGGCCCATCTGCCGGGTCATGGCGCAGGGTGCGGGTTTGGTGGAAGTCGTCGTCGAAGATTCTAAAAATGTAAAGTTTTTGGCGAACTATCATGAAAGAGACAGGGTAATTCCTCAGATTTCGAACTCGAATAAAAAGATTCAGTTTATGTAAAATTAAAATTCAGTTTTTTGCCAGATTCGCTGCATTCCAAATATGACGAAGTGCTGTATTTTACTACTTTCGGTAAAGAAAACATCACGGTCATAATTCTCGTCTAAACTTTGAAAAAATCATAACTCTTTATTGGGTAAACGGATTTCAATTATCAAAGCGGGAAAATGCGCGTCTTTAGATGAAGAATTTAAACAAAAAATACGAAACAATCGAAACAGTCTATTTCTTAGTTCTTTTTTTAGGGAAAAAATATATATAAAAAGTTGCTTATTTTTAATAAATTCGTAGCTCTCTTAATAATGAACATTTTTGATTGAAACTATTTCTCGTCGAAGATCTCATGGAACCTTGCCAAAAACAGATAGAAAGTTTTCTATTAAAGTGAGAATACAATTTTTTAAAAATGAAAGAATGTTTTTTTAAGATTTCTCAACGGTGTTTGCCCGTCAGTTTTGGCCAATCGACTGAAATGAGCAGTTCTTACCGAGCTCTGTTCTAAACGGTAATGGAAATCAATCTAGTACCTCGCACCTACGCTTCCATCGTGGCCATGCAACACTGGACTCCCGAGTACTGCGCTCGATTAATTGTTTTCCAACAGCTTGCGCGGTTCGGATCGCGTGCGTTAATTTATCGAAGGCTTTTCTTTTCCTCGACGATGGCTGACGTGGCTCCGCCGTCTGACGCGTGTCATGGAACAGGCCTTCATTTGTCGGGCTATTAATGAATACGGTACAGTGATGTGTTAAACGAATGAGTAATACTCGTCGGAGTGCGAACGTTAGATCTTCTTCGATACTTTTGTTGTTCGACCTCTTGCTTGAAAAATGATATGTTGAGAAACTATTCCTTCCTTTGAAGGGGTAGGGTACTCTAGAAGCAATGGTCGTATGACAACGAATGGGATGTCTCAATTTGATACAGCAGCAAAACAGGGTACGAGCACTTTTATAAATCTTGTGTCAACTTTTTTTAGATTTTTGCGCAATCAGTGCGTAGCAAGCCTTCGAACGAAACACTGTATCAACTGTGGTTATACAGTATTGTCTCGAAATAAGCAACTCGGTCTGGACCGGTGAGTTGCTTATTTCGAGACAGTACTGTACATGGCATGCAGAGTATGATGAAACGAATTATCTGAAACAGATCAGATTACTCATGATCTACTCTTTGAACATGTACAATAATATCTATGTATGTCACCTATCACTGATCTAATGTCCAGTACTTGTTATAGACGTGTAACGTTTAGAGATTCATTTAGAGATTCACGATGTATAGACATATGTAAGATAACTGCAGTACAAATTTGAAGTTGTTTCCTAAATATCTAGTTTAAATGTCTCGGTTAAATAACTTTCTATATGTAAACCGATTTACCTCGACATTCGCCTCTTTCTTCCCTACGCCTCTCTCACTAGTATACGAACGGTAATCTCACAGTATAGTTATCTAAAGCGAAATTATCGTTTATATTCTCTCAAGAAAAACCTGAATACCCTCATCATTTCCACAATAAAAGTCAATAGGCTCACTCGTTACTACGCAACTTTGCATACAAGTTTGAAAAACTGTATTTAGACAAAAATAAAGTTAAGGTTCGAAGCAGGACTCGAGTCTATTTTGGAGTAGAACTCCTGTAGCGGCGGGGGATTTACGAATTCAGCTGTGAGCGAGGGGTCACAAAATTCATAAAAGATCACAGAATTTTTTGCAGCTAAGAAAAAATCATTTTTTTTTAAATTCTAGAGTATTCTACCTCCTTAATCACATTGCAAAAAACTTTATCTTCGGACATTCGTCTTTATCCTAACAGATTCTCTTCCTTGTACATATCTCTTCGTGAGTATTAATCACCTGCAACTTCTATTCTATCATCTTCTTTCTATGTATAGAATAGGTTCGATAGCAACACAGCCGGGCCTCACCTTTCACACCCCTCTGCACGCGTACTTTCTTTTTTCGATGATGTAATAAATACCATATTTATTGTTGTTATTTATGGCTTAACACATGGCGTGCGGGCACACTTCGCCGCGGACCCACGCGTGCAGCGGGCTTTTTTCGTGAACGTCGCGCGGGAGTTTGGCCATACAGTAAAATCGCAATAAATCGAAAACTACTTCGTTTCTTAAACGAAACCTTTTTTTATTTTACACATAAACATATACTCTATGATTATTTTGAAAGAAAACGACATTTTTACGAAATCACGAAAATAGATGATTTTTAATGTTTGACTACGTATTAAAAAATATTTTGTCATAAGAAGTACAAATAGCGCTGATACGATTTTAATAATTCTTCACAGCATGGTATCACACAAAGCATTTTCCTCTATGAAGTGGAACACCGCAGAAGTTACATATAAAACATGCAACTTCGAGCTTTTTTGGTTGCGCATACGCGACATCGTCTCTGTGGAACTAGGAATTCGACACAAGACCAAGTAACTCAACAAAAGATGAAGTAACTTAACAAACAAAACTTCTGGGAAGAAACAATGCAAAGCGTTGCATAGTATTTATACGGTACCCGCTCTCTGGTAATAATCTACTAAATATGTATTTTTACGTGACCTGCGCTTCAGTAACAGACTGCGAAAAACGTAAAAATACGTTGCCTGCACGGCAAGTGTTAATATAGATGAGATGTGTTTATTATTTATGACGATACGTATGGTCGATAATCAGCGACTTTACGACCGACGTACGATTATTCGAGTCTAAATTCGGTTCATCCCCGATGCTTCCTCTAGTCTTCGGCTCATTCGCATCCGAGGCAACGCACATTCCACGAAAGTAGTCTCGATACAAGTGGAGCAAAGCGGATTGGAACAAAGCGTGAAAACGGACAGTGCCGAAGGTGGTTAGTAGCCGTGTACTACGTGTGTCGGCGCGATAGATTCAGCTACGCGACGCGTAACTGTTTTCTTTTCTCGGTTCGCCGTATCGGGCACGCAAATAGCGCTGATTGGCATGCGATGGGAGATTCGCGCGCTCGCGACAGCGGAAACGAACCGTTTCGTCGTGAAAGGGTTGGTCCCTGACATTGATTGCTCGATTGTCTCTGGCTAGGACCAAACCTGGCGATCTAGCGCGATGATCTAACGCGCCGATGACCGTTCGTTGACCCTGTCGAGACATCGTTTTTCACGGCTTTGGCTATTTCTGCTGTTCCTCTGTCGCGAATTGTCGTAGTTGTTGTCAGGTTGTCGCGTGCTTTGGAGCTGTAACACCCTTTTAGGGAAGTAGGTGAAATTTAATCGCTGTTATCTTACCGGTTCGCGCCACTTTAAGCAGAGAGTCGAAACGCTGAGACCGCGTGAGATGGTTGTGTGGTGTGTTTCATGAATATATGGCTGACAAGATGATGGTTGTGTAAGTAGTAAAGATCAAAAGATTGGACTAGATCGGAATTTCATATCGTGACAAAACTGCGTACAAATATGCCGTATTCATTATACCTCTTCATATTTTCACTGATAATGTTTAGAGAGGAGAAATTACTTTAAATAAAAAATTTAAAAAATTGAAAGTAAAACACGTATTTTGCTTCAATTTTCTTTTAGTAGTCTCCTTGGTTTGGTGACTCACAAGACTCATATTTTAGTGATTGTTAATCGCGGGACGTGGATATAGGGGAGGTTGGTCCCTACGAGAATTTCCGTGAACCGATGGGGATAACTTCTTGACAACTTGACAAGGAATACGCTGTATTTCGGTAGGGGAGCCTGTAATCTCGCATATCACGCGCCAGAACGTGGCTTCCACGAACTCGTTTATGATGGTTATTGCTCTAGCCCGTCTCGCGCTTGATGTTATTGATATTTCTGTAGTGAAACGCGTGGGCGTACGTTACCGACGATTCAGAGACCCGATCGTAGCCCAGCACGGTACGTTTCCGTGTGATTTCTCTCTTCTTTATCGCTGTACCTGGGTCGAACAGGACCGCGACGCTACACCCGCGTGCCATAATCAGAAATACGTTCGATAAATAAGCGTGTATCACCGGAGGTTAGACGTTTCGCGCACGCAGCGCTATTTAAGCGTCGGACTGCGAGCTTATGGCAGTCGGACAGCCTCGCAGTCACGTCTATTTCGACCGTCGACGCCGCCGGGGGCGTGAGCCGAGGAACTCGAAGAAATTAATTCTTGCGAGATGGTTGGCGTGGGACGGAAGCGAGCGAAATAACGGAGATTCCGTGCTGTTGTTCCTTTTTCGGTTGAAATCCTGAGAAGGCATTCGGTGGCGGGTTGCGCGGTTGTGTTTTAAATTTATGGACGGTATTCGATATTCGCGAACGCGTTTAAGCGTTTACCTCTGGAACTGGGTCAATTTTGACCCATACTACAGTATCGGACAAAATGAAGCACACGTGTGTTATATTTAATTTCTCGATAATAATATAGAATTTTCTAATTATGGTAAATAGTGCATAAATATTACGACGTAAGAAACTTGTATTAAGGAGGCAGACTACTGTAACATTTTTTCCAAATTTATTTTTTTTTGTTGCATTTCTCGAAAAATACATATTTCAAAAATGTTGCTTCAAAATTAGAAATAGAAATGTTTATAATTGCTAGAGTTACAGTTTTGAGTGCCACCGAAAGCTACTTAAACTTTAAGGGGGCACAACCTTGTGGAATTTAGAAAAAATAAATTTTGTTTGCATTACTCAGAAGATATACATCTCAAAAATATTGTGCGAAGAGAACACAACGGTGAGAAACAAATTTTAAATTAGGAAATTCCTATGTTTTTCAATTACAAGAGTTCATGTATATTGTAGATTTGTAGATAAACCAACGAAAGAACATGATAAATCAAAGCTCTTTGGGCCCAATAGTTTAGGAAAAGAATCGCAAATGTTACTTATTTTCAAGTCTAACAAAACAGAAACCACTCTTAAACTCAACTCTCACAGCAAGTGAAGATACTCGCGAAGCAGGTATAATTGTAAATGTTTTAATGCCCATCGTGTTCTTTAGATATGCAAAAATATTAAACGATCGAAGTCGAAGAAGACACCTCCGTTAACAAACAGTTACTCCGTAAACAGTAAAAACAGCACAGTCTACAATTTGCAAAGCAACGAGGGTACTGGAAAAATTAATGGAAAACAGTTTTTATTCACCGATGAAAGGAAGTTTAACTTAGACGGGCCAAATGGTTTTGCTTATTACTATCAAGGTTTACGAAAAGAAGGAATCGTAAAAATTCGATGACAAATGGGTGGAGTCGATTTGACAATTTTGCCTAGAATTGGGTATAATGGAAATATGGATATTTAATTCATTTCAGGAAAGATAATCAGCAGATCACTTTTAAATATGATAAAAAATGAAATTCATAAACACAAAAGGCATATTACTAAATGAGGATTCATTCTTTAACACGGTAATTCTGCGGTATATCAAGTAAAATTCATTTATACATATTCTGTGAAATTTAATATAGTAAATGTTATTGAAAACTCTGGGGAGACCTTGCATATAAAAATGGAAGAAAATATAATAATATCCAAGAATTAAAAGAATCCATTAGAATGGGATGGAACAATTTATTACAAAGCAAAATCAGTCAATTGTTCCGATCACTGCGAAAACGTATAGAAAAGGCACGTGGTTATACTTACTATTAATTTCTATTTAATTCATATGTAGTTTCCTTTTTTTTTTTTTATTAAGTGTGTATAAGTGTGCTATCATTTCATCTTCGCTATTTATCCGTATTCTGTTTACTGTGAGAGTCAAAAACTGATTTAATCCAAGTTTCCTTTTTGCTGTGTTATAACATATATGTACTACAATATTTTCCACAATTATAAAATTCTATGGCATACACGTATTATCATTTTGTCCGGGACTGTCTATTGTGTCAGAATCAGAGTTAATTCAGGTTTATTTTTAAATTAAACATCAAATTTACTACTTTAACGTTGCAATTGAAAATTACTTGGAAAGGATCGTTTTTCCAAAATTATCCTTGAAAATTCTGAGAGTTGGACATCACTCTTGTAATTCCTCTTTTCGTGATGCTATACTTTAACATCCATTCTTGTACAAATTCAAATTCACCTCACTTCAGCAGCCGCGTGACAAGTATTTCATTTCTCCTTTGGAAGGTTAGTGTTCGTCGCTTTTACAGTCTACGGCGACGTTGCGAGACATGTCGCGATTTTAACGATGTCTCCATTGAATTTCAACTGGACTTTGTGTTGCCACAACGTTACAGTTAGACGACGTATGAGCTGGTTTGCCGTTCGTGGAGGAATGGCGGGATGAACGAGTGATTCCGCGCGATGAATAAAAAGCGGTTTCGTCGATCGTATGCTGCGGAGAGGACGTCAAACGATTTCTCTGGTTAGCGACCTGATAATAACTTTGATCCACGACGGGTAACCTAAATGCCCAATTAATCCTCTCTCTATCCGACTGCTCGAGTCTGGATTGACTCTCATGTTTTGCTTCAATTTGAAAAACTGTTCAATGATAACTGTTGGTAGTGGTTTAAAATAACTGCATTTATACTTATTAATGTTGCAATGGTATCATTTATTCGACACAATAATATTAATAATAACACATGCGTTAGTGCAATGCTAGGTAAATATGATGTATGATTAAAATGGTAATGTGTAATGTAGCGTCTTTGTATACGTGAAGAAGAAAGAAACTATTAAACTGATTTTGTGGGAAAAGAATAGTGATACGCATGAAACGAGATAAATTCCGATCTCGTCTCGATTTCGAGATAACTTGTAACATTCGAGATCGATATCGAGATTCAGCATATCGAGAAAGATAAACGCTCGCTCCTTCGGGATTCACTGTATTGAAGACCTGCATCTAAGAACCTTATAAAATCAATGGAAGGCAGGTATCTAAATAGATCTTCGAATATATATATATCTTTTAGAATAAATTTGATAATATATTGAAATTAGTGAGAGACCAGGTATTAATCCTTTGCACTACTAAGGCCAGGTGTACCGTCCAGAAAATTACTTAGAGGCGCTCTACTCCTAAGGCCAGCTGTGTTATCCAGATGCTTAGTTGTATTCTACTAAAAACAATAAAGTAAATACTAAAGGCTAAGGAAAGTCCATCGTTCTGTGTTCTTCGGTGATTTTTTGGTCGATTGTCGACGCCACGGGAAAAAATCTCACGGATTAAATCTTCGTCGCGGAACCCGCGTACTCAAGCACCGGAGCGCACCGGAGGTAATTGCTTTCCAGAATACAGCAATCTTTTACCACCGTCCCTCTAATTCTCTTGCTTCGTTCCGTCGCTGTTTATTTTCCGTCATGGTGCCTTAGCCCCATTAAAAATTCCATCATCTGATTAAACTCTCGCGGAGTCAGATGCTCGAACTTCTCATTTCATTGAAGTTTATTCTGTTCTATTATAGCGAACGATAATTGAAGAGATCAATCGTTTTTTTAGCCGTATATAACGTTTTTTATGCTAAAAATGAATTGAAAATTATAAGGTGACCTTTAAGGTATTTCTTTTAGGTATAATATATTAATCTTTATGAAAAAAAATCATTTTATCATCTGGGAAATTTCATGAAGATCAAATATGCCTTTTACAGCATGTTATCTGGATAGTGTACGAAATTATGAAAAAAGTATTAAACAGAGAAATGAATTATAGGTCATTCATCACACGACCGAATTCGCCGTTAACATTTGCATTTAAAAATCTATCGGTACCCTACGCCTAGTTAAATTCGTTCAATTGTTACAAAGTACCTAACTACATACTTACATAAACACTACAATAATTATTGCATCTACCTGAAGAAAAATAATATTCCATGCGGGTGAAACCGTGGAGCGCAGCTAGTATAAAATAAATACAAAAACTTTTAACGAATAAGCTAAAATGCTCCAGTCTACAAAATTGTTTACAATTTAGTCTAACACAGGCGTAAACCATCATTTTAGAACATTGGATATGCAATTCACAATAGCTGGAATGTGTCTATAAGGTATGAAAAGCTTATTAACATAAAGACACGATACTATCGGAATGAATTGAATAGAAATTCTTGTGTCATGCATGTAATACTCGGCACCTCGTAAGGTACGACGAGCGTAATTATGGATCGCGTGTCGCAGATGTCCTGCAAAGAGATATGAAGATTGCTCCTGAATGATGCTTACAACACGGAAGAAATCTGTCTTTTCACCTATAAATTACATCTACACGATAGCGATGTTATTAATCATTAGTTTATGTGATATGAAATCCTGACTAATAGTGAAACAGCTTCTTGGAAGATTCTGATCACCAAATCTGAATTCATCATCTGGCATCGTTTGTCAAAAGTATACAAATGATTAAGGATTGATTCAACTTCTTTGCTGTTAATATATATAAATGACTGCAGTAAGAGGTATGGATATCTGATCGCTAGCGAACTTGTCGCCAAAGCTATAGTAAACAGATGATGCTTTGAACGCACCTCTAAAAGAGGAAAATGTTCCCATAGCATTCCAACATTCTAGTTAAAAATCTAACAAACAATCACCCTACGATAAGAAAAATTAAACTTTATGCCTGTACTGGTAGAAGAAGTGATATCGAAAGATAATTTCTCTCAAAGCTATATCCGATTTATTTATTGTAATTATATTTTAAAGATTGAAAGATCAACTTGGCCGATATAAAAGAAATCTCGGCTTGAAGTCGTAGAATGTATAATTTTCACACATTTTCAGACCACACCCTGACCTCAACGCAAAGACTATCATAAGTAATGTTTCCCGCATTCGAGAGAAACGATAATCAGGGGCCATTGTATTCACTGGCATATAACGCTGTTTAAATAATTCGCGTGTGTTCCACCGGTGCTCCACCAATGCGACCGATAATCTCTCGATAGCGTTCGCAGAGACGTTTATAATGAACGCTTGTTACCAGGAATATGTCGAACGCGCCAATAATACCAACCGATTCGGTTTAACCTAGATCGCTGCAATAACACTCGACCAAACGTGAAACGGCGTTCCCTCTCGCTGACTTAAAACGCAAATTACGTCTCTAACTGCACTCTTCGCAGGTGTTCTTTACTTACGTCTAACACCACTAGTTGCCGCAGCTACTTATTCCTGGCAATTACTCTCTGGACCCACTTAGACCCATTGCGAGGAATTTGCTCGCTACGATCGATGGCCGACCGTCGGAAAAACATTCTTCACTTAGACTATTTAAATACGAAAATTTCATTTCGCCTGTTTAATAACCGTGAAAAGGAGTGCCCTCTTTTCGCGATAAAATGGAAACTCTTTGTTCGTGTTTCTGAAAGCGTGAACGGTGAAAAGTCTCGGAAAGAGCGATGACGCGAACGAAGTTTCTCTTCTGTTCGGTAGGCCTATCACGTATCCGGCGAGTAACAGCTTTGCTTCGTTCGACAGCCAGCTCGTCCCATTCATTCGGTTTGCTCATTCATCCTGAAGTATCAGACCGCGCTATAATGCACTTTTGACAGGCCACAATGAGTCGCGTGCCGTGCTTGGCACCTGGACTTCCTGCCCCCGGGACATCTGCGCGACCTTCGTCGTTTCGTCGATGTACCTTTTTAAAAGATCGATTTCTTTCGTGACAACCCAATGAACCCTCGTCAGGGTCGTGCTCCTCGTCGAGTCAGTCTATTTCGTCGTCTTTGTGACAATCTTTGATCCGTGGCTCATTAACGACTGTGACCATACTTTTCGTAGTTTTGCGTGGGAGTACATGCGCACGGTGCCAAGGAAATCAGAAGAGAGGAAGAAATGATTCTAAATCTGATACTAAATCTGAACTCTGAAGTTTGGAAATTCAAAATGGCGAATCAAATGTGACGGAAAAAAATGCAAAAAGTTACTGGATTTGAATGACACTTGGTATACAAGGATTCTTGGGGGTCCTGACTCTAAGTTTGCTATTGATATTTGGAAATTAAAAATTGCGGATTTAATATGCGGCATAAAATACAAGAACGTTACTGGATTTAGATGAAACTTGGTATACAAGGGTTCTTGTTAAAAGTGAAACTTTTTCATCTTTTCGTTAGCCGTAACTTTCGTAGAGTCATTTTATTTATATTTCGTTTCATGAAATGAAATTAGATGGGGATAAAACAAATTTCGTCTTTCATATGCGTTTACACAATATTTATTCATCAGTCTCATTATATATGTACTATATATATCCTATAACTTCGCAAGGGAATTTCTATACTGTATATTCTCCAACGTTTGATCTCACGCTCTACGCCCAACTACCCGGTGTTGCATCCTTCGTTATGCGTTTCACATGATCAAATTTATTTTAACGAGCGATAAAAAGAATTTCACTTTAAAAACATTGCTGTTGAAAAGTATAGTCTCTTTTTGAATATTTGTCTGTGTTTTTTTAGTATCGCTAATCTTTTAATCTTTCTTTCGTGCTTCACTGTATATTAAAAACTGAAGAGGATAAAAGAATCGCAACAGAAGAAGAGAAACACCCGGAAGAATCGGTTATAACTGCACGTTAGATGGTAGAAATGTTTCATCGGGACAAAAACATCCCGAAGAATCTGTTAGAAATGCACGTTAGATAGCAGAAATGTTTCATCAGGTCAAAAACATCCAGAAAAATCGGTTAGAAATGCACGCGAGGCAGGAGAATCGTTGCAACAGCGTCTGGAACCTGCGTCGATGAGCGGTCTATCGAGATAGGCGCAAAGAAAAATCGACCGGATGCCGAGCTTAATTTGTAACTAGCGTAACCATCTCACGCTTCTCTGGGTTAGGAAACGATTTTCCTTCCGAGAAGGAAAAGGTCCCCCGGGGCGGCGTTGTGAATTTTGACACTAGTGTGGAATTCCGAAAGGAATAACGGGAATCGAGTTCGTACCGCGCTATGGAGCACACACGAGAGGCCTTATGGTTTCCGTGACACGTGACACCATAACGTTCTCGCTTATATGTATGGATATCCCTTGCCCTACGCTGTTTATCCCACGGCCCCGTTACCGGTTCGGTGCAAGATGCGACAGCCACCCACGACATACTAATGATACGTTCGGATTTCAGATCAGTGCCAACTTCTTTTCCCATCAAATGCTACGTTAACGTTTTTGGTTTTGCATTTCTTTTAAATATTTACAGGTAAACTAACTCATCTTAGATTGCGAATCGGAGTCCTGCGTAAAATATATTACTTATTATTCATCTCACCACATCTGAATTTCAGAATTATTGAAAAATCAATTGTCCCGCAGAAGACCCATTGTATCTAGGCAAGGTTGGCAAAAAAAAAATGAATAATGTATTAGCTAGTAATGATGCAATAGTAGCAATCAGTACCAATATGAATACATGTGTACAGATGAAGTAAATGGAATGTATAGATGCTCCATTTATATGAATTAGTCGAATTAATCATCCTAATTTTACATCTTTGATAATATAAATAATTCTATCAAATGCATACAAAATATTTGGACACTAATGAATTGATAATAAGATAATAAAGATAATAAGATAATAAAGCTAATATTTATCCAAAATTTCGATCAAATTTCAAATTAGTGATTGTTAGTATTCGTGTTCTCATTGTAACACTTGCTAGCATCGCATGGAATACAGTCTGGGACTCACTACAATCACCCATAAATGTTACTTTCGTAAAAGCGATACGAAATGCGTGAAATTTATTTACCCTCCGTGCTGCAGGTGAGAATATATTTTCCCCAACTTTCGATGCGCAATTAACAGAGCGTAAAAGTTATCGTGCCGATGTCCCCATACAAATTTTCTTCCTTTCTTTTTTTATTAGCTGCAAAGCGGCTGCGGATCCATTCAATCTATCTCGATACGCAATCGACGGGCTGATTTATCCGTTCATTACACGAAGTCGTTAATTCGCGTTATTTACTCCCTTCGATTAATCCACTGTGTAATTTAGCCGCCTCGGCTCGTTTAATCCGTACGTTTTGCCTTAACCTTTCGCGTCAGTTCGTAAAATCGCGTTGGAATCATTATCGGTGCTTATTATCGGGCGCACGATTCTACTCTTTGCAGTTTTTTCCTTTTCCAGAAGACGTAACGTCTTGTTCCCAGCTCGTGACATAATAATGACACGCTTTATTAACGCCCGAACTGTCGGACGATTTTACTTTCCATTCTAAGGGAAAGCAATCCAAACTATTGTAATGAAGAACAATATCAAGTGTGATGAATTACCTATAATTCATTTCTCTGTGAATTATTTTCATTTTTCATTATCTCCTAAACTATCCAAATAACATGCTGTAAAAGACAAATTTGATTTTAATGAAATTTTCCAGATGATAAAATGATTCTTTTTTATAAAGATTAATACATTGTATCTAATAAGTACCTTTAAAGTTCAGCTTATAATTTTGAATTCTTTTTTAACATAAGAAACGTTATTGTAGTTTAAATACAAAACCTAGGTATAACGTGTTGTTGACTTTTTTTTAAGTAGTTGTATCGGTCAAAATTATATTATATTTGAGTAATGCGTGTTCTCTCTTCTCGTGTGTTCACCTTGCTTTTGAACATTTTTATTCCTTTGTCTTTTGATTTTGCTGAATAATACTCGATGTAATGTACTCAGGCAGTTTTTCAATGCAATCGTCTCTGTTAATTTTTCTACAACACATGCGTTCTCGCTGTCAATTCGTAACATAATAACGACACGCTTGATTAACGCTTGAATCGCCAGACGATTTTTTTAATTGGTGTCGTGTTGTTTCAGGCACGCGTAGACGCTTTGTACTTTCCATCGGAGAGCTCGGAGGAATGTTTCATCGTAAATAGGAGTTTAATTACTCGGACGCCGTTGCTTAATTGCACGCGGGGCACGTTCATTGTAGTCTTTGATTACTGCGGTCGAGGCGAGCGTTGGTGGCCTCTCCCGGAAACGAAAGTCGCTGGTCAATTTTTTAAAGACTTCTTGAAACAGCTTCGAGAATATTGAATAGTACAGATTTTCAAGTTAAGAATACCAGGTAATCATCTTTAAGATGTGAATTGATTATTGATTTTGTTAATCGTATCCAACAGCAATAGCAGATTGTAGGGGAGAAAAACAATCTCAATTTCGTGAAAAATTTCAATATAAATATGATTTTATGCTCGCTTTGAATTAAACAATTAATATGCTCATTAGTTTTATACGTTTTAGAAGTTAAAACTTTTATTCCTGCTTGTTAATTACTAAATATGTATTCCGAGACAAATCGAATATACTTTATATTAACGTATTCCTCCTGTAGTGGACCTTTTTTTAAAATAGTGTTTTAATCTTCTACAATTAATATAATTA
Source organism: Hylaeus anthracinus (assembly GCF_026225885.1). Lineage (NCBI taxonomy): Eukaryota > Metazoa > Arthropoda > Insecta > Hymenoptera > Colletidae > Hylaeus > Hylaeus anthracinus. The sequence goes on from NW_026535284.1 coordinate 2,938,833, forward strand.
TGAATGAGTAGCAGAAACAATGCCCATATATACATATATCATAGTTTTAAATACTAAGTTTTTCAATCAATTTAATCAATTTGATCTGTTCTATCGTTAATTATTACTATTGTTTTATTTTTTGATAAGTCATTCTTATCAAAATCTTTCAGAACAGTTATCTCAGATCAATTAGCTTATTTCAAATACACAGTCCAGTGAAATCATTTACGTTAGTCCAGTTTAGAACGAGGATTATTGAAGTCCGAAACTCACATGAATCTGTGCGTTGTATCTATTCCTGAAGTTATGCCAACTTCCGGAGATGCATCTTGTGCATAGAACCAGCAAACGTGTCCTACTGAAATTCTCGGTTAGGGGAAGAAGTTTATTCAGGACAAGAAATGCGAGATAGTGGTACGAACAACATACTTATCGAGCGTGGAACAGAAACTAACAAATTACGATCGTTTCTCTTCGAAGACATCTCTCGGACGGAACAAAAGAAGTTATCAGATATAAACTGTGGAGCATGACTAAATAAATAATGCGTTTAATATTAATCTTTTCAAAGTTGCTTTTATATGTGACATGAGACAATGAAAATAGCGATTTTCAATTATTCTATAACTATAGCACCAATACAAATAATCGAATATTGTTAGCTTTAAAGTTGCGACACGTGTTTATAAACTCTCTAATTTCTTTTTTTAAATACAATGAAACATTATATGACACATAAAAATGGCACGCGATACATTTCTTTTAGGGTTCTGGATGAATTTTTCGTTTCCATTCGAGTGTCCAAGCCAGTCCAAATATGGCAGTCCAAAAAATCATTTTTGAGCATCCTCCTCCTTTTTTCGACGAGTGTAATATCGGTTCTGAATGATCGAAACTGGAATCAATATGCGTGATAGTCGTTATATCCATTTCAGTTATCTATACGATTTGTCCTGTTTTCATAACAGTTTCGAGAACCAACTTTGATATTACAACTGTCTTCATCCTCTGCTTATAATTAATGGTCTCAGCGATAAATCATTTTTGCGCCCATGCAAAAATCACAATTTAGAAACAACGAGTATGAAAGAGGCCTTACACGACGGCCCCCTTTCCACAGGGCTGCGTTTACTGCCCACGCGATTCGCGGTGCATTACTTGCCCGAGGCGGAAAGACGAGGAGGGAAGAGGAAAGCACCATGCTCGCGTACGCGCCGGAAACGCGTAAACCGGCTAACGCCATCGCGAGCATCGTTCAAGCCGATGAGCTCCGTTTTATCGCCCCATTTGTCTCCGTCGCTCTTATGGCTGCCAGGGAAAAGTTCTGAACAGGAGAGAAGAAAGAAAAATATTTGCGAACGGTCAAGTGGAACTGTTACAGCCTCCCACGAGCAACGATTCCCAGCTACTTATTCCCAGAATCTGCGATTATTTCGCGCTGATAAAAAACGTTGTACAACTTCGAAGATTGATGCTCCAGGTGGGAGAGAGGTTCTCGAATTCCGAGTGGCATGGTTAGATGGAAACGTTCGCCAGGATGCAGAGGACGGCGAGAAAGTGGAGCAACGGATACAGTAAACGCAGAAATTGCAAATTTTCTTTTTTTTTGGTTATTTTTTGGGCACTGCATTGGAGTTGAAATAATAATACCATTTTTACGTTACTCTTGAAAGAGCGGGGTAGGTGGGTCAACGTTTTATTCCATAATTTTGCAACATTAACATTTAATTTCCTTAAATGACTTGCAGTAAGTATATATCAATAAATGTTTTCATTTTGACTGTCTGAATAAAAATAATGACACTCTGAATAATTGTCTATGCATAACACTTCGTTTCTTCTAAAGCTACGTTGAATTATTGATATAGAAATGTATTATACGTTCAAACTAATATTCTATGTTGCTACAATTTGTAATTAGTATTCATGTATGTGTGTAGACGCATGGTTTTATATGCATTGCGGGGCGTTGGATGTAGGCTTTGCCCGACTGAACCACTTATATTTGTTTTAAACAAAAGATAATTTCCACATAATTACAAAGACATCAACACATTTGGAAACGATTTATTGCTTGATTTGATTATTATAACTGCAAAGCTACAGAAGTGCATGATATGGTAGCATGAAGAAACTTGTAGGAGATGGCACGATACCATTGAGTCGACATTGCATACAATGCAAAATGGCACGCGATCCGACACGTAATTTTCGTGACTAGCGTTGAAACGTACTTACTAGCCGGACATTAACAATCTAGGAAGATCACGAGAGAATTGAATAAATCTGAGGGCCATTTCACACCAAATTCATCACATTTTGTGGTCAGTGAGACGAAACTTCTCTAGTAATTCCACGGTTTCAAACAAAAAATAAATAAAAATGAATAAAGACTATCTAGTTTAGGGTTGAACAATTTTTGGAAGACTTGCAAACTTAACATTTTATTTAACGGTTCTACCGTAATAATTAGTATACATATAGTATACATAAAAAGTGGTCCACGTAAGTTGCTCACCCTAATTAACTTTTAACGTATGCATTATTATATACGTATGTATTATGACAAAATTTCTGTACAAAAGTTGCATGATATAAAAGGGTACATTATGCAGTGCATATGTTTTTTTTCATAGGCGTAGGTGTTTTTGAGATTTTAAGGTCGTCTTCATTATTTCAAATGGAATACTATATCTTTAACGTCAATATATCGAAGAACGTTGAGTTCTGAGTAAAAGAGTATGAACCTTTATTAGCTCTAAACTTAATAGTTAACGAGTAGTTGCATTTTGTTTTTTAGCAATTGTTAGCGAAATACACGTACGCCTGCCGCATGCTCAGATATGTAAACCCGGATCCTTGGGCATATTTCGCTATTTCTAAGTAAACTGACAAGGCTAGTATCTTAATGTATCAAAATGGCGGTTAAATATTTCTCTTTGTCGCAATGTAATAAATTAATTCTCTATTGCCGAATTGTTCTTACGTTCGAAAAGAAGTTTTACACCGCTTTAAATCAAAGATTACCGAAGAACAAACAAACCATCATTCATGATAGCAAAATATAAGTATATTCTAACGTGATAAAAAATGATGTGTTTGGGATGGAGTAGATCCCAGAGAGAAATTGGCTCCGTTTCATCGACTCATTTGTCTCCGTCGCTTTTGCATCAGGCTAGAGTAAAATCCCCAGAGCTGGACGAGGAAAACGAGAAGTAGCAACCCGAAAAATGTTTGCGAGCTGCCCGCCGGAAGCTTTTCGCCTGCAAACAACGATTTTCAGAGACCGTTTCCGCGTTCGTTGTATGGATTCGGGATTATTTTACGGATACAGTCAAAAATGAAACTACAACGCGGGAGTGCTTTTACGCACAGTGGAGTATTTCGATGGAAAAAGTGGCCAACATTCGAAATAGAAAACTTTATTAAAAGAACAGAAACTGTTTTCTACTCACAAACCGGTTTTTGTTTAAACCTTTCACAGAATTTAATTGCGATAATAATTCTTAATCGATAATTGGAATAAAAATAAATATTATATACGAGTGAAAGTCAGAAGAGTAAAATGAATACAGAGAACTAGAAAACCGATGCATAACGGGATTATAGATCTCAAGAAATCTAAAACTAAATTAATTGCATCGTCGTGTTTTTAAAACCTTTTGTATTGTACTCATTACTTTATGTTTACGAGCGTTGGAATTATGACGGACTATGTTTTATGATTTAAATACAAACCTAATGTATCGTAAAAATTTCCACAAGCAATATACTTTTTTAAAAACTATGCTCTCTCAGGTGGTCTCGAATCGTTTATTCCCTTGCATAAGATTTTTCTCAATTATTATCGTTTCAAGTACTCCTTTTCTCTACGCTTTCTTTACAATATTTCTCTCGCGCCTTGTTTCCATAGAACAAAATTATTAACGATCCGTAATTTTATAAAACCTACAAATATAGCACAACAACATTTTTAGGAACTAATAGGCCACTCTTGACGTCCACATTAATCTAATTTATATAATAATAATAATCACTGTACAGACATGTACATGCACATGTCTTTTAAATACCCACAAATGAAATAATCTGTTATTTTTAAATAATTAGAAGCATATTTTATATTTTATAAACCGACCTGCAAGGTTAACTCAAGGTTTTAACTCAATCTTCTGAAATTTTAATTCTTAATATCTCTTGTCGAGGCGATGAAGATCATATCTCGTTCATCTTTATATTTTTTAATTTCTTCGCATCTCTCTTAATTAATTAACTACATAGCAAAGTAATCGAGAAACTAGGCTATAGAGTCTTAACTACATTTTTATGATATTGCCATTGGTGTCACTGGGTAACGCTGTATTATGCGACACGCGATATCGATTTCGGCGCAAAATCCCGCTGCAGGGGAACGCAAGGTGGTGGTTTTCGAAATTACGGGTGGTTGGTTGAATTCGAGTTGACTCATTGTTACCGAATATCCTATTACTACTTCGTAGATTGGTGCACAATTTCCGAGAACGATTTCCACCGGAGCCACGTTATTAATCGGAATTAACAACGGAGAAATTTATCTCCCCGGTTATTTCGAGGTTTTTTAATTTCCGTGGTATAATTGACCGTCGAAACGGTGAATTACTGCCCATAAATTCACCCTCGCGTATTTTCCATTGAATATGCATATCGCCTTCCATAAATCTTTTGCGCGCGATGTTCTATTCTATAATGGTTACGTCATCTGCTCGAGGGAAATATTTTGAAATGTCACCACGGATTGTCCCGAAACGATCACGTTTCTGTTTCTAAAGAGGAGAAAATCGCTACGCGCGACGATTTCTATTCCTGACGAGTTATGATCTGCTACGAGGGTCATTCAAATATAAACCGAAATATTCTTACACAGGTTTATTGAGAATAGATAAAAATACAAATTGTTTGCCTTATTTTTCTACGTAGGTTCCTTGAAAAGAAATACCTTTACTCTATCAGATAGTAAGCTTTCTGATCCCATTACAGAGAACAGAATTTAGCTGCCCCAGTAATCAATTGCACACGTACAGTTCAACTTGTGAATCGCTTTGAAGGAGAAGCTGTAGCTTTTAATGTAAAGATGTTTGAATTTCCCATTTTAATTAATTCAAGATTATATTTCAGAGCCACGCTTATGGAGTGTTAATGGAACTAATGCTGAAAATGAACGAATTATGTGTATTTTTTATTCGTTCCTTATTGTTCGAACTCTGCTCGACATTATGCTTGCGTTTCACGATACCGAAGTTAAACCTCTGCATGCGCCTGCAACATGTTTATATGCGTGTACGTACTGTACTCTGAAGGCGTAACGGCGGTTTCCAGAGCCACTTGGTACGGTTACGAATATTGTTATTGTTATTGTACGGATTCGCGGGTAATGTGCCTGGAACTTTCCTCCTGGGGCTTTGAGGCAGGTGCGAAAGAACTACCGATTGTGCGGGGGTGACTCACTATGATCCGTAAAAGGATGTTTGTACCAAGCATACGAAAACTGCAGGTAGTAAAAAATTGTTTATTTTATGATGACCAGCTATGTGTATATAATAAAATATTCTTATAAATTAAAATGTATGTAGACACTCTCTTAATTCTAATAAGTACCTAAAACAGTCATGTAATCATTATTGAATTTTATGTTAAATCTACTTTGTACCTCAAAATATATTTGACTAATAATTCATTAAATATCTCACCGATAATAGTAAAATAATAATATCATTATCCAAGTTTTGACATCCTGGTTATAAATTTAATAACATTACATTTGTAGTAATTCCCATAAATATTTATCCGACTTTCAACTTCGTCACAATTTCAAGTAAAAGTTCAAGAAAATTTGCAACGGGGCACATTGTTACGGTAACATCGCGTTTCAAAGCACCATAACAATCGACAAACAACTTAAGAGACTTTTTAAATTACAAATTAAGATAGTCTTGCAAATGCTGTTACACCGTGTTCTTAAATGTCATTTGATCCATAAGGATGAAATAATGAATAATACCAACATTAAATAATGTAAATAGGCCAAAATGTAAAAATTGGAAAATGTTCACTTACGCGGTGCTTGAATAGCTTTTGTCACGACAAAACTTGTTTGTGCGAACGCTACAGAAATGGCCGTCACAGTAGCATATTCACACGTCGAACTAAGCTTGAACAATATCACTATAACTTTTAACTTTGAAAACCATCGGAACGACTTGTACCGGAAAGACTTGCACCGGAAACTACTAGCCCCGGTCTCCCCTACATAACCCGTTTGAATCATAAACGAGTAAAACTAATTTTAGTGTAAACTAACTTTATTTTAATGCAACGTTCTAAATACAACATAACAGAGAAAAGTTATCCAAGGGAAATCTCGTGACTACCTAAGGTCAAAATTCTAGATCCAGTGGTGCAACGTGAAAGGCAGAAATTTTGTATACTCAGCTTCAATGAACTGCGTGTATTATTAAACTCCTTTCACGATGTTTCTCTGCTATTCAGCGACATAATACGGACTATATAAACTGAGAAGATATTTAGAGAACGATCGATTTAAAAAGTCCGCGTGTCGTAAAATATGTTGGGATTCGGGATTGTTGATCAACCCTGCTATGCTGGTGGCTGGGTGTCAGTTTTTTGTTATCGAACTGCTGACAGTAGACGCGAAAGGCTTCGATTAGAAGCCACGGAGCGAGAGAAAAACGGACGTTCCGAAAATACAGGCCACGGCGACCCACAGCCATTTGGCTATCCGAGGCAGTACGAAAGTTAACAGGACGCGAACATCGTCGGAATTGGCTGACCTCCCGGCCTGTGGTTGCTGAACAACTTTGTTCGCTGGCCGACACTCCCCCTATGATTCTGCAACGTCATCGGCACCAGTGACGTCACTAAGGGATTACGGGGGTGCGGATCGTACCGTCTGACACCATCTAAGAAAATGATACCGAAGCCGAATGATACTGATACCGACTATCACCTATTATTAAGTAATATATTTCAATAGAAATTTATCTTTTCTTTCGAAAATATCTGGCTTCGTTCATTGCATCTACATATTCCATTAAATCTTTCTTGAAATCTATTATTTTTTATTAAAATATTTGTCTTTCTTATTGTACAGGAAGACCAGGAAAGAAATGGTCCGATTTAGATAAGATGTTCACTAAATGTTGAAATCTGTATAGGAGTATTCTTGATTTCTAAAAACAAGATATTATTTTATTATAATATTACAACAGCGATGTTTCGGTTGATAAGAAAACAGCTCCTTTGAAAGTCTCACATTTCTCTGAAACTCTTCTACATTAATTAAAGTTTACTTACGAAACGTTCTCTCTAACCACATAAAAACTACAAAAACATAAATACATTTAGCCTGTGTCTGCAATTCAAAAATGTAATTATAATTTTGCCACTTGTTCATGCCACTGCTGCCTTCTTCTACATTCAGTGATATACGAGAATTACAATTTACGAGTAACATTAGTACGAAAAACATTACTAAGGATTCACCGTGTGCTCTGGCGCAGAAGGTTTATGGGGGTGACACCATGAGTTATCGCACCGGGTGACACTAAACCTAGCGACGCCGCTGACCGCCACCATTTCCGTGGCAATAATTCTGGAACAGAACATTTTGTTTCGGGGACGGAACGACGTTAACGTTTACGTCAAACGTCGTTCGGTCTCTCGTTTTATGGCGAGCCACGAGACTTCGCCATCAGCCCCCGGCCCAGAAACACATTAAAAGAAAAGGGCAAAAGTTTTCTCATCGCGGTGACCTGATTCTTCACGATCCACCGACCTGGTTCTCCGTACTTTATGTTTTTTCGCGTGCCGAATTCTTTACCATACAAATGGGGTTTCGGGGTTAGGTCTAGGTTAGATAACCGGAGGAAAAGTGACTCGGTGCGTTGGGGTCGCAGAAAGAAGTGGTGGGAGGCCAAATATAGGGTAGACTAGATCGTCTATAGATTCGCAGCCAACTTGTTTCCTCCTATTTCGTTTGATCGTGAACCTCTTGGCATGGTATTTTTATCATTTTTATCGAGGCTACGATGCGTGAGAGCTTTTGTAGTTACCCAAGATGTGGTACAAGCACTTATATGTAAATAGCTTCTTTCGCGAGGACGTAGTACATAGGGCTATTTGCATTGGAATCAGAGTTGTTACACGAAATCACGGGAAATCGTCTATTCGTGCTCGATCACACGGTCGATCGTCGCAACTTTCCTCTACTGAATATTCATACAAGGTCCTGCGACCACAGAACCGATACCTGTACCTCGAGAGCGCTGTTTATTTTTCGAAAATCGATACGATTCCATTAAGCCTGCTTATTCAGCTTTAATAGTTCGAAAGACGAGAGGAGTGGTTCGGAATTTTAAAAGAACCAGAATCCTCACTTTTTTTACATCTTTTAAAAGTTCCATTAACCGCATGAAAGTAAAAGGAGTATACAATGTTTAAGTTAATAGTCTATAAATGAATTTAATATAACTTTTATGTACTGTTTTTAGTCATGATGTTAAAAAGTAATTTTTTAGCATCTCATAATGTCAGCGGTACTTATGTATTGCATTAGGTAAACTAGCAAAAATCGTGATTCGCGAAAATTCATGTACACAAGTGTAGCTACAATATTTGTGTTACAACCCGTGTTCTTCTTCGTATATGTGTACGCGTATTGAAATATTCGTGTGCCAAAATACACGGATTCTAATACACACATACCCGAGAATTATAATGCACGAGTACTAGAATTTACTACATGTTGTATCGAAATACTGGGTAATCTCATCAACAAACCTCTCAAAAATTAAATTGATAATCCATTTATTAATTTCAAACTAAAATAATAACTAAAATAACTTAATAATAAAAAATTAAATGAATAATCTAATTAATATTTTACAATTAAATTTGGTAAATAATTTAATATTTTTTCAATAAATGCTAAAGTAAATATGAAAATGATTTTCACCTTAAGTTTATTATACTAAAGGATTGATTTAATCTTCTATTTATTAGAGAACATTAAAATAAGCCATTCTTTTCAATTAATATTTCAACGAATAAAATTTTAATAAATAAAAAATTTCTGGTATTAAATACCCGTGCACCTGTGTAGTAAAAATTATACGGAATCAAACACGGATATTTAAAACATACTACATGTGTGTGTTCAATTCATGTGTCAAATCGTGAACATACGAATGTTATTCTGGAATAATATGTTTAAACGTGGATTGTAAAATCTTAGCGCGTAGTTCTCACGGTGTTGTAACACAGTAACGCGTCTGTTAAAGAGGTCATGGTATTTCCTCTTCTTGTGCGCTATTACCATTAAAACAAATATCTTCGAATTGATTGCATTTATAATGTATACAGCAAAATTTACTATTCGCCTAAATATTAATAAGGATCATAACATTGATCGTGAGAAATTCTTGTATTTGAATAACTAAAAATTAATTTCTGACAACAGATCATCCATCATCCACAATCGTCTTTAAAATTTTGTTTTTTTACTAACAAAATACGCTTAACAGAGTCATAATATATACTTAAAATTACAACTACCAATCGTCAACTCATACTTCTCATGTATGCTACTAGGTCTTTGAGAAAATTCCCTATCCCAATAATTCTCACCAAAAATTCCAGTAAGAACGTTGTCAATAATTCAGTCATTTTAGGAAGAAATATAAAGTATGTATATAGGTCAGTGCACGGTAGTTCTAGTGTTAACTGACATCGAATAAGAAAATCCTAAAGTTCCTTTCTGGGAAACCCATTACTGACGGAGGGACCCAATATTACAAAAAGCTACGTTGACAATTATACTTTCAGAAGAGCAATCACAATTATTATATACAATTCAAGATGCATAATTACCAAAATGGTCTTAAAGTCCTTATGGAAAAGTTCAAACGGGTGCACTCAACTCTTTGAAAGGTTGCAGGTACCCCATCCCTGATTTACATCAACGTTGTTTCGCCAGTAAATGTAAAAACTTTCCATTCAAGCCAGCAAATGGAATAAGCACGCCTCTGTTCGGCGTGAAAACTCTTGAATGCAAGTTGGTTCGTGATTTCTGTACCTTTGGACGGCAGTTGTTTCGTGGAAACGGAGAGAACGCCTGAAGGCTTCCGGATTCACCCCTTTCCGCCACGGAGGCGAGCAGCACGTGCCCAGAAAGAGACCCAAAGCTGCCCGGGATATTAAGTATTCCGCTCGCATTACCCTCCCGCTGAACAGAAAGTTACACACGCCTCGTTATGCGGCCAGAAGCGGCACCAGCAGCGTTGTGCAAACTTAATTAGCGACTCCGGCAACGGGCATCGGGAAAAGGAGACACTTCGAAGAAGCCGATGATTTATCTCGCGGCCCCCAAACAGGGGCGGCTCTACCATGTGATCAACGAAGTTTAAGCTCCGGCCCACCGTGTAGAACAGGCCCTTAGTAGCTCCTCATTTCTTCAGATTTTATTTTACAACTATTCGGAAACGCAGAAGATATATATCTTCCGATAAATGGCGTGGTAGTAAATGTTTCAAAATTTTATTTTAATTTGAGACTAAACTTAGGACTAGTTTTAATGTTTGATAAATGAAACGGGCATCTTCGTGATTTCTACGTCCTTTATTTCTAATGTTTGCAAGCTAATGTAGGTATATTTAAGTATATAGTTTGACAGTTCCAAACATTTCAATTGAAAACTTCTGCCTACGTAAAGCAATGCAAATCCAACTACCTTTTTATATTTTTAAGTTTGTAAATTTGTTAACATTGTATCTATTACTAACCTTTGTCCCTTGATGGGACCTGTGTCCGTCAGTTGACAAATAAGCGTCGCATGGTGCACAAGCTATATGCGAGGGAGATCGCCTGGCAAACGCCTGGGTATGTGAAATACATTTTAAAATTTAATATTTCGTATTGGATAAGTGTAAATGTTTTGAATACGTTTAGCATATGCTTTTCACGTTCGCACGTGTTATAAATTCATCAAATTCGCAGTCAGATAATAACACAGCTTGCATAAAACATTTCAGGAAAGGAAGGAGGGCGTTATAGTATAATAATTAACTTGAGGCCCCGATAAGATTAAATCCGTCACTGGCCCCCGAGCATGGAATCTCGTCCATTTCGTGCGAGCGGGCAAGAGCTTCGATTCTAATTACACGGACGTACGCGATGGCTTGTAACGATTCGTGCAAAATTCCACCGTTAACGTACAGCGGTTTGTTTTAATTATTCCGCCCCTTGACTGTATTTGGTTCGAAGCGAACAGCGCCCGCGTAAATAGCGCGTGCAATTTTAATTGGAGAATTAAGGGATCGCGTGTAACTGAAAGTTCATCAAGCACGAAACAAACTGGTGCGGAATTGATACATTGTTGTAGAAAATGTTGGTTCAATTTTTAATTACGAATCCAGCGTATCGTGTGGTAGAGATGAAAATATGATAATATGTACACGTGTATGCCAGGAAATTAAAACTACGAGTCTTGCTCATTACACATTTTACAGAATACAAATATTTTCGAGAGGGAAACTGAAACTTAGTTTGAATTATTTGTACGTTACACTTGATCCGATTGATTTCGATTCGTATTCCATCAGAATACAAGATGGGATTAGAGAAGACAATGGGGGTTTAGAATCATTGAAACAGTTTTCATGGACAGTGTTTCACCAAAAACAATTTTCACCGGTACGATCTGTTTATTGAAACGTGTTTTTCTCCATAAAGCGAAATATGCAAATAATAATCCGCAATCGCTGTACGTTCTTGAGTATACAGTGTCCTAGAACTCCTGTAAGAGCCGGAAATGTGGGATAGCTGAGACGATTCTGGACAACAATTTCCTTTGCAAAAATGTCGGATGGGGCTTCGTTTTTGAATTATTAACGAAAAACGTCGATCAATCACAGCACCCGAGGAACTGTACATATCGATTTTGTATAAAGAAAATTACTATATTAATTGTGGTCGATTTTTAAATTATAATCTTCGTTTTGGCTGCATTATAAATATAGTCTAACATTCGATTTCGACACTGCCAAAGCATACCGGATTATCGGAATTCTACTGTAATTTATTCTACTGATATTTGATTATGTGAATCTTTAAACATCAAGGAACACATACGTATTTATAACAAGAATTCAAAATTGTATATCTTATATTTGCCTAATGTGTGGTAACGTGTAAGTATCTTTATCTTACTTGCTTATCTTGTTAAATTGCACCATTTCATACGGAGTGTGCTCATATACATATGTACATACTTATCTTTCTCGTACAAATGCTCCTTACCATATCCTTAAGTGTCGATTGTTCTCGTTCTACGTAACATTGGCTCATCTTTTTGTATACAATACCTCGGTATAGCTATCATCCTTTGATTTATTTTATCGTACCATTTAAATGGAAAACTCCAAGGAAACGTGTACAGTGGGTCAAAACAGTATTTGCACACTTAGTTTGTTAATTTTAATCCTTTAATTTTAATCCTTTATTATATCTAGGGACGATATATTGACTTAGAAACGTTAATTACTTTTCGTTCGAGAATAATAGAAAGAAAATTACGTAGTCAAGAAAACATTTGTGCACTTAGAATCGACATAATAAATTTATATTTCATTACAGTTATAATTATAAAATACATCTTCAATATTTTGTATGCATTCCTTTAGTCTCAAGATTCGCTTGTAGTCGTTTTGGAATTGACCTTAAAAATTTTTTGTGGTAACTTGTGGAATGTTGGATGAGAGCGATTTTTAAATCATTTGTATTACATATCCTTTTAGTCTGATTTGAAAGTTCAAAATATCTCACAAATTCTCTTTAAGATTTATATTAGGAGATTTGATGAAGTAACGAGTTGTTTAGAATCGTTATTTGAGAGGCATCTTGCTGCAAAATAATAGCTTTCTCTCGTGCCTAGTATGACTACACTGTCAAATAAATTATCACGGAACAGATCGATGGACTTTTCAGTGTTTATTATATCGCCGATAAATGCCACATTTTCAACACTATTATAGGACATGAATCTTCATAGCACAACGCTGGTCACCGTGCTTTACAATTGGTTGTATATTTTCTTCATGTCGTGCTGTATTTCGTTTTTCCCACACGAAGTTTTTCCCATTATTTCCAAATATATCGAATGATTTATAACTGCTTTCTCGTTGTCTGTTGCTACATTATTACTACATGTCGCACCGTAGAACAGTTTAAATTTAAGATTTCACCAATTTTTCTTTAGTAATTATTACTTCTACGTAAAGATATAATTCTTTCCAGCATATGTACTGCTATCTCACTGTTTCCACAAACCATTATTTTCCTTTCGACTTTAAACACCGAATAACTATCGAAGGTAGTATGAATAACGTCTGTTTACATATGTATGTGACATTGTACTGTTACGATATACGTAAGTATATGTTAGTAATCGATTGAACTGTGAAGTGTACGACTTTAATCAGCACTCGCTGTATCCTGTTATGTCACGTATGTATGTTGTTTATGTTGTCGACCTCGGTGTCACGGTGGCAAGGAGCGCCGCAACACGCGTCGAAATTTCAGGTATGCCCAGCGTCCATGTATAGGCAGGTCGAGAGATCGAGCGCGGCTTCTGCGTCGCGCGTTCTTGTTACCTTGACTTCCGTTCGATCATCGGCTGACGTTGCGCGGGACTCGTGCAAACACACGTGGGTACGGCACTGACTTTATGGGCTCCCGTCGTAAAAGATCCTCAGGCTGCTGAGCCACGACGAGATGTAAACACGTTTTCCAGTTGATACTCTGCTTGTACGACACAGTACACGCTGCCCTACGCATTCTGCCTCGTCGTGGCAATGTAATTTGCCATCATCCGGGACCGTCGCTATTATTTTTTCATTGTCCTGTTACACGGTATTTACAGGGTGCACTACGAGACGCCCATACCGGTTCAAGGGTGGTTTTAAGTCGTGGAAACTAGTCTCTTCGCATCGATCCGATCCATTTGATTACTGTGTTGTTCATTTATAAACGACGTTTGAACTTTAATGGTCTGTCTAATTTGGAGCACTATAAATTTGATGAATTGTAGTTTTTTGTTGAGGTAACTGTTGAATATGTCAATTTCATAGTTTGTATATATGTTTGTTTATAGTTTGTCAAGCTTCAGAAATTTTCTCAATTATAGATACCTGATTTTGTTGAAATTGTCAATAAATTGTATTTTTAGAATGTTTAGAGAATTTAAAAATATCCTGCAAAAGTATTTTGGAAAATTCGAAAAATGTATGAAATTACAGAAGATTTTGTTGCATGCAATTATATCGGGACGGAGACACGTGTGCGAGACATTTAAATTGTCCTCAATTTGGATCCCTACGATATAAACAAATTAAAATGCATAGGTTATGTCCAAAATCGAATGAAAGAGTATTGGAGGTAAAGGTAGTGACACGCCTACCGAAAAACTTTAACCTCTTGTGGGATGAATTTTAAAAGGACTTTGTTTTGCACTAATCAGGTAAACACAAATCAAAGCAATTTTTATCTATGTATCGACCTTAACATACAAATATATTGTCCCACTTTAATATAGCACATTTTTTTAATTTTAAAAAGTATCGTGATAGTAAGTTATGGTAATTTTTACATAAAAGCAAACATACACACATGTGTCAAAATCTGTCAAATGATTAAGATTTGATAAATTTGATTAGTTTCAGATACGTAAAATGAAATATAACTTGCATGCAACTCAGATCTGTTGTGCAGACTAAATTAAAACCGATATTTGAATATTCTGCAAAGAAATTTCTAATGGACAAAATGTAAGTGGTTTTACCCTTGCAGTAAGCAAGTAACTTAACAGTAAGTTATCCAATTAGCTCTGTTTTCATATCTCATTTCATTTTCACAAAAGAAATTCCTGACAACTGGCTATTTTTCAGTCACTTCGATCAAAACGCCCCCTTAATGACGCGTAGGTGTGTTATGTGAAGTCAAAGTGTTAAAGAGTCCAGCGGAGGCGCAGATGCGGAGAGCCGCGCTGCGTTTCGACGCGGATTGTCGATTCCTTCCGCCCCTCTGTCGGCCCGCAGAGCGCTCTTCGGGGTCCCAGCCGGTATTTTCTGTCAGTCGACGGCAGGCCGCGGGTCGAGCTGGTCGAGAAAATACGACGCTTATAAAACCGAGAACGCCCGACACGCGCGCTCCGTTCATTCTCACGCGTGTTCACCACACATTCAATCCATTCGCGTCTGAAACGCTTTCCCACGAAATTCGACTTCCTATTCCTCAGAAACGCGTTATGCGGGGATCCTCCATCGATCGAGGTTGTAGAAACTTTTAAGAAATTGTCAAGATTCATGGAGTAAAAGCCTTCTCCGTCAGAGTCATCAAAGTCTCTCGGAAACATGATCCGTCGATAGATCGAGTCGAGATCTACCAAAAAACATTCACAGTTTCAGGAAAAGATTTTTAAAAATTGATAAAATTCATAGCGATATAGATCTCGACCAGAAGGTCACCAAAATATCTCAGAAGCGTGACACACGGTGACTATCGATCAACTGTATTCAAAGAAGCACTAAAAGAAATCACGTTGATGGCAAATAAAAAAATCTCGAACTTGAGGAAAAGATTTTTAGAAGTTGCCAAAATCCACAACGACGTAAATTCTTTCAACTAAAGGGTCATCAAAGCTGTCAATCAAATTTAAAATCATTCTCGATTCCAGTCATCGGAAGTTCGTGTTCCACGTCGAAAAAAGAAATACAAAAGGACCAACCGCTCCAAAACAAGTAAAGAACCAATAAATATCAGCTCCGTTTCAAAGTTGGCTTTATTGTGTCAAACGTGAATCGCCGAAGGCAGCTCTCATCTCTGCTCTCGCGAGAATTCCTGCAAAGATCGTCGAACGTGAAAATCATCGAAGGGGTGTTCCGTCGCCTGAGAGTCTTGGAGCGTAGATAAGGGACGCGGTGACCCGGACTGTCAAGCCGCGTATAAAATCGACGATAGCGAAGTCGACGGCCGCCAGTATCGCGGGAGCCGCGCGCGAGAGAGGACGTCGTCGCTCGTGTACACGTCGACGCAAGGAAAAATCACGGGACGCGAAAATCACCGATACCCCTCCCCGACGTGCTTTGTTGTCGTTTCAACCTCGCGGAACACCGCAGAAGCCTCGGCCTTGTTTGAACGCGACCGTGTGGAACGAAGGAAAATCATGTGCGACCAGGGACAGGGAGTCATCCTTCGTATTTGTGACGACGACCTGTGCAATTAACCATTCAATCACTGACCTAGCCGAAGAACGCAGGTCGTGTGCGGGAGACTTTTCACGTGTTGGCCATATACGCACGCTGGACGCCTATAGGCGTTTACCGCACGGTAGTGTGTCAATAGATACAAGCGACTATAGGCATGGATAACCATCGAAGGGTTATGGAAGCTGAAATATTTTTTAAATTCTAAGGATCTTGAAGAACAAGAACTCGAAAAAGAGCGGTGAGGATTTCCCATTACTATGAGAAGCTTCTGAAAGTTGATCGATTCGGAGTCATCTGCACACTCGGTACTGTCGAGGTCGATGACGAAAGTTTTTGAGACCTCCAAGTTCGTTGGAACATCTCCGAAATCCGGAGCAGAAGGATCCTTTTACCAAAGGAATCTCGGGAATAGTGGATCGAGGAAAAGTTAGAGTACACGCTTTCGAAACTTGATCAATTCGGAGTCACCCAGACACGCGGGACCGTCCGAGAGTCGACGACACGAGTTTTCGAGACCCTTGGAATCGCAGAAACATCTCTGAGGTTCGAAACATCCTTTATCCTTGGGAGGTATCTGTTGCCGAAGGAATCCCGAGAATAGAGGATCAAGGAAGGGTGGTTAAGGGGCACAAGGATCTTCCGAGAATTCTGGGACGTTTTCGAAAGTTGGTATACGGAGAGGATACGGTTCGAGTTCGTGGGTAAAGGATGGTGAAATGGTTGCGCGTGGGCTCGGGTGGAAATGTGGCTGCGAATGATCGTCGCGAATAGAAGCGGAAAGCAGTGGGTGCCTTGAAAGATTCGCGGAAGAAGCGGGCTAGGAAGAGGACGAAGAGGAACGGAGAAGTGTCGGCGATCAAGACGGCAACGGAGAGGCGAGAAAACACTCGAGGAATGCCGTGGATAAAGTGCTTGGGCGGCGGAGGCGGAAACGCCAGAAGAGGCAAACCACTCAGCGTCAGCCAGCCGATCCACCTGCTCGTCAAGGTAAGTTCCTTCTCGCTTTTTCTTCGGTTACGAATTCTCCTGGCGCCCCAACGAACGGGGTTAAGGGGACACGACACTGTAACGGCCCTAAAGCAAGATATATTTCCAACGATTCTTTATAAACAGACTGTGGATGCTTGTGTTAAATGGCATGTGAAAATGTGGGGAAACGTATCAGGAAATGCATGAATGCAAAAATATACAAAATATCAACAATAAAATACATGTTACAATATAAGACATACTTTCATTTAAATCTCAATTTTTTGAATGTGTAACAAATATGAATTTGCATAAACAATCATTTATTTATGGAAAAACTATACGATGGGTTATTTTCAAATTTTTATTATATTTTATTGGACATTAAACCGAATAAAAACGAGTCTCGTAATGTCATTAACATGGCGTTATTCGGTACAAAAATACTGGTTTTCGGTTGACAGCTTTGTAACTACAGCGTATATTTGAAATAAAAAAATAAATATTGTCTTAAACTAGATACGTATGACTATTCCATACATTCAATACATCAGAAAATTAAAAAAAATTATTTGAAAAAAAAGTTCCATGTTTCACGAAAAAATTCGTTCCACTTATTGAAATAAAATAAAAATAATCTTTAAACAAGAGTGCTACGTCAGTCCTTAGAGACAAATTTTCTGAAGAGAATGTGACTTGCATCATATCGATCGGTCGCATAGTTCTCTCAGAAAGCGTCGTTAAGAGATAAACGCATTTAAAGTTTCAGTATCCTTTACACATACCTATTATGCATACAACTATATCTTAGAAGTCAGAGAGAAGAGAAGCAAACAAAGTTGTCAATCAGAATTATTTTGTTTGGCATAATTGTTGATATAAATTGTCATAAATAGCATCGTTAATGACTAAGTAGTTTTAGTGTTAATACACTACACATTCAAGTGACTCTATCAATTCTGGAGACTTCGTTCTCAAAATTTGGCCCAACATTCTTGAAATGTATATCTCTTGAGAAATGTAACAAATTGATTTGTAAACAAATTTAACAGTGTTGTATCTCCTTAAGTAGCCTTCGTCGAAAGATTTGCCTGACCGGCTATTTCAAGTTAAAACTGTCCCGTGAAGTCGTCAATTTTTCCACGATAGAGTAAAAAACGATAACATCTAAAACTTCGATAAACTTATGACATGTCAAAAACGTGTTAATACTGTCAACTGGACCATCTATTCTTTCGTCTTTCGCAAAGAACTTCTTCAATCTGAGCTCCCAAGGGATTCTGGCGCGCGGATTATTTTATGGCCGCTCTTTAACTTTACTGGCACGATTGCGCGTCCACTAAATCCTTCTATATACAGGCCGTCCACTTGAATCGCGAGGGTATATTTGGAACGACGAGTGACGGCAATATTCATTTGGTAATTTTGTATACGGCGAACGATCGAATGGTCTGACCGAATTATCAAATCGACTTTGTACTACAAAGTTTGTAGCTCTGTACCGAATAAACGTAGAGAAAATTCTCCGAGGGAAACGTTGGATTAGCGGAGTCTATTTGTCTCTGACTCCTTGGAAGGTGCAGCTGCAATGTGTTTTTAATGGAACGTTTCTCTTTATCGAAATTCGTAGAAAATACGGTTCTCGGAGATTTATATGATTGATGACTTAAAGTTCAAGATTAGTTGTCGTGGATGGTACGCCAGCACCTAGAGCACGTAAGAGTAACGTGCTTGGTTCGAATTTTGGAAGAAAACCTAAAGTTTGAGGCGAAAACATTGTATGTAGAGTAGAACCTCCATTGTACGATCGAATAGGAAGACTTTTGTCCAAGGAAATTTTCGGATAATAAAGCATTTGTCTTTCTGACATTTATAATTTTCTATTTAAGGTGTTTGTTAGTTTTATTCGTTATCTATTATGCGAATTAGTGTTGCTCCTCTTTGGAACACATAGATACTCTGTTCAAACATTAAAGCACTCGGATGGTTGATCATTTGAATAACGGAGTTTCGTGTAATGGTCGTTCTACTCTAATAAATCGTCGAAAGCTATATCTTTCATCAATTGCTATTATAATATAAGCTGATATCGTATGCTTCTCTACTCTAAATTGTATAGTCTCGAACCGTTCAAATTAATGTACTCGATTGTATCGATTAAGAACTCGTTTCGTTCTCTTTGCGATACGGACTATTAATTCATTCACCAATCGCGTTAGATTATTTTTAATCTTCAGCGATAAAGAATCTTGTTAATGAATCAATGCGAAAGTCAGGCAAAAAATCTCTCTGGTACAATCTCGTTAACCTTGAACAATTTATCTCCAGCAATTAGCGTTAGCGGCCGATCTGTTCGAAATCTGTATGTTCCTAAGGTCAACTCTCTTTTCAACTTTTCAGCTTTCGTCGATAACGCTGCGATAAGTGAAACTCGTCTTTGTCCTATCGATCTTAATTGTTTTAAGCTTCCTTCTCTTGCCTCGATTTCAAAAATTCCGAACGGAATGATACAACGCAGATAAGAATAGGAAATGCATGATGCATTTAACCTCCTTGGTCTTAAATTTTGTTTCATTGAATAAACAGAAAATTATTTCTCGCATGCCTACAGTTGTTTTCGGTTCCTTCAATTATAATTCAATTGGAAAGTTACAATTTACAATGCTTTTCGATAGACGCCGCTAATCAACACAAAAATTACTTAACGAGGAATTGCATTTTTCCAAGCCAAAAAGCGGTTTCTTCGTCATTTTTTATTAAAAAAAGTATTCAAGATTTTAATTTGAAATTATACACATTATTACTATTCTAGTATAAAATACAAATTTTTATGGAGAGATATACTCAAAATAATAATAATAAACATTGGTTACTGGTCAACATGATTTCAGTCGTACAAATAAACTGAAATAAAAAAATAATGCAATTGTTTAAGAGTATCTAACAATGATAATAACCATCCATTAGATAGCAGAAATTCCGCTTTTCTAATAAGTTTCGTTCGTAGGATTTTTATGAAATTTGGTATACAGGGGTTTTTAGGGGCGCTGATTTCAAATCTGAATTCAGAATTGAAAAATTGAAAATGGCAAATCCAAAATGCCGGACTAAAATACGAAAAGTGACTGAATTTAGATGAAATTTGATATACAGAACCAACGTGTTATACTTGATATTCGAGCCTTCTAACTTCGATAATTTCATTTATGTTTATTTATATTGTACACAATTGTTCTTTAAGAATTGTACGATAAATTTCCATAAAAAGAAAAATCAATTTTGTGTACCGGATAAAAGTCCCCTCCTAAACAAATCTGAACTGTGGTTGACGTTTATTATCTTCAGAAATCAATTAATTAATTCTGAATTAATTTTTAATTAAGATAATATTTAAAGAATAATCTTGAAGTCCATGTATTTACATCTATGTATCCATACAGCAGGGCTGAAAAGCTTGGTATGCGTCACGCCTCTCACAAAAAAAGGGTTGTAATGGCGATAGAGGAGCTAAGGGATCCGTAGAAAAAAGGATCGAAAGGGGAAACAGTCCTTCGCAGCTAAAACGATTATTAGGCTAGCGTTTCTTTCATGGTGGAATGCTATAAAACCAAAGAGATACGAAATCTTGGGATGACGAAGGAACGCCACGGCGCGGTGGCCTTCTGCTGAGGAAGTCTGATTTATTAATTTTCCCGTTCGGAGCCTGTTTCTTTGGTTCCACGCTTGTAGGAGCCGTCTCACGAGACCGCCCCGCGGCCCTCTGTATCGATTCAACGTTACCTCGACACGACCCACCAATTAAATTGATAATAACGCCCGCGTTACCTGCTCGTTATCGTACCAAGTGGTCGACTCTTAACGCAATCGTTAAGTGACACCCACTCGCGAGTCACGGTGAGCACCCAGCCAGGAGTCAAGATCGCGGGACAACTAGGGATGGGCGAAATTCTTATCTAGATACAAATTCTGAATAACGAATAAAAGATAAGCAACTGAATCCATGAATACTAAAACGACATAATTCTATCGATCATTGTTTCGAGGAAAGCAGTTTTGCTTGTTTGTCTTTTGCATTCCTTGAGTGATCCGTTTCATTTATTTTAAAGGTACCGTCTGTACATGCACTTTGATTATGTTTATGTATTTTTAACATTGTCAGGTAACTAGTATTTATGTACAAACGTTCATAAAATGTTAACATTAGGTTTATGGGGTTCGAAGTAACTTCGCTGCATTGTTGATTTCTTTTATGTCTAAGAACTTTTTGATGGCGTTTACATCTACTACCGAAGTAATTTAGATATATGCTTGTCACTTTATGTGGATGAAAGTCAGCATAAGTAGTTGGCGAAAAATGTAAATGGTTTTTGTAATTTTCCTTGTGAATTTCGGAATGGGTCAAAATGAGTACCGTAAACCTAGCGTTCAACTTGAGTTGTTAATAATATTATCAGCTTTTTTATCATGATATTTATTGTTAATTTTTCAATTACTTCTGAGGCTTTATACATATATCATTGTCGTTGAAAAATACCTTGAAACGAAATTTTTGTAGTATTTCACTATAACACTTGTGTTGTTTACCATGTTGTAGGTAACACACATAAGCAGTGTCAATTAGTGCATTTGTGCTATTTATCGGTTAGTCTTTGAATATAAAATTAAACTTTGAATTATAGAATGCACTACTTCACAGTGAATAAAAGTTCAATCGCTCAATCGAATGAATGTTGTACATAAATTGTTCTATGTTGCTTTCAGTTGTTTTCTACTTTTATTCTAATATTATTGGAATAAAATTTTACCCATTGTTGAGGACGACGAGTCTGTCTGCTTGTGAAAATCGCGATGTTGGAGTAGAGAAATTAGCTTACAATGTTCGTCATATTCCAAAGACTCGAAGCTATCGTCACTGGAGGGTTTTAGTAATCCTGGAAATTCGATAAGTACCATTCATTTGACAATTGAGCGCAGTTGAAGAATTTGTTCTCTTCCGAGGAATGCACTCGCCTGTCCTATTTTAATTTTAACCTACATTCGCGAGATATTATATTACAAATCATTATTATTATATGTCGAATATCGAATGTAATAACTCGGTACGTTTAATCGTGTAGATAATTAATATAACATACCTTCAGTACGTACTATTATTAATTGGATATGAAACTCTACCATCAAAGTGAATGTGGCGTAAATGGTATAAGCTGATTCTTCTGCAATAACCGCTATTAGATTTTTTATTCTAATTTACTGTTAAATTATACAAATTTTTCTCGATATTGCATAATATTGTTGAATGACATACATATGCTTAAATGAAATAATACTCCGAAGTACGTATCTCGTCAATCGTTAATTATAGTTAGATATTGATAATATACTAGAGATTCCCGAATTCAGGTCATTAAGTTTAATTTATTACTGAAATTTATATCCCTTTGGAACAAATTTTGTGAACATGTTTCGGAACCTATAACCTCGAACACATGAACCCTTCTGCTTCTAGCATCTGCGCCGCTGTCGCTTCGATGACAGAGATTGATATTTATTGCCCACTGTACGCTTTATAACTTTAATTATTTATATCTCTAAGAACAACCAGTAGTTACACCTAATATTTTACGCATAGCTAGCTATGTATATAGGATACATATGAAAATTAATTTAAATAGTTCGTTACTTTTAGATCTTGAAAATGAAATGAAAAACTGTTACGAATTCACAACAAAGTTTATCGTAATATTATAATAAAAGTAATAGCAAAAAGTATAGTCAAAAAGTATAATCAAACAAGTCTAAAAATATAGTCAAGCGAACTTTCATCTTATGTTTTTATCACCTTCAACCATCAAAAAGAAAAGGAACAGGCTTTATATATTTTTTGTTTCAATCTGTTATTCAATTTAATACGCGTCTTAGGGGTCTGCTTAATATCACACTTTTTTCGAACAAAGCACTTAAGAACCAATTTGTCGTTCGCTGACCCTTTCACAGGAACATGTAATTTTGCCTGCACGGTATGGAAGACTGTTGACTTTTTTTCTCATACCTTATGTTCACTTAAACCTTTACGCTTAAAACTTGTATCTAGCACGCTTACGTTTGTCTCTCGACACATCGCCGTTAGTGGTTCGTTTACTTTAGCTGTCAGTGGTTCGTTTACTTCAGCTGTCAAAATGGACCATCCAGAATGGATCAGTATTGCCCGGTTCACATCTTGGAGAATACATTTTACCTTATCGACACTTAACAAATTCACTTTATACATCAACAGTCCGTGAAAGCCTTAACGTTCATTTCAATGTTAACATTTCCATTTAATCGACAAAATATTCAAACGTGAAGGACTCAGACCATCTGGTCGCGTCACCGTAGACAGACCTTAATTAGTTCTGCTTTTCTTTTCTCTCTCTTCGCCACGGTGATTACATTTTTTGCGTGTATAACACGAACGGTGTTCCGATAACGGTATACATTAATTTGAATTCAATTAAATGGAATTAAACTCGCGGAGTTACGCGAAACGACGAATTAATTTGCACGACAAAATGGCCTCGCCCTGGATCGAATCACTGGCTAAAAATTTCGCGCTTTAGCGTCAGAACCAGCCTATTTGCTCTTCGCATTTCAAACATGGATACGTGTCACTGGCCTGTCAAAACAATTCGCCAGACAGTGAATTCACAGTATTCCAGGCGCTTCGTAAAGCATATAATCACGAAAGAACGAGCCCATAACCCACTTCAAACGAGTCTCATTCAAGGTTCCAGGTAAAAGTCCATAAATCGTAGGGATCGTTAAGGCTGGGTTATGGCGTGTTGGGTGATCAAATGAGTCATTTTCAGGCTCGTGTTTTGGAAACAAATTATCACATGAAATTCAAATTTAGTACCACGATTCTTTAACTTTGAAACCGTAATTAAGTATGTATAATTACAATTAAAGAAAGTTGGAAGATAATATTTCGAATTGTCGTTCGCTATAAAAGTATTGGGCAACATGTTCATTTGAAATATTCTGTTTGAAGTATTAATGTTTTCTTTTCGAATTATGTGCAATCGTGATCTGAAACTCGAAGAAAGAGTTTCTGTGTTTCCACTGATTGGATCAGTCATCTGGAAGAGAAAAAAATCGAAAGCATTCTAGTTCTGTACGAGTATGCTTATGGAAGCAGTAGGAATTTATATCGTTATCGTGGATTAAATAATAAAAGCTGGTTTTAGAGAAAGTTAGTTTCCCCTCTGGCTGTAGAGAAATACGTATGGAACATCTCGAGATATCCTTGACATGAATTTGAAAATTGTTATTTTCAGTAAAACGCGTATAAAATTGCTCGAATAGAATTTCTGCGATATTTATTTTTAGTTCCTCTTCTTCAAAGTTGTATTATTAAATGATTCCTTTTCCGAGAGCTCTACTAGTTTCCTTTGTCGCGTCGAACGCTTGCTACTTCACCTCTTCGACGCGCAGCTCGCCTCTCGTATTGGCAAAAAATTTCAATTGCAGCCCCATTTCCCCTCACTTCAGTGTCAGAATTTGTCAAATTATATTAAATTATTCGTTGAATATTCTGAAACATATTTCGCATAAATAATCCATGAAGAGATGTTCGTAATTAAATTTTTTCATCGATTTCGTGATTTTGCTTTGTATTTCAATTTTTTTATCCCATCCATCTCTTTGGTACATTTTTCACATTCTCCATCGATGTTACCCAATGATAGATATAATTTTTATTGAGATAAATATATTTAAGAACTAAATGTTTCCTTAAGTTATTGTTAGGTTTGTTTATTTTTACAATACCATACATTTGTCACGTTTTCCTTTGACAACTATTTATTGACATTTTGTGGTATCCTGAAGCAGTATTTTAACGCATTACATAGTAAAAATTTCATGCACTAATTCTGTATTGAAAAAATATTCCTTGCCTGTGCCAAATAATCATAAGGAAAGCAAAAAAAAATCATTTAAACACGAGTTATTCAATTTTCTCGTAATTCTAAACTATACTAAAATTCAAAGAAAGTCGATTTATCAAATTTATCAAATTATTTCTTTCTTCTTTTTTTGAAAGTAAATATGTTAAAAAATATACTGTTAGAATTTGCGGATATTGTCCAAATTATTTCGGGGTTTTCAGTCGATCGAAAATGATGGATACCATAGGGAAATCAAGCACGAGTAAAACGCATGTTTCGCGAAACATCATTTTTGTTATCTAGTTGTCAAGATAAAATAAATCTACCTTTCGATCTCTCTGACATTCAAATATGTTACTTTTTCCACCAATGGCTATCACATGATTCACGGTCATCTTAAAAAAATTAAAAACTCCATATTTTTTTTAACGTAAAATGGTTGTCATAATGAATATTTGGTTACTTGAGTTAAAACTAGCGCCATTTTCTTAATTTTTTTCCACTGACACGGTTCATGTGAATTATCTGTCTCGGACAAATGGTTTTCAAAATATCTTGACAACCATGAAGATATATACATCAACAAGGGTTATTTTATCGTTAATATAAATCATTTAATAAATTTTATCAAGCTCATACAAAAATATTTTTATACTCTTTCTGAATAGTACTATTATTAGAAAAAACATTGAGGATCGTTCTTTATTTTATAGACTTAAAAAAATATCCTAAAAACTGGTTCATTTTTCGGTCGTCACACCAGAAGGACACTTTAAACCGATGAACAGAGAAAAAAATGGCGCGTTAATAGCATCGCGCAATTAAATAATAGAATCGTGTGCCACCCGCGGCGACGTGCAACGGCGATTTCATTAAAGCGCCACTTAGGACGTGATACTATATTCCTGGGAATGAATACGGTGGCCATTCGGAGTACCATTAGGTACATCATTTCATGCTGTGTAAAAATATCGTAAAGTGGAGGTCGCGAATTACCGTCTGCTTCCCCTATATGAACACGACCCTACCAAGGAAGACTAGGCAGTAAATATGGATATGTAAGCAAAGCTTATACAGATCTTCAATAAAAACTGAAGAGCATAAGTGACATTGACTATATTAAGTGATTTATATCTTGGTTTGTTGGAAACTATTAACATCGCGATTCTGCGTCCTCAGCATAAGATCTCAACCCTTTACCTTGTAACATCGTTTTCAAATCTTTCTTAGAGTCGGAATTCCGTCAATTTCATAGATTCGACACATTTACTTTTTTAAGATTATTTAGCAACTTTATTTAATCTTCCTAAATTGAAATAAAATGCGAGGATATACGAGTGTACAAATTATAAAATTAATCGAAAAGTTGTATTTTATATGATAAAGAAGAAAATGCAGTAATATTCAAGAAAGTCAAAGTAAAAAAAAACATAGGTTTGGAAAAATATAATCTTTGCAAACATACCTTCAAAAATTCAGCTTAGATAGGAATTTAGTTTACTCTGCAAATATTATAATATAAACATTACGTTTAATATTTTTTTTTTTGTATTATTGCGTATTGTGTGCATTTTGTAGTTTCTTGCAGATACAAATTTTCTATGAATGCATAAACATTCGCAGTCTACGTATCACATACAATAAGTATAAGAATGTTCAACTACAAGTAATCTTTTATCATTGGTACCTGCAACATTGCATTAGTACAACATATTTTGAAGTATCCGTGCTTTTTTCATCCGTGCTTTTCTGGTTTATATCTCAAAAAGGAAAAGTTTCGGGACCATGACCTTTTTAATCCTTAAAAAGAGTAGAATATAGTACCAAAATTTGACCACTTATTTCAAACATACTTTATATAAAGATGTATATGCGTGTACAGTCATGCGATAATAACGTTTGGTACAAATTACAATCTGAATTATGGAATGAAACGTTCCAAGGTGCACAAGTAAAAATGTTGTTGTGCGATTGAGTATCTGTTGTAAATAAATCGTTATACGTTGTTTTCTTTCGTTATTTATTATTCGAATAAAATGTTGCTGGTACACGTACGTGGCGACGTGTGCGAGCTATGCGCTTTCCTACTAGTGGCCGTTGTCTGTTATTATAACCGTACTATTATCGGTACTATACACCTGTGCGATCGGCAATAGCGTATATACGCCGCCCATCGGCTAGCACGCTTCTTTGGCGGAGCTGGCAATTAAATTAGCGCGCCCCCGGCAATCCCGCGACTTTTTGTGCGAGAAGCTTTATGTAATACCCGTTAGAGGGAGGAAAGGTTGCGTCGGACTTGTCGGAGGAGTGTCTTTGAGATTTGTCTAGCCTCTTCGGGGATACTGGCACTTACGTGCGCGTTTAGTTTTTAAGTAACTGTAAATATTGCAACATGCGAGTCACCACTGAAATTATGAATATTTATTATTTAGTGTCTCAGTTATATAACGTGACAATATTGTTGCTAAGCTGGAAGACGTAAATCAATATCAATTTGAATTTTTATTAGTTAATACATAATGTCATTCTAAGCATTCTATCCATGAGGTTTTATGGCTCCTCTCGGCAATAAAAAAATATTCAATTCTATAGTACGTACAATGAACATAAAATAGTTTGAGGAACATTACGACGATATTATACAAATTTTTTAAATCAAATAGATACGAAATTTGCAAGATAAAAACATACAGAAATGACCATTGAAAGAGTTAAAAAGTAAAAGTTTATTTTATGGATGCAAATAACTGGTGATCAAGGCTTGATAATTCAACGAGAAATTCAAAGTGTTCTAATGTTCTATGCCCCATATGTTCTAAAGCGAGAAGCAAATTGATGTTCCGCGTTTCGAGTGTGCTCTTCTTCTCGTAATTCCTAGAATGATGAACTTGGAAAACACGCACGAATATTTCAATCAGAGAGAATTCCGTACATTGCCTCCCGTTCCTTTCAGCGCTACGAATGTTTTCCACAAAGCCAGCAATTATGTCCGCGCACCTGCCGCGTAGCCACGTTAATTCTTTCGCGCGCGATAGCCGAGACGATGTTATGCTCGCAGCAATGTTCGATGGACGTTTAATTGCATTTTTCTTTTCATTATGCATATTTCTTTTATGAGTATGCATCAATGTCATTGTATAACGAAGGTAATCTATTTAAATCGCTCGGCCGAGCGATTACAACGTTAAAGTTTCTTGGCTAACGCGTCTTTAATTGTTGGAAAATTTCATTCATTTTTTCTTGTAAGATGTCGTTTGCTATGGGTATACACAGTCGTCGCAAGAATGTTTGTTGAAGATAACATATTGAAATACATATTTTAATCCAAAACAAAACGAAATATTTATTAATATTAAGATTAAGGTAAATTTAAAAATGACCAAGATATATTAAATTTCCAGCAATGTTTGTTTTCGATGTACACGATAACTTGAGAACGAAACAGTCCAAACAAATAATTCTGTTAGAAGACGTCAATATCTGCTGAATGGACGAAAAAAATTATTTTTTACATTTTTCTTCAATAAAACCACTGCCATTTTGGTAAAAATTATAATTTTGTAAAAAATCCTTCATGTATATTTTACATGATACATTCTCGAGTTATTGTGTACATCGAACAAAAACTTTCTTTATGTTGCTAATATCAACTTGCTATATTGTTTGTCAACCATTTTGAAATATTTTAACCAGAAAATGTATGCATTAAGTGCAATACGTGTACTGTAAACTTACCCTTTGTTCTATGTTAAAATATGCATTTTAATGCTGAAAAAAATTCTTGAATGTTGGCTATGACAACTGCGTAAACACCTTTAAAGGTGTATCGCTAAAGATATTTTTTAAATAAAAAGCTCAGTAAAATCTTGTATTATTTATTTTATTCATACTTCTATACAAGTGTGAATGCTCTGAATCAATTAAATTATTAATTTGAACAATTTTACTTAGGCTACACATCGGAGCGAAGGGTTTTGGATTATTTTCGGTAATTATTCGGACTAGCAATTACGATCTTCGCTAAAATCTTTCTCGAATCGGAATCGATCGAGGGGAGAAACAGCGCGGCGAACTTTGATTATCTGTGGCAAAAGGTTAGAAGGCATGCTCGCGGTATCTTTCGCGGTGAATCAGCGGAGGCTCATAATTCTCCGGAAAGATTAGGAAACCCTCATAACTATCGTCATCGTCGTGCATGCACATGGGTAACCGGTACGCGTACCAGGTCGTATATTACTCGGAATACATGTGCGCGTGTCATTGACTCGTACACCGCAAAACAATGTTTTATTGGCCGGATGCGCTGCCTTGGAATGAGCAGCGGCGTTCTTTCGACTCGTGTGAGCCTCGATCGGACCCGAAATGAATCTGTAAAGTATTTCGGGCGTCCTCTTCTAAGCGATGTTTCTCTCAACAATCGCTTCTAAGTTTTCCGGCAATATTGGCGGGGTGCTACGTTTTATGTTTGGATTGCTTCCAAGTTAACATTGTGGATAACGATATTCATATACAGGGCTATTCGGGGGGCAAATCAAATTTAGAAATGTGTAATGTACAGCGCGGGACAAAATGATAACTCAAGCAATGGTTCCGTTTATATTTGAAGATATACATCTCTGTTCATAAGTATGTGGACATTTCCTCATTTGAATTAAATATTTAAACAAAGTTATGGATCAATTAATGACTATTACTTATGTTTTTTTCTATTCAGTTTGTATTGCACCGAAGAATTTATTTTATCGGTTGTTTATTTAGTGTCTCATCAGTAATAATAAAAAATCATTCCATTTTCTTTGAATTAACGAATCTGTCGTGCGATTTTAAAACTTCTATTACTAATTTTGGCATCGTAATTTTTTCCATTGTATTTGGAAAGAATGTTATTATAAATATTTGTTCAGATGTTAGATATTTTTTTCCAAATTTTGCAATCTCAATAATCTCATAGTTTCCCCATGAGATTTAGCATGCCACTAAAAACTTAGAGTTTAGAGTAATAATTTACGGTGTATATTAATTAATCATTGAAGGAGATGAGTGTCAGCATATTTATGGAAAGGGATGCACCTAGATAATAAAATCCAAACTACAAACACAAAATCTAAACAATCTACAGAAATTTAATTGGAAGACTCGGATACAATAGTATCTAATGGTAATACAAAGCAGTTTTGCACTCTATTTTCTTTAAAAAATTCAAGTAAATATATGTAGGTAAGAATGATTACTCATGCGAAATTCAAGGTTATCGTGCATATATCGAAGCAATGCTTAGATTGTTGTGTCTATTTCCTTATCACATTTACGCAAATGAACTACTTAAGTTTTATATAATCTCGCGATAATAAAGCTAAGTTACGATTAAGACTACAATTCCTAAGATTATTGTATATACATACAGTAAACATTTCATCACAAATATTACTACAAGAAACAAAATCTCATTTACCTTGTTTATTCTGATACGTTCTTAGCTCTACAAAACCTAACCCATCGAGGGAACAAATGCGAATATTTTGCGTTCCACGAGGCAGGTTATCGTGAAATTTCATCAGCGTAAATTAATACTTCGTTGACCAAGCGTTTGGAAGTTGTTCTCCTTGTGTCAGTATTTCAATGGATCAATTTTTATATAGAATATCACAAAATTAGAATTTTGCTTTGAACGTTACTAAAATTAAAATGTCTCTTAAATTAATGATTATATTAACATTAACACATAAATATGTTAATACATTTTTGCAGAGAATAGTAACCTATATCAATTGGTAGAGGCAAAGATACATTATTCAATTTAAAAAAAACGCTTTCGATTTAATATAATTTCTACGCGTCAACAACAATAAAAAATAATTGTATCAAAATATGATCCACTTAAAACCATTAAAAGTTGTCTACACAAATTATTGCTATGCGTAATAATATTCACGTAAATCGAGATGGTAATATCTGTTGAACCACCTAGTATATGTAAATAAAGTTGCTTCGAGTCTTTTTTCAAGTACCAGAGAAATCCCGTACGAGGAAATTCATAATTATATTTACGGTTACGTTTCAATCCCCTGGTAATTAATAAATTATCCCAACGAGGATTCGCGTCTTCTCCGGCGAAGGACGGACGAAGAAAAGATTCCGGTTTCTTGAAAGTAGTTGACCCACGAATGGGTGTGTAGGGATGCAGAAGGGAGGCCAGGAGCGAAATTGCGAGACAGTGCGACGCCAGACGCGTGTCCTAATTGAAGAACTTTTAATTGCGCAGCGGCGTGCAGCTGCAATTAAGGAATCTCAAGGGGTCGGGCATCGTCGCTAGCAAGCGGCAGTGAACTCGAATCGTTAGCCGTGATATCGCCCGATTTAATCTCCGCCAACGTTCGTTTCTTTTCTCTCGACTTGGCCGCTCGTTAAGTCTCTTTCTCTGTACTGCTTTTTCAGGGAGTGTCTCTCGCTCATTTCGGAAGAAGCTGTCTCGTCTGGAGAACTGTGTATCGCGAACGTGGCCCCCTATTCAGACTGAATTTTCCTTTCGTTCGCTGAACACTCTATCGAAGGATGACGCTGCGCAGCGTCGAACCGAATAGGGTCATTTCGTGTCAAATGCGACACTTATTCAGGCTTTCTACTTTATAGGTCAGGAAAATGCTTGCGAAGAAAGATTAAAAAGAGGCGAATTTCAAGCTCTGAATATATATTTATTACGCTTTTATTTAGGTTAGAAATGAACAATTTTGAAAATTTAGCTGTAAATTGAACAATTTTGAACATTTGAGATCTATACTACACCTATAATATTCGCGAGAACGCGGTAAACAAACTTCCCAGATTGCTATAAGACCTTATAAAAATAAGAATACTAGATAAGAGTAATAATAACACTAGATTAACGGAGCACGGTCATTTTGACTCAATCCTATTTTCACAAGACCATTTATATTTATATTTATATTTTTCGCCAACCACTTATACTGACTCTTATCCATATAAAGAGACCAGCATATATCAAAATTCATTTTTGTTTAAGCCACCTAATTAATTTTAGTAAATCGACTTCACTTATTAAATCATTACTTTAGTAATACAAATCTGACAAGAAATCTCCGTAAACTTAGTATTAATATCATATGGCTACTTCACCTATACCGAACGGCCCGTATAATTTTCGAAATCGTTCCAAAATAGTACACATCACGTTAAAATACGTAACCATGTCTTTCTTTTCTTTATTAAATACGTCGTTAAGAGCACTTATATAGAAAAGTCAAGAACGCTAATATTGGCTTTATCGATCGAATATACAAATGCGAAACTCGTTAAAATGGTTCGATATAGAAGTATCAATCTTAAACGTGAGCGTATAGATATTATCAAAACGACTTGGTCCCATCATTAGTTACAAGTTTGGAATTCAAATGCCCTCGAAAGTCGCTTGGCGCCGACAGTCGGGCGCCAGAATTGGCGAGTCGACGACAGAAAGTGTCGTCCGTGTCTGGGGACCCCAGAAGAAAGAGGAATTGCTGACGCGTTATTTTCAACGACCATTTTAAAAGAGGAGACCTGTGTCTACGAAACGTCACTAGCGACCCTGGCGCCGAAAATAGAGCGAGGATGAACACTTTGGATAATTGACTATTTTGTTCTAATCGTGTTAGGGCAATTCACCCTGAATTTGGCCACGGGTGAAAGCCGATCATTCGTGACGCTTGAGATGACGAACTTAGGCGAATTTCTGAGATGGCCAATTCTCAAAATGGTCTAACAAGTTCCACGCTACGCGAGAACTTTCTGTGTTCGGTGTTCCTAACAAGGGAAGCACTCGTTTCATCCCTCTCCAACTTTAATTTACTTTTGCAAGATGGTAGATTGCTGCTCCCTTGCTACTGTTTCCTGCGATTTTTTTTTGTATATATAGGTCACTTCGACTTTTATAAATAGTATTGTGTGATTTTACGAGTTCAAACTATGTCGAACGAATTGACATTAATTTTTTATTTCATTTTATTAACACACTCGCGACCGGTGATTTGAATTTAAAGTGACGCGAGTACTATTCCTGGCTATGAACAAATCATGAAAATCTTTTTATTTTATACACTACATATTTACAACATTGATATTCCGAAACGTATTTTATGATTTTTATTTTCGCTCTAATGATACGAATTCGCGATGTCCAGCTTCAGAATTTCTACTCAGTAATAGAAAGGTAAAATATCTGCCAGTCGCGAATGTGTCAAAATGATTATTTTATGCGTAAACAAGGGATGAAAAAAAAATAAGGAAAAATATACGTGTCGAATTGAGTAACTTCCTTCTTTTCGAAGTCGGTTAATAAACAAGAAACAAACGTTAATTTACCTTAATATAACATTTGAAGGCGTATTATCAGCACAAATGGACCGATTATCTGATCAGCCTGTTCGACGATTTTATCTCCATTAGATTTTTTCTAATGTGTGATATTTCCAAATAATTAGAGCATGCAGAGGTATACATAAAGCATGCTGTATAATTCTATTATTTATGCCTATAAAATTACCGAATTACTAGATTTGATATCTTCCACATACCAACAAGGATTTGTAACTTACCATTTCATAAAATTTTGTTAAAGTTGAGGAAGGACAGATCAGTGTGTCCAATGTAGGTGAATATAATAGAGGTGTAGGCGGAGAATTGAAAGGTTTGTTTCTACCTGGTATTAGACACGCCAAATTCTTCGAATCAGTGAAATAACCGAGTGATTACGTAGTCCTAAATTTATGCACGAAGTTCATCGGGTGAGAAGGGACTGTTGATCTTTCGAAAGGTTAAAAGGCTTTGGCGTCCTCGGATCTACCTACGCGCGTCAAACCCGCTGCTTAGAACGTTTGCCTCGGACTTTGCTCGATAAACTCGAAAATGTTTGCTTCGCATACACGCGCGTTTTTACTTTGCACCTTCCAAAGCGGCGTTATAACATTATCGACAGCAACGGCGTGGTCTCTTTCCCGGATACCTTGACACTTGACACCGGGAGAGAATACTGTCTTTGGAATCTTGAGTTTCAACCGCAGAACTGATCCTATAAAATTGAAAGTAATAAGCCCAGGAGTTGGTGTATCCGTTATTTAAGGGTTTTTTGCATAGGTATACAAGACTCAACTGAATTAGTCGATTGTAACACACTCCTCGAAATAGTGTAATTAATTCTCTATAAGCCTGAATAACTTTCGAATCACATACTGTTATATCGACATTCTATTGAATAATTCAATGTTTGTTCGTACGCTAGCGTATACATGTTTTTATATAATGGCTTCTTAACAATCATCAGCATTCTCGGTAACGGTTATCATCTCTAATGTGAAAGATTGTCTTGTGTAAAGTGTTTGCTATTGCGGATACTATGAGTCGTTTACGACAATGGAAATAGAATACAAAATACATTTTATAGGAATATATATATTATTATATTATTATATATAATATATAAATATAATATATATATATAAAATATAATATATATATATATATATGTACATTTGACATTTTGTATATATATATATATATATATATATATATATAGTTAATGACAAGTTCGAACTCTTTTATGGAATTTCATACTTAGTTTCTATGCTTCTTACTTTCTATACTTGTCAGCATGGAGAGATGAGACCCTTTTTTTTACGCACGCGCACTGAAGTGTACAGTTCGTTGCAGTTTTTGCGACCATTTTTCGCAGAGATACAGCAACTTGGAAATGACTAAAATTTTTAGAAAATTATAGTGTTCCCTTAATTTTGACGAGTATTGTATTATAAAATCACTGAAACTGTTGAATTCATTGTTCATTAGTATTTATGGGTTAGGTCTGTTCGTTGATTTTACGCTATATAATTTCGGTTAGAATCGCGATAAGGGCAGAGCTTCTTAAACTTTGGGTCGCGACCCCAAATGGGGTCGCTTAGCGAAATCTTGAGGTCGCGAGATCTAAATGTAAAGTATTTAATATTCTCTTTTATTTATGTTATTGCAAAAAATTCAGTTTCGATGAAAAATAGGGTATATAATTTTTGTAACTACATATAATAAATACAATTTTACAATTTTTTGTGCAATTTTTAACATCATATTTTTGTATGTTTTTAAACAAATTCTAAAACTATTTTTTTCATGTGTATATATGTATATTGTTACCTAATCAATACATCTTTTGGGTTGCGAAAAAAATCACAATCATAAATGGGGTCGTGAATGAAAAAAGTTTAAGAAGCCCTGGGATCCATCAAACCCGGAAAAAAGAAATTTGTCTTTTCCGTTTAAAAATTTCTACTTGGCGTTCCTAAAGCGTATCATCTGCTTAGGTAGGAACGGACTTCCTAGCGTAAACTTTCCTCGGATGGACGTTGAGTGATGGCAGCGAGGAAACGACCATCGCCAGGGGAGCTGGACATTCGCGTGTCTCGTCTCGATCGTTGCTCATTGTTTTTGAATAATTGATGCGGCACTCTCCGCGGCTGTTTGCCAAGATCTCATCGAGAGGGAACAATCGACATCCCCGTGTGTGGCGCTGGGATGAAACCGATGTTCACGACGGTACGGCGCGGATGATGATCGATCAGGTGGATTATCTCGAATCGCGAAAAGTAAATCTCACGTGTAGGATAATCCAAAAATACTTATATGAATCCAAACATTTTAGGTAGAAGGATCACTAAAATAAAGTTTATGTTTAAATATTAGAGACATAGAACCTGAAAAAGTTAGCACTAAAATTACCAAAATCATAAATAAAAGAGAATATTAAATACTTTACATTTAAATCCAGACAATTTAAACTATGTACTTTAAACTTCTTTTCAAAGTCACTCAGTTATTGAAAATGCTTTTAGCGCATGTTTTAGGAACGATTGCTATAACGGAGAATTAATTTGATTGGGAAATTAGTTCGCTTTTCTTTCCTTTAATTATAAAGATGTAGTTGTTTGTGTAATAGGTATACGTTTGGCCTCGGTAGTTTAGTATTAAAGATTGACTATTTTTTAAAAATTGTTTCTAACATTGTACCAGTTTCAGGAAAAGGTCGCTTATTTTGAGATTTTTGTGGCATCGTATCGTCAAAGATGAGTATCTAAAAGAATGTTTAAAAAGCAGGAACTCACAGCGCCTAGTCTTACCTTTGTTACGATTTATAAGCTTTATATTTTGTTGCGAGGTAGCAGCAATTACTCCACCTTTCTGGAATACAAATTTTGTAGAGTAAGGATCTAGAGATCAACAGACATTTTGTATTGCAGGATAATGTATCGCTTTATTTCTGTGCGACATTTTTTGTATAAAACATCACGTGCATCTACTTGCATGCTTCAAACTAAGGACAACTACAGATGTAATCTTGAGAACGAGGAGCGCAGTATAAACGAATTATACTTTCTCACGAATTTTCGCTAGTCTACGCTAAATCGGGTTTCTCCTATTAGTGGCAATTCGCAACAACAGTTTCCCTTAAACTCTCCTGCGCGAGGCTCGACATTATACGCTAAAAGGAAACCACATTTTAAAGTCGTGGTATTTGAGAAAAGTGTAAGCATACTTAGAATACTCTGTGAACGATGCATTCGTAAAAAGAAAGAGAAAACGTTCAAGGAGAAAAATATATAATTTTATTGTGCACGGTTACATTACCTCGTTCACCGAGTTGAAAGTTCCACCGGAATCGCAAGATTGTTTCTCCGTCCACGATTCGTTGTTAGAATGCTTAGCGGTGCAGCTGGATCTCGGTAATTCCAAGCAATCAGCCCGACAAACCCTTTTCACCGGGAGTACCGCGACACGACAGAATTCTTCCGTGGTCTCCGAGGTGAACAAAGGTCGTCGGATGATTTCTCGAGAGTTCGTAATGAGGAGCACGAGAGGAACAAGCGGAAAATACGCGAAATCTGTTAATCCTGTGTTCTCGTCGTTGCCTCGAGTCAGAAGGAAACGTCGCAAAAGAAGGCATACTTAGTTTTTATGCGATTAAAGATGCACAAAACCTGAATCGAATCGTATAGAAATTGTCCTGTACTCGGAGAATACTTTTTTCCCTTCGATACGTCGTCGGTGGAAAGTGAGCAAGAAATAAATTCCTACGAGGAAACCTTACTTTGCTTTGTACTTATTTCATGTAATTTTTCTACAGAAGAAAACAAGGCAGTTGATCTTTTTAGAGCAAGGATGACAGCAGTAATAAATGGAAGAAAGATGAGAAAGACTGTTGAAGTATAATGTACAGTACATATAATAATAGTTGTTCCATATGTTGATTAAGTAGCGTATTTGTGTATACTTATGTTACACGTTGGTTGATTTGGTCATCGATATTAATAAAAAATGTATTAATACAGTGTATACAGAGGACTGCATGTCAAGTGTTGACGCGTTTCCAAAGAGGATCATTAGCGGATGAAGTAATACTACATATTTTATAACGCATATACATACTTTAAATAACACCTCCTTCTCTCAAACATAACCTAGATCCATACTTGTACTTACTGAACACATGTTAGGGGGACCAGAAAGTAATGTCGTTTCTGTGAATGTCAATACTTGTTTATCATATATCAGCTCATTGTATACCAATTGATTTTTATCGATCAGATATTGAAACTTTACACACTAGATAGCAAAAAGTTGTTGGTAACGAGGATGATTACATAATTGATTAAAAATAAAAACTTGTTATAAATTTATTTGTTTGAATTTAATGTAAAAGATACGACATTACTTTCTGGTCCCCCTAGTATTCCACAGCTTTGATGTATCTTCTAAATCTCTTGGACTCCCAATGCGTACTGCTAAAGACTTTCAGCAAAGATTTTAAGCTTATATACAATGTACCCCACTTTCATGCATCGTATATGTTCACAGCATGGTCTCCACATAATACATATTAAGTATGAGAATTAATTGGAGAGGATTCAACACGGATATGTGAGATTTTCCGTGCTCTGTATCGGATTAGTTATATCAAGATATGAGCAGAACTACTTGAGAATCCTTCCTTGCTTCTGACCTGTTAAGACAATAGTATAAAGAGGAAAAAATAACTACTAAAGACACACTGTATGCAGTGTGAGTCACCTAAGGCTTGTCCTTAAAATACCTTCGTTGCTTTTAATAATACGAACATATGTGTCAAGAAGAAAATGTTTTATTCAGAGAGTGACATACTATGATCAACATAAAAATTATCCCAAGGTTATATTTTCCAAGATTTAAACACGTGTCATATATTGACTCTGTACGTTGAAATATGATTTTATGGGAATAATTCCCCACAAGATTATCTGAAAGTCAATATATTAAATATTATATATGTCTTTTAATTAGCTACAATATCACAATAATGACCCTACACCATTCCATTTAAAAAATCCCGATGATAGTATGTCTCCCCCCAAAACAAACATTTTTCTCTTAAATATATGTTCGTAAAATTAAAAGCAACGGAGATGTTATAAACACAAGTCGTAGGTGTCATACCCTGCATATCATTTGGAAGAGGGATCAAAGTTGAATCCTCAAACATTACAGAAGAGGATCCAAAGGGTAATGAAACGAAACGTTTAAATCACATCTTTGTATATTGCTTCCAAATTTGTTTCTGTAATGATAACATCGAATAGTGTTGAATTATACATATAATTGGGATTGAGCAATAGGAAAACCGAAATAACTAGAATACATAAATCTTAATTACATGAATATAAACAGTTAAGTTATGTATTGATGTAAAGAGATAGATTTTGTTGGAACGCAATAATCAAAGAAACGAAACGTACATATATCGATCGTTACGACTGATCTCGCAACAAATAGTTTGAGAATGTTCAGGCTATAGATTCAACACGTTCAAAAGCGTCTTTGATTTGACGAGTGGATTATCGAGAAGTCATCGATGCTCGATAACAGTAAGGGGCGCTATGTTCTCGTGACGATCATTTCCCGTCCCATCGTGTATAGACGGTTCGTAGGATAGTGACCGGCGAAGAAGTACGAGAGCGAGGCGAGGAACGCAGTCTACCGTGTATAAAAGGGTGAAAGGTGAGGATCAGTTAAGGGTGATATAGTGGAGGCGTTTAGTTAAATCGATCAGATAGGGCTTTGCATGGCCCGTTGGTGGCACCCTCTTGCGTCCGGCACTGTCTTTCCCTGAATTATGAGCAACATCCACCTGCGAGGCCTCTTCCTTGATCTGTATTCTCACGACGTAGAATCCAGCCTCTGTGCCGTTTCTGCCGCAATCGGGCGCGATCTCTCCCGTACTACTCTTCACTTTGGAAGATCTCGGCGTATTTCGGTGCTCGTTAGGACGTTGGTTCAACGTTAACCCTTTCAGACCTGGGTTTTAGGCGCGATTTTTCGTTGGGTTTCTCTAATTGTTTCTTCCGAAGCAGCTTGTGTCACATTTTAAACGTACAATATGTAGGGTGCCTATCTTAACTTGATTATCTTGACTTGTTTGTGCCTACATCAAGCGAATAATTTTAATTTTTTTTTTAATTTGTAAAAATTGTTGAGTTTCATTTAGCCCTTTCTCAAGTAAACACTTTTAGAAGTAAGTTTTATTTGTAAAAAGCAGGTTTTGCTTATACAGAGATATTTATATACTTTGTATATATATACTTGATACTTAAAGTATATATATATATATACTTTATATACTTTATATATTTTGTTACATACTTTATTACATATATACTATATATATTTTATAATATTCTTTTATTTTTATTACTTGCTAAAATATTTGAAAAAGCAAATTATAATGTACTGTGCCAGACGAATACTATGAAAGAACTCATAGACAGATTATCATGTTTAATGAAAGGAATAATAGGCAAATGCGACAGATATATTTCCGAAACGAACATTTAATTTTTCTAACGTATTGGTAAGCTTTTACATATGTAATTTTTAACATCAAATAATCCTTATCCCCCAAGAAATTACTAAGGTTTCAGCTTTATTATTATATTTGAGGTTTAAATACCATTTATACGCTGATATGACCCAAATCAAACATTTCCGAATATTTGTGAACGGTGGTGTATCTGTAGTTATCATACACCTAAAAATGATTGACTTTAGAGTAGCTTGCACACGCATATTACCGCCGGGTCCGAAAGGGTTAATCGCTTCGTGTAGCTCGGCTTGTAAACTTTGCTTTCCGATTAACACGTTTTAAATTCATTGCCGTGATTGCCCCGCTAATCGGTGCAGCACTTAAGACCGAATCCCTCGTCGATCCAGCGGGTGTCACGTTCACAGGACCAAAAGTGACCATCGAGAAAATGGTCTAATCGCTGGTCCAGCTTTCCAGAATTACGAGAGGCTCTTTGGATCGACAATTTATCGCCAGTTAACGACGCCGACTGAGCGTTTCACTTCATCAACGGTATCGAGAACGTTCCAACGGGCTCCAAGGATAATGGGTCGATGACTAAACGATCATCGTAACCATTATCCACTCTCATTGGAAGCATCTCGCGTTTAGCGCGATTAACAGGCTTCCTGGTTGGAAGAAACTGCTTCAACCCTTTGCCTTCTAAGCGAGTCCGTGAAGTTCTCGAGATTTCAGGCTCGATTCTCGCTTAGGTGGTGCTTGTGAAATAATCACGAACCGGAGGATGAAGTTTCGAGGAGCAAACGGCGTTCGTGTCAATGACTGAATTACAAGAGATTAACTTATCAATTTTGATATTCTCAAAGATCAACGTGGAAACTTTCGTTCGTCGGATGGCATGGAAACGTTGAACTTGGAGAGAAAGGATCCGTCGATAGCCTGGATCGCTCGATGGCAGAGCAATTCTCCGGTAAACGAAAGATCCGGGTTCGGGTGCTGGTTCAGTGGTAGATTCTTTTTTTCCTTTGCAGCTGTTAGAGTTGGGAATTTTTTCTCTTTACATTTAGTTCTCGTATTCCTTTGAATTTGGACTTTTGTACCTGCGAACAGCTTTAGGAGAATTAGTACGGCACTTCTCTCGCAAACAAAAGATCCGACGGTGGAACGAAATCCTGTGTGTGTTCTTTTCTGCTTTAGAATTTTCAGAGGTGGAATTTTACTTCCTGCTTTTCTGTTTCATTTACAAACGTTACATTCAGAATTGTGTTTAAGCGTTTTATTGTGGAAGTAGATACCGAAGCAGTTTATGGACTGCTTGTAGATGGTTCAATCGACTGGGCAATTGTCTAGAAATCGAAAGCTCGATTGCTCGAATCCGGTTGGCATTCTTTCTCCCTCTGCGACATTTCGAATTAGCAGTCTTGATCGAGATCGAGGGAATCGTTCTTGTCGGAATACGCGTGACCAATAGCACCGTGAAAGCGCCTGCGGGTTCCGCGTAAAGTCGGAAAGGAGAACGGAATTCGATCGACCGGATAAACGTTTAAGCACGCTCCCGCTTCCTGTTTGGACCATTAGCTCCGTCACGGGGCGTGCAATCGACTCGAAAGATCAAACCACGTAATGGTCGCGTGCTCACTTCCGTGAAAACGTCGAAATTTCCCGTGAAAATCGCCACTGGTTGTTCGATCTTGCTTCCTCGATCGCGAACAAAGGTGCCTTGATTCTATTTTCTTTACTTGTAATATTTCTAGGACATATTTCTAGTTATTTCTTAGTAGTTATTTTTTAACTC
Organism: Hylaeus anthracinus; assembly: GCF_026225885.1. Lineage (NCBI taxonomy): Eukaryota > Metazoa > Arthropoda > Insecta > Hymenoptera > Colletidae > Hylaeus > Hylaeus anthracinus. The sequence goes on from NW_026535284.1 coordinate 2,980,692, forward strand.
GAAATATTTCTAGTAAAAATATCTTTATCGATTATCATTAAATATCTATTAGTCAATACAGTGAAATTGAATTTTGATTTTGATTTAAATCTATTTAACTCTTTGCTGTCCATGGATTGTTTGTTTCGTTTAAGCTGGTCTCCTTAACACTGAATCAGCCAGTTGAGTAAAAATATTCGTTTGAAAAGAGTAGCGTAAACTATAGTAGGAGTATTATAATATCCGTTTAAACCTTTTTGTAGAATTAAGCTATTTGTAAATTAATGATTATAACAATTGCCAATTTTTTCATAAATCAAATAAGTTTATTTATTAAACAGTGGCATTTAGTACGCAACGAAAATAAAAGATTCTTTTCGAGAAGGATCATATATAAATTATTACTATTGTTACAACATCAGTTTCATACGCAAATTTTGTGGTATTTCCGTTTATGAAGGATCATGTTTTGAATGCATGTTGTAAATACTTAATTTTAGAGTTTCTCGTTTTTAGTGATAGTAAATAACAATAAACACAATATTTAAATTTTTAATAGTGCAGATACAAACAAATATTCGAATTAAGTAAAACATCGTCAATCCGGGACTGTGAAGAGTAATCATATTATTATAAATATTACCAAGAAAAAATTGATGAATACAAAAGTTATAGCAGAATTCATAGTTCACTTCCTCGTTCAGAAAACCTACGAAATGTTGCTGACTGCCAACGAAAATTCTCTCGCTTCGCCACCGGCTGGTTTAAGTGTGGACATTATTTATTTTGTGAAACACTTATGACGTTGCTAATTACTTAATAATGAGTATGCTTTATGTAGCACATACGTCATACTGTACGTAATAAGTATTATGAATAGATATTTATACCAAATAAAATTTTAAGGTTTAAACAATATTGTATTGCTCACAATTTATAATTCTTCATTGTATGATATTGTTTAAAACATTCTTCGACATATTATCTAAAGTTTTTGTTCGAACAAGAGCGCGTATTACAGTTCAAGGTTAGATATACAGGGTGTCCCAAAACTCGGGGAGGAGCCGGAAATGGGGGGTAGCTGAGACGATTCTGAACAACAATTTCCTTTGCAAAAATGTCGGATGGGGCTTCGTTAAGGAGATATTAAGCGAAAACCCCGACCAATCAGAGCGCGCGTAGACCGTTGGAGCGGCCGCGGTAGCGTAGGCTACGCGCTGGTGGCCGCGCTTGCACGCGAACAAGTGACTCGACGTGCATCGAAGCATCGACCTAGCGCGTAGCCTTCGCTACCGCGGCCGCTCCAACGGTCTACGCGCGCTCTGATTGGTCGGGGTTTTCGCTTAATATCTCCTTAACGAAGCACCATCCGACATTTTTGCAAAGGAAATTGTTGTTCAGAATCGTCTCAGCTACCCCCCATTTCCGGCTCCTCCCCGAGTTTTGGGACACCCTGTATATATATAGAGTACGAAAATAAACTGAAAAAAGAACATTAACATATAATGAATATTCCACGGTTTATTTATACTCATAATCGCTCACAGCTTATGTACTTATGTAATATACCTAACAAATCACCAATGCTGCCATGCTTTTTATGATTCATGCACTGTAATCAACGGAGTAGAGGATTATAACTGTTACACTGACAAAGGTTCATCTATTTCCTAAGATAAAAAGTGAGAAAGACGCGTATTAGTAAAACGTTTAAAACATTCATACCAGATAAAGGACCAATATCCAAGAATAGATGGATTTAGATCAACCATGGCGACATTGAAGTACGTTTGTCTGAAAGGACGATTACGCAACTATGTATTCCGCGCACCACTCGTCCTCCTGATGAAAGATAATGTGCTAATGAAAACGGTCTTGTTAGATCGCATAATGCAGTGACGTAGCCGGCAAACTCGAATCGTCGAGTTATATAATTCAGCTCCATTGGGAACGGTAAACAACGTCGTTAACTGTAACTGGCTTTTTCTTCGACTGTATCGTTCTCCTGCTGTACAGCACAGTTTCGTTAAGTTCTCACAGTCTCGATGGGCTGGTATTATTGCGGTAAACGGATTTATAAACACATTTATATTGCGAAATGGTTTTAAAGGTATATTTATAGCCCCGGTAAAATGTTCCACGAGACCGTAATCTTTTTTGTTTATTATAGTCAGGGAGCAATTGGTTTCTTGATTTATTATTTAACTTGATATCTCTCTGCGGTATCTTTGTTATTACAGAGTGCACGAAAGGTTCGTAAACTTGTATTTTTTATCGGAAAGGTGATCAACGATAAAAAAAATCTACGGATTGTTTACGCACTTTGTACGTGTATCTGTTAGTAGAATTATTTTTAAATAGAGTTACATCCAATCTTTCGGTACGTATCAATTTGCATCGCTGTAACAGCATGCGGATCGAAAAGGTTTTAATAGAATTAAATTTTATTTTCCAACGAGGTTCCTCTGGTGCACCAGACACTTTTTTATATCACGTTATAAATGGCACTCGCGATGCCGTCGACGAGTACAGCCGTTCCATTGACCGTTTCCGTGTCTCATCATTCAAAATTCATATCGTACACTCGCGCCAGGATGCGACGATTCCAGGACAAATATACTCGTGAAATTGGGACACTTGTTTGTGAAAAATTTGCTTCTGCATCGTAGTACCGTAACGATTTTTTGTGGAGTAAAAGGTTTGTCACTATTAGATTTGTGATTCTTTAACAAGGAATTGTGAAATTAAGTGTATGTTGTCGTTTGAAATAAGTGTGATGTTAAAATATCTAATTACCTGAAAAAAAATATAGTTTGGTAACAGATCGAGGTTTTTCATACGCAATCCTTCACATTCGCTCGCATGTCCGAGCGGACGAATTTCGCACAGAACGGTCGCTAATGGCAGGTTTAAATTGACTTTTTCAATAAAGTTTCTTTATGAAAAAAACTACATATTACCTTGAAAGGTACAAAGAAATATGCAAAGTTGGACAAATTATTATCGACGATGTACAGTCAGGGACAAGAAGATAGGACATAGTAAAATGATTTCGTACATTCCATTTTTTAGACATATAGTATGCGTGCCGTCTATGTCTATCGAAGAAATTCCACGAGATCCACTGAAATGTAGCGAACTGGACCTAGGTACGTGGTTTTTGGGTGACGTCTACGGGGAACGTTTTCTTCGCGTAGTAACGCGGTCGTTCCAGAAAATGAGCTGCCATTATTCACGTTATTGCGACCAGGATGCTGCTGGGGTATGCGACGCGTGGTCGTCGTTTCATATATTCCGTCGCCTGGCACGCTTCCCGAATATTCCGTACCCTTTGAAATAACACGTCGCGACGGGTATGTGTGGATGCGGCCAGATTAAAAGTCGTCCTGAATTTTCTACGTCCTCGAGCACGGATTCCCTGTAATCCTGTCGCCGGTGCCTGTAATCCATGCGCCTACGTGCAAATCCAGATAGAGACGGAAACAGGTGCGCAATTATCTGGGGACCGTTTATCCTTGGATTTTACAACTGCGATACTCCGGCTGTTTGGAACGGCTTCGGGTGTCGTTTGTTCCCTCGACTCGAACAGAAACGCCTTGAATCACTTAAATTTTAAACGGGTGTCCTTTTATCCCTTCGCAATACTTTTTCCAAGACATTTTCATTAGTTGCAATCTCGCTACTCTTTGGAGTTCTTTCGTTGCTTCGAATGGAAAATTGAAACCGAAATTTTGTCTGCAGATAACTTACAGGACGATAACTATGGTATTTCAGGTTGATGGTGTTGCAAACCGTCATCAATATTTTTATTGGTTATCAGAGACATATGATTAAGATGTACAAGTTCATCTTGTGGAAAAACTAAAATTTTGTTATAACCTGAAAGTTACACGGCTTCATAGATGGTTAAGAAGGAATTCTTTTTTTTGGTAAAAGAATAGATTCTCTTTTTTGATATTCTTGTTGATTAAGGTCTGTAAAATGTTTCAACCCGATTGTATTTAAGAACATACAGCAGATACATTGAAGAAACGAAAATACAATTGTAATATGTTATAACTGGTGAGATATTAAAAAAATGCTACATAAAATATATTTTCCCAGGCAATACAAAGTAGATACAAAAACATTAGTGACATTTGTTAAAATATTCATAACTATATTTTAGATACTTATTTCAATTGAGGAAGTGTCAATGTACTTATAGCCGAAGATATACATGCATAAATAAATGTACCAAATTTCAAAAGTTTCTGTCAATTATTTTGGCTGCAAAAGAAAGTCAGAAAAATTGCCTCAAAACTGATAAAAAATAAAAGAGTACTTCCTTAAAAAGCGACATAGGGTAATAGAGCGACTCTGTAAAACTGTACGATAAGCATGGAAAATATTAAGTGGAATGAAAACAGTAGTTGTTGCCTCTTGAAAGAAATTAAATTCAAGTGACGGTAACGTAAATAATAACTTTAATCGCAGAAACCTTTGAGATTTTATCAAAGAAACTTGAATGCACCCTTTGCTGTTAACAAAGGTTACAATAAAGCAATGGTAAGTAGACTTGTTAAAAATTGTCAGGCCACTCGTCTACTGTTTTGTTATGTCGCATTCGCTGAGTGTGTCGAACAAGCTCGTAGCGAGACCGTGGTCCTTATTAAATTTTTCCACAAGGATATTCACGAGCGCGCGAAGTCATTGTCTGTCTCATTTCCCCTGTTCACGTTTCGCGGAAGCTTTTCTATTTCTTTGCGGGACCATCGTCGCGCCCTTCGCTGTTATTTCTACCAGTAACAACCCCTCGAGGCCGGTGAGACGACTAATATTCGCTGCGATGCGACCTCCACCCCCTCCGACAAAGACGTATTATTATGCACGTCGCTGGCACACTGTCGGCTTTCAAACAACCCTTCGAGCTCGTGGCAACAGCAACAACGACAACTGTGTCTAGTCGCTTGCGTTGGCACAAACGCGTAGGAAATGTACGGACGATTTCCCTGGGCTCCCTGGCGTCTCTTGCAACGCCAGACGCTTCCACCGAAATGAACTTTCGCCACAAATTAACCCCTGGGCGAGGGTAAGGGTGCCAATACGTTCTGTACCAGTGACTCTTAACTGGATCTTTCAACATAACGAAAATAATTCGTATCTCCTTGTCGACACGACGAAGCAATGGAAATAATAAACAAATGTCCTTCATCAAGGGTACTTTAAGAAATTGAAAATCTTTGACTTTTGAGTGGTATGAATCGTCACGAAATTTGAAACGGAAATGTGAAACGGAAGTGAGAGCGATAAAGTGGTGAAGGTATGTAATTGATGGTAAGTATGGGGATAAACTAGGGAAAATTCAGAAAACAGTCATGGTGTAACACTCATTTCTTTGTGTATGTTTAATTGTATGTATTCTGAGACTAAAAATGAACAAAAGCATTAAAAAGATACCGCTTGAAACATGATTTTCAATCTCTTTACTCTTGCGTTCTTGCGAAGTCTAAAAATTGTTCATAAAAATTTAGGAAGAAACGTCACGGAATAGAGTTGAAGAAATTATAACTTTCAATATCTAATTACTAATTACATTCTAACTACACTTAATTCCAGCAATGTCTGTGATAAAATTAGTATCGTTTTTGTCACATTTGGAAAATAAATTTATTGTTATAATTGAAAGTCACATAATATCTGGAATTTGTTATTTTAACGAGTATTCGATAGAAACTTTCGTATTAGTCTTGATTACCGATTGACATCAATTTTAAATTAACTTTCTCCTACTCTATAAATGGTTATTAGGTATTCTACTAGAAACTTTCCAATTAGCTTCGATTAGTTTTCGATATTGATATACAATTAATTGTCCTCTATCGTATGAACGCTTAAATCGATAAAATCGATTCGCAACATTAGTATGACTCACTGTGTTTACTGCACTATTAAAATCTATTAATATGCAAGCGATTACTGTCAACACCCAGAACCCAACCTCTCGTATTATTCGTGCCCATCAAGTTTACCTACAGCTGCGTCACTAAACCATCATTCGCCACTACTTAGTCACCTGCAGATAACATCTAAATTGCATTACCATCGGTGATTATCTCGCCTTCCTCCAAATAAATAAATACAAAATATTTATTGTCACGCGAAAGTAAATAGGAATGTGACAACGACAACCTTTGCAGATTATAATTGCAACAGTTTGATCAATTCGGGACCAGAATATTTTCTAGAAAGAAATGAAACACCATAAATATTGTGGTACATAGAATCAATACTTCTATGATCAGCTTTGTCATTATCATTATATTTTTATTGGAGGCTATTTAGTTTCTTATGTAGATTTATAGCTGCATCGCGTTGGCGCGCATTGTTGTTTACCCCCTCAGAGAGAAACTTTCGGACGGAAAAAGCAATTTTGTTGGCCATACGAACTCGCTGTTGTCTCTTGCTATTTAAACAGCAAACGTCAACGAATGTCCAAGGGACCCCGTGGGCCGTAAAGTCTCGCAAATATTTGCTACCCGAAAATTATTGTTTTCGAGGGTCAGTTTCCGATAACAAAACAAAATAACTGCGTAACGCACACTGTAGTGTATCGTCAGAAGAGACGCAAATATTTTTCCAACGATTATTTATTGCCATCATATAAATGAATTTCACCGATAACGTTGTATAATCGTGAAAATGACGCGCCTTTCTTGTTGATAAATTCAGCGACAATGAATAAGAATAAACAACTTGCACAAACACAGGGAGTCTTTTGGTATTGGCAGTTACAGTTAATGTTAAATTTTGCCAAAATGAAAAGAGTTTCGTGAATATTTTCTCAATCTATTTGTTAAAGATATGAATGTTTATAAAAATACATTAAAATTTAGATTAAATTCTTCTTAGAATTACAAATTTTTAAGAAAATCACATATTAAATGAAATGAAATGAAATGTAGTTATGTTATTACTGATAAGAAAATATTTTCCTAGATGTACAAATGTTTACAAAAGTTGAAATTTTCGATGAAATTCTTTTTAAATTTACGAATTATTCAGAAAAATGAAATGATATTAATTATAATTATTTTATTACCAATGTGAACGTACTTACTTAAATACCTATTAATATATTTATATTTTATCGACGAAGAAGATATACGTCGATACGATCAACAAAATAAGTGAACAAATATTTACGTTTTCCACAGGGTCCCATATTTCGTAACTTCAGCAACAGTTACATACAACGTCCTTCGACTATGATTCCTTCTTTTGTTAATTATATTGATAAATCCAATTAGGGGTGCCAGCGAAGATTGCAAGATAGCCAATGATCGTGTAGATCGAACGATTGCGCAGAGATCGGGGACTTCCATTGCGCGTCCCAGGTTCTTTAAATCTTTCCCGACAAACTCCAATCGATCGAATGGAAACTCCATTCTCGTTAAGTGCCGTCGAACAAGTTCGAGATATTCGAATAGGGCTGGTCGTGTCACACGATTCGACGAAGGAAGGGGAAGGGCGATAGAAAAATCGAAGACATCACAGTAGGAGAGGAAGGAAAGGAAAAGAAGGGGTAAAAAGATGGCTAACAGGGAGGGGGGAAGCACAGGACCAAGGCAAAGCAGATTAGAGCAGGTCGGGCACATTGAGATTTCATCTCCCTTGTCCTCTAACCAGTCGCTGTTCGTCCCCTTCCTCGCCTCTCTGGCCCTCATCGTGAATAGTTCCATTCTCCTGTCGCCCTTGAATACATTTGCCCTAACGATAGAACGCATATGGTTCAGCCAAAGGTGATGTCCTGTGTCCTTTGCAGGACGCATATGGTCCTTATCATCGTCCATATCTTCGTCATCTAAAGGACCACTCGTTCGTTAATACGACAGCTTATCAAGGTGAGAAATTCCTGTATGACTTTGTCGTGTAACATATTTCTATAACTTATTACTAGATATGTGAACATTTACTACCTTCCATGAATAATTGATATAGTACATCGTTAATTAGTACTATACCATTTTTATTTGATAGATTCTATATCGGATATGTATTTAGTGACACTTAATAATACAGTGGGTGTAGAAAGTATTCGTACACTGATCAATTTAAAAAAAAAACTATGTAAAATTGTAATTTATTAACTTATTTTTTATAAACAATGACATTCTACACATTCTCGGAAATCTCTAGAATAGATAGAGTACAAAAGAAAAGTTATTTATGTAAGTTGTGAAATTAACAAGAAAAAAACAATTAATCGATAGAGATATTGAAGCAATAAATATTCGTACAACTGTTCAATTTTTAAAACTTCATTAAAAAAAAAAAGAAATTTACATTAATTTATAAGTATATAATACTTCCTTCGTGGGATTTCCTTTTGATTTTATAATTATCGAAAAACATTTACAATAATGCAAAATATTACAATATAAACGGAATAATATTACTTCGGATATAATAAATATATTAATATACAGGGTGCCACGATTGCTAAAAGAAGTTTTAAAAGTACATGGCAGATATGTACATTAATGAGAAGAAAGTTGAGTTGTTTTTTATTATTACTGCTAAAATATTAAATAAACTATCGATAACATATATTACCTAATGCAACACAAACAAAATACAAAAATATAAGTGAATATTTATTAATAGTTTCGTAACTTCGTTTAAATACTTATCTCAATTGTAAAACTGTCTACACACTTATGTGTGGAGGTGTATTTAAAAATTAACTATACGATAGTAATTTTCATTTTGTTTAGAATATCTTTCAATCCTTTGCATTTAGGCAGGGGTTGAAAAGGTTCTGACCGAAACAGTTGTAAGAATACTTATGAACTGGGATGTACTTTTAATTGTTCGTTTTTTCCAAATAAATGTTGTTTAATGCGCGAAGTGTTCTTTATAATGCATTATCTAAAAATAAATATAATAATTAACATATTCCTCATTTTAATATGTAACATAGCCCTAAATAGATCGCACTGAACTCCTAGTATGTGTAATTGTTTAATAGTACGTATAACTAATAATTTGACTGTTAGTGGTATATTATTTCTGTACTTTAAAAGAATAATCGAAATGCGTTATAGTATTTTTCGCGTATAGGCAACCATAGGAATCTCTCGCAGGAAGTCATAAAGGAAGAAATCGATTAAGAAAATGTACTTAGCCCTTGGAGGTTCCCCCTTCTACTCCGTTGTGCCGTGAACACCTTTGATCCCCCAAGGAGTCAAGTTTACCCCTGTCGATGCACAATAGGTCGATTTGAGACGAATAAATGGCTCCTTCCTTGGTGCATATCTAAATATCCCGAACGCTGCACTAATGTGTCGCCGTATCACGCGAGCACGTTCGACAGCCATTAAAGAATTCTGGGCTCCGTTCACGGGAACACGCATCGACGAAGGGAGCAAGCATTAACGTCGCCCCCCGTCGTTCAGGAAAGGGATTTTAAGGAAACGTTGCCCTATCGAGCGAAGAAAGGGCATTATGCAAATACAAAGGTTCGCCTCGCGACAGAGATCGTTAATGTATTCGAGAGAGTTTCGTGGCCACGCATAGATTCCATCGTCGTGTGCTAAGTAAATGGTTCAGCAGTGCCTGCTTGAAAGAACATTGTCGAGAAAACTTACTCGTCATTTTTATTTTTCATGGGATGATGATGACTTCCTTTCAAAATGTTCTAAATATAATAATAAACACGAGGTCTTTAGTTTACTTTATATTTCAAAAGTAGCTTGTCTCAAAACCATGAAACGTAGTACACCGATACTATTAGATTATTGACTTAACAAATTTTAACTCGTTTTCTTTTTAAATTTAAAAGTGTTTATTGTAGGTGTTATGACTTGTTAAAGACGAGAAAATTTGATTCGTTCCACTGTAGAAATTCTGAAACCTTTATCCGATATCACCTTTTTCATTTTAGAAGTGTCAACTGCCGACACTTCGCCCACGAATTCTTCTCATAGAATCTATTGTAGGGCATGCGACGCCCGTATTTTGATACGGAAAACGTTTCCAGGAAGCTTGGCGTCGTTTTATTTCGGTGGAAATCGGATTCGTGGTACATTCCAGACGCGAAAGATGAGAGTAATCGTCACGGGAAAGAAATTCCTGGCGACGAGTACCAACCAAGTCGCCGCGTAGACGCGAATGGACGATTGATAAATTTGTCTGGGACGTCGCGGCGCATCGTGATGCGTGGCGGTGTCTTTCGAACTAGGAGGAGGTGGATGTTGTTTATGGGAAAGGAGGGTATTGATGTGGATGCGGGCGTTCGCCCTGACGATACTTTCGACGTTAATCGGTTGAAAAGTCACTTACAAAGAAACATCGCGGATCGCTGCAGTCCTATTTTCCTGAAACTTTACACAAATGATAGTTTGTTTTAGTCTCGCAAGAGCTATGTTGCATTTCATTATTACTACTCATCGTCTTTAAGGGAAGAGACTCAAATAAGACGCTGAAAATAAGGCATTATTTAGGAATTAATTATGAACAAACGGTCCGATGAAATTAATTGAAATTTTGTATTTCGTAATTGCAATTCGGGAAAAGCATTTTGTAATTTTTTGAAGCACAAATTTGCGTGACGTCTAACGGTTACTAAGGTGTTTGGAATAAAAATACAAAAAGATTTCTCTTGTTAATGGTTCTAGAAAAGATTTTCAGCTAAATCTCGTAAAAAAAATATTCGAAGTTCATAAAAATACTGCCTAAGCAAAAAAAAAAGGTTTACATACAAATTGTGGGGCAATCGTGCAATAAATATTGTGTAAATAACGCAAATTTGAAATCAAGTGGATTCACACCATGCAGAATTAATTCACGAAGTGTACGTAGATTATTTACAAAAGAACGTTGACTTCCATATAATATTTGGATTATTCTCAAACGTCGTTGAAGCGTGTATCTTACCATGATGAGCTGTCAGTATATTGAATGCTAATGGCAGCTTATTGCAATTATATTTTTAAAACATATCGCCCTTATTGAAATACCCAATATATTTAACAATGATTCAAATAAAAGATGTACTCTTCTCTCTGGAGGTCTATAAGTAGGCATAAAAATATAAAAATGAAGGACTACAATTAAATTTCTTTCCTCTCATTTTCTTATTTTATATTGACTTTCGAAGCACACACTACAAAATTTACAAATACAAACCATCGCTTTGCGGCATATCATAACTGTCAGCAAGTTCCGCTAATCGAAACAGGAATTTTAACGAAGTGATAACTACCATACGCAAAGATTGCGCAATTTCGAGAGTGCGGATCGTAATGGCTTCTACCGAAGTGACGACAAGCTAAACGCCGAGGGTAAACGAGACAACATTCGCGTGCAGCTTTTGCAACAGCGAAGGTAGCCCTGCACGAAGAATACGACGATAATCTTCGCGGCTGGCCCTCCCCACGCGACGAGGAAAGGATTCTACCTCCTCGCCGCGGGGCATTATTCTACACGTGCGAACATTTCGCGGGAACAATGGCCCGGTCGTTAGGTGGAGTTTTCGTCCTGAGTTAGGATCGTGTCCTGGCGGTATTATTCCGACGGGTTCCCGGAACGGCGTTCGTTTGTCGGCAAAAATAAGAAGCTGTGAAAAACTGTGAAAGCGTGGAGGTCCTCGAGGAACCTGCCGCCGACCGGCGGTCAGGCAGAACCAACCATGAAGACCTCCTCCCCCTTACACGTGTTTCTCTTTCTCTCGTTTTTTCTCATCCATTCGGTGCTTTTTCTCGCTCGTTCGCTTCGTTCATTGTTCGGCTCCATTACTTCTCGCGGTGGACATTTTCTGAAGCTAATTGGGCCGTCGCCTCATTAGGCACGAAACTCGAGCGCGGAGGATGACTTTCTCGCGTTAGCGCGGGCACAGACCCTCTGATTGTTCCCCAAAAAAGGGGATCGTAAAGAGGTCCAATGCAGGCCGGGGGCAGTTTTTGTTGGCCGTGCTAACTGTGACGGGAACCGGACGAAAAAAACGGGACTTTTAATGTCGAATCGGCCACAAGAAGAACGTAACAACACGACAAGTGTTGTTCTTTAACGCGTCAATTGTGTCAGACTGTTTTCGTCAATATTTTCTTAAATAATATTCCAATTTTTTTAATTATTTACATTTGCTATTTGTCTTCTCACCAAATTAATCTGAAGTTACCGCATTCGTCATGTTTCAAAACCGTCTCAACAGAGTTTCAACTTGATGGACATTACTTGCAAGGAGAATCTTTCTGTTATCCGTTTCAGTTTTTTTTTTTTTAAATTTTGCATGCATGTAGAACATCAACAAATATTTAACTCGCATGTTTTTATTTTGACCCGTTCTCGTATTTTGGGGGTGAAACAATCATCCAAAGTTCATAAGAAGAAGTACAAATATAGATTCTCTCTTTTGATCGATTATCATGAAATTTAGTGTATAGAAGTCCTCAGGAGAGGTTGATTCTAAGTTCGAACTAAAAATTTAGAAATTCAACATGACATATCTGATATAGGTGAATAAAAATGTGAAAAGTGACTTGATTTTTTGAGGTCGCTGATTACGAATTCGAACTCAAACTTTGGAAATAAAAATCGAGGATCCAATATGGGAGAGCAGACTAAAGTTCAGCAACATAAGTTGTAAAAACTTGCGAACACTTGTTTACTTTATCAGCCTTTGAATCAAAACAAGAAACACGCGGCGAAGGAGTACAACGACTCGCCAAGAATGCACGCACGCACATGACTTGTTAGCCGCCGTCTTATTGTACATTATCGTTTCTATATCGTAGATGTAGCGTACACGATACTTGAAAGTACCGAGTGCTAAAGTATTTATCAACATGCTTAAAATTGTGTTGCCTTGAGAACGCTTGAGCGCCCAAAAGACGAACCTAGAAAAGTCAGATTTAGACATCGTCCTCGTATACAAAGAATTTGGTAAAAAAGTGCAACTTGAAATTCTAGCGAGGAAACGAAATCCTACACTTGAATCTCGAGATTAAACCAAATGTGTTCTTTGTGGCAATGTTTTTGATGAAGATTGGATCCAGTGTAATATATATAAAGCCTCGGCTCACGAGGCATGTGTATGTTTAAATTCATCACGTACAGTCAATCCCATAGTATTTGTATTCTCTATGTCTGTTAAAGAAATTTGTCTGGATTGAATGATAAATTTGATGTTACCAAATAAATAAATCTGCAAAAATTTACAAAAAGGTATTTCGTAGGGTACTATAATATAAACAATTTTCAGCCAAATCAAAAGTGGTCTATCGTTTAATTTAGATTTTCTTCAATAGATATAGAGGGTACGAATACTTATGGAACTGACTGTATGTATTACATCCGTGATCATTGTATTGCGAAAAAACGATTCGATTCTTAAATTTGATGGTGCCCTGAGCGACCGCCACTTTTCCACAGGCTGAAATTAAGTAGTTTCTCTCTGCCCTCAGGGGCTGTAGCATACAAATATGCAGCTACAGTATGGGCCTATCGACCACAGGGTACTCTAGCTATGTAGAAGGGGGCCAGTGGGGCCTAACAGACGTGTACGAAAAACAAGACTAACGTAAACATAAGGTACAGAGTTACGATAACGCGAACTACGCCAAAATTAAGGAATTACAATAAAGCAAAGTAATGTCAAGAAGAATAGAAATTGTATTGCGATCTATGGATTCGGTGCAATAACTGAAATGAAAGTTATGGACTAAGAAAAACCAAGCATGTAGTTTCTCTTCTTAAAGTATGTAGTTTCATGTTAATTTTAAGAATATTCTAGTTTCTACCTGTTGTTTATTATGCAAATACACGTGCCTGAATTATCTTACAGCAGTAATAACCTTGTTATGTGTGTGATATCAAAAACAAACAAGTAGTCAGGGCTAACTTTGTTCCCCCATAGTTCGGACAGTACGTTTCAATCAAAGAAAAGCGAAGAATAAGTGAAATTAAAGATCGATTGTTTGGTGGACGATCGAGAACGATGACCGCGTGAAAGGAACGAACGAGCTCAAGTGGGTGGATTCGCTGATTCACCCACGCAGTTTCGTAAACGCCGTGCGGGAAGGACGAGTATATAGGATCGACATAATAGTGGGAGGCGAGGCCACCCGCGGTAGCACGTTTTACATAATCGGTCACTCGCGAAGGGTAACGACGCGTCGGTTCGCGAGCCGGATGCGCATCTCGTGAATATTCCCTTCAGGATGAAGCTTGGCTACCGGTCGAAGACGCCTGGGGACACTGGAGCTCCTCCCTGAAGTTCAATCGTGCGGTCTAGGCGCGCCACACCTATGATCTCGTGTTTCATCGACCTCCACGAGTGAGTTACATCGTTGCGTGTGAGCTATCAACGCGTTCCCTTCGACGATATAATCATCCCGCAACCGTGGACGCGATAAATCGAAGTTCCACGAAGCCGATCATTATTATTACTAAACTTCCGTATTGTGCACATAGGTATACTAGGGTAGACTAAGATCCGCTATATGTTATCTTTTTTTTTTATAAAATTCGAAATTTGTGTGTTTGTGATGTCTTTCTAACTTGTACTACTTTTGTCCAATTCAAATGAAATTGTGTTTAGTTGTTCTTCGTGTCTGAGTAGAAAGTATAGACTACTTAATTTGTGGTATTCAAAGTTTAGGTGTTTGTGGTTTTTCTGTAACGTATTAATTTTGTTAAATCCGGACGAAATTGTGTTTAATTGCCCTTCGTGTTTAGGTAGAAAGCATATGCTACTTAAATTGCAGAAAAGTTAGATGTAATTGTTATTAAACAATATTAGGGTCTCTATTACATCGGGAAGATATCAACGAAAGCTTTGAATTGATTATAGAATATTAACACGGAATATAGTTTCTAAGAAAGTTCAACGAATATAAATTATGATATAAATGAATAGAATTACAAACATGTTTCGAACCCTAACCTAGATCTATTTCCATCCCTGCTTCGTATCAAGCGAGCCAAATTTTTAAAAGACGCAAGAGATTTTATCAAGTTTACGATCATTGAGCACAAACCCTAACAGGGCAGGTATCATACAATATGGCAGTAATAAAAAAGGAAGATCGCAAACAACAAATTTCTGAGGAAAGAATAGAAGATGACGAACCGGATAAAAAGTACAATAGATCAAGAACCAGAGATCCCAAAAATGGGGTACAAACAGTAAACAGCATGACAGAAATTCGCTAGGCACTGTTCGAAGAGCCGAGGTAATTCCAGGCGATGGTCCAAGAATGGCTTTGAATTCGATGAAGTGGCGGTTGTAATTTAAGGTGAATGAGAGGGTCCAGGTGAATTCTAATCCCAGAAAGGGGCTGGACCTCCTGCGGGAAGTCGGAGGATCACGTGGATGGCCGAGCAAAGACAAAGGGACGTCCGATGATCGACGACACCAGAGATCTCTTTGGCCAGACCTGGGGAAGGTATACCCTGACCTCCCAGCGAGATAAATCGTCGTGGGACCGAGAACGTGCCTCTTCCTGGCTGCCTTCAGCCACCAGCCTCGACCTGTGCGTCCCACTCGAACGACGATTCGATCGACCGGTTAATCTTGGATCACCTGTACGCAACCTGTCCTCCGCTTCCTGGGATCTCGAGTTACGCGTGGAAAAAGCTGGGAGTTTCGTTTACACGGGCCGCGAGACTAGGGGAAAAAAGACGAGAGTCGCTTCTTGTCCCCTCGGGTCCTGGCTGACGTGTAAATCCCCCACAGCCACCAAGTGGCCGTTTAGGCGGTCCTACGGGCGCGAGATTAATGTGCCACTCTGGGGAGAAAGACCCCTCTAGGGTCGTGTCAAAACATGTGGACCGAACCGAACTGCCACCAGCATTCACGACAATTATCGTTCCGACGAGTTGAGTGCTTCCGTCTACACTTCACGTCGAGTTCGTGCGAAGAAGTTATCACGAAGAATTTAAACGTCGTTTCGGCTCTGCCGCTTAATTGCCTTTCATTGGACGTTCACGCGGAGCATGGTGGAAGGGTGACCAGTATTCCTACAATTATCTGAAAATGAATTATCACTTTTATATTGGCTGCTTTTAAAGAGAGGAGAGTGAATCGATGGGTGTTCCAAGAATGGTCGAATGCGAAGCTGGATGTTTCGGTTTTGGGGGATAATTGATGTACCGATGAGGCTGTCTATTGGCTCGGACCTCTCTCCGCGTTCGAGTTAACGATTATGTGAATGTAAACGGCAGATCGTTGCGTTGTTGTCATTCCGTTGGTCCGTTTTATCGACGTTCCGATTAAGTGTGTACCGTACACTCGATGTGCTATAGATTGAAACACGGAACTAAGAGGGATATTGTCGACAAATTGGTGGTAATAGTGTTGAGAATTGGTGTAAATGTTGTAGTCTTTGAGTTGAATCAAGCCTGTTCGAATTTCAGTGTACATTGCCGCTCAAAGGTTCGGAACACCCTTTAAGACTTTTAAACGTAGGACTTCTGTAGTCTGAACCTTTTCTTTTTTAAATTGTATTTACGTATAACATTTGATGTAACCCTAGTTAACTAAACATTCGTCTAATAGACTACCAACCCCTGCCAGTTTTGCGAATTCGAGATGTTCCCGTTGTGCTCACACCACCTTGGTTACAGTACCTTCATAACTAGTAAAATGATTTATCCGGAGATGATAAGCACGGCTGCATACTTGTTACTTTTCACACGAAGAGACTTTGCATTTACATTGGCTCACAACCTCGTAAAACCGTGGTTGGAAGAACATTATAATACGGTAACTTTAAGGCGTTCAATCAAAATAAATATTGAAGATATTTTGAATATTAAAAAGCCCACAGAAGACACGACCAAAAGTGCGGCGAACTAACGCAGAATTTGTACTTTCTCTCCATCTAAGAAACGCAGAATGACAAAATACGTATGCAACTACTGCACAAGGCTATTTGTAAAAAGCTCAATTTTAACATCTGCCAAGAGTGCAAATGGTCATTTTTACGACTTTTCTATTTTTTAATCGAAGTATGTATTATAATACTTTTTTTTTAAGTTACGCTAATTTGTTTGAAATAAACAAAGGAAATATAAAAATATATTTGTTTTTAATTCGTATTCTATGAATCGAATGATTAGTTACAGAGTAACACTGATTTAAGTTTAGTTATCTAGGGTTAAAAAGCCTATAAATAAACTCCCGGTAGATAAAGTATTACCACCTTACTGGCCATTCACGAGTATACTCATGTTTCTGTGTTCAAACGTTGTTGACCGGTTATGAGTTAACTCGTGTTTCATTCCGGAATGTCGTTAGACAGTCACAAGGCAACTTGTGTCTACATTTGCATTAGTTTATGCAGTCCTTATACTCGAAAGCAATTGCTTTAGGAGTTGCTACAATAGTAATATAAAAAATGTACTATAAACATTTTAATTGTTTATCTGTATCTGTAAAAATATGAATTTGTAGAAACATCTGCAGTCTATTGATAAGTATTTGTTCTTCACTTTTGGTTTGTAGGTTTGTAGGTTTGTTGGTTGGAAGTGTTCCTTAAAGGTAATAATAAATAATGATATACATATTGTTAAAGTTATTCTCTTTTGGTATTTGATATTATCGTTACTGTTAAGAAAGTTAAATAAGAAAAATTAATTGGGGGTTAAGCTTCGGTCACTTAGAAAAATAGATACGTAGATCTCTCTAAATCACATCTGAATTCTCCAGAAGTTTTCGGCCAGAACACAACAATTGGAAGACGTAGAATTTATCGTACTAAAGTTCGCCAACAGAGCTATCCAGAATCCAATATCTAATACAGATTGTTCGCAACACCGTAGAAGTTTCTAAATTTCCACACCGATCGATCTTGAGAATAGGGATCTCAAAGGAAGAGCAGGAATTCGAAAACGGTCGGAGCTAGGCGTCGATCGATGGCGGAATTCCGGCTTGTAATTTGGCGTTTATCAAGGATCAGGAAATTCGAGTGGAAATCGCGAAGGCGATGCCGCATGCCGGGAGTCGGCTCTTTTCAAAGCGACGGGGGAGAATCTGTGCGCGCGTGGGATCGCTGCAGACTCATTCAGCGTGAACGGCGAAGGAGCCTGCTCAAAGAGAAACAAAGTCTGGCTCGTTAATCCTCTTGGCGCTTGTAGGACGAGTTCGATGGTCGATGCCCAGCTCGACCAGCGGTGTCGAAACGAAACATCGAAAATCGAGCTTCGATTCCGGCATGACCCACCGCCATTACGTAATTCGGTCATTGCACTTCGCTCTAAAATTTTGCCGTGCGGTTTCTACCCGTCCCGTGAGTCACCAGTTGTTTCCACGAAATTCCGAAATATCCCTGACCTGCGGAAGGAATGGTATTAGGTGTCCTGAATACCGTACAGTTCCTCGAACCTATTTCTTTTTGCTAATTAAGAGAGGATGTCACCTTGAACACGTGAAAATCCTAGCTATATTCAACATTTTTTTTTTAAATTATTGACTTAATAGAAAATCTGTTTGCTGACGTTGAATATACATATCGATTATACATATTGAATAATAAAAAAGTAAGTTTTATATCGATTTTTTAAAACAAAATAGCGATGCGGGATCCATTACACAAGGATGACTCTAATGAACGTAGTGTGATTCTCAAGTATACTTAGACCTGAAATAAAAAATCAAGTATTTTTCTACATGATTATACTGTGAAAGTACAAGTTGAAAACATTTCTTCTACAGACATTTTTAACTATAAATGTGCTAAAAACGAGATTTTTTTTACAAATGTTCCCCATTATTATAAAAATTGATTATTTGAAAACTCCGTATGTAAAATACTTTGCTTTTTATTTCAGGTCTAATCATACCTGAGAACATGCATACATAGATTCAATACGAAAACACAAAATATTTAATTCTTAATAACATTAAAAATCATAATAAATGAAATCATGTCGTATTAAACAAAAATAATATATATTACAATTAACTCAAATAATCGACATAAATTGAATGTTTGAGTCATATAATAGGGGCTTGGCTATAAGTTCGCATATCTGATGCTGCGATTAATTTGTTCGCATAATTTAGGTACGGATGAACGAGGTTCTACTGTACTATAGTATATTTGAATTTAGAAATGGTAAACCAAATGTATTTATCAATATCATTAGTTTAGAGTAGTATAGAACTGCATTCCTACTAATTGAATAATTTCAGAAAGAAACTAAAAATACATTAGTCGAAATTCCTGGTGTGGTAACTTTAGTGTTAAATCATATACACGAGGTCACGTTCGTGTTTCTTTTTGTCCGTTTGATTTATTCGCACACGTAACATTTTCATGTTTTATTTATTCGCATCAAAACCTTTTATATGGATCAGTTCGAGGAAAGCTGTTAATATTTACTAGTACAAGGATATTCTATGGAAATCGACGTCGTTTCGAGAATGCGGTGTTAAGTGTTCTGAAGCGACGACGATTGTGGAAGACGTGCCCCTGCGTAGACGATTAAGGCGCGCGCTAAGCGATGCAAAAAGCGTCGACTGAATTCTGCCGCCATGAAGCGTTTATTCAAGCGGGAATCGTTGAAAGCGCGTGTTCCGGTCTTAAATCGGCAGCGCACGATCGTTAGCGATGGGAATGATACTAAATCGCCACTCTAAATTGTACTAACCGTAAAGTCGTTGTATATTATAAGCTCCTCTAATAAAATTCTACAGTGTCTAACAACAGCTACACAGAAACGTTTTATTTTGAATATATCAGTAAATAAGAGGTTTATACTCAAAATGGTAATACGATAAACACAAAGTATCTCCGTTCTAGTATTAGGCTTAAAACATGGTCTACTAGACAAGCTTTGAACGAATATTGCTAAGCCATGGCATTACTTATTACACAAGAAGTTTTTCTTATAATATCTTCGGGGAAGTATAGTGACTCACAGTGAATATCATACAGGCTGTAACCCATTTTACTATATTGTGTAGATAAGCTGTATATTTTTTTGTATTACTTTAACTGAGAGGCGATATCGGACATTATGACGTTATTTTCTTTTCCACTACAAACTATTGTTTAACATCTCTAATGGAAATGCCAGAGAATGACGAAGGGAAGAGTATAAGCAAATGCAAATGCAAAGTAACAAATGTAAGATTGGTACATTAGGTGTTATAGTCAAGTTATACCTCTTCGCACGTTTATAAGTAAAACTCACTTACTCAAATAATATAATGTTTAATTCGTTGTAATGATTATGAGATATAACTAAATATTAAACTATAGATTCATGATTCATTTTCGTCTAAATTCGTTATTCCATCACTGTGCCGAGCCAGCAATTCTCACGATACGACCTGTACGATTTTCACTGTGAATGACTGTAATATCTTCTCTAAATAATGAGTTGCCCGAGTCCTCGATCTATGCGAGACCTGAACGTTTACCGGTATCGGTCCTATCACCAGCGATCGTTACTTCGCGTCAACGAGAAGGAAAGTCCATCAAAGTCTAACCGAGGCCATTGTCTTTCCTCGGACGAAGACGTTGTTGTTGCTCGTCAGGGAAAGAGGGAGGAACGAAGGAATTCGTGGCGGCGAGACCACAGGATCAGCAGCAAGGAAAAGGATGAAACGTTGGATGACGGAGGAACGGCGGAAAGGAAAAAGGGGGAGCACGAAGAATGCGAAACGCGCGAGCAATCGGGCTCTCGGATTCCATGGCAATCGTGGGCGAGATGGGCCAGACCCATCGGTTGTTTCCGTGTCGTAGCGCGCTGTCACTGCCGCCACGTGACGCGAACGTGCTTCTTGGCACGTGCAAATGTGATCGTTACGCCCTCGACGAAGGCGCAAAAATCGCTCGCACGGAACGACTCGCGTCACGTCGATGAGCACCGCAGACAATTCCATCTAGGGTTGAGACTATTCGAATACTCGACAAGTATGGCTAGTAGCGAGCATTTGAATATCACCATTAGAACGTTACCATCGAATACCACTATTTTGATATCGCTATTTGAACGTTAGTATTAGAAGAGTGCCATGAGAGTTTTTTTGTTGATATTTGAATAATTCTTAATTTAAAATCATTCTTTCAGCACATGCTATAAACTTTTAATACTATAATTACTGTTGCACAACTCATGTCTCTTATACATACTACTACGTGCACAAAATAATTCTCATCCCCTAATTTCTGCTAACCATAGAATCCTTTTGTATATGAATTTTTCTTTCCTCCTTCATTTATTGTGAAATGTCACTTATTACTTTTAAAACGGGTTATCGAACTTGATCTTACCGCGAACATAAACTAGATCAGCTGTATACACGTTGTCATTCGAAAAGAAAACATTTAAAGGGGTATTTCAGTGTGGCACGTGGATTTTTACCTCAATTTTGGGATCTATTTAAATGAAAACTGTAAAACCTTTTGCAGCAATTAATGACAGATATATTCATTCATATTTCAACTGTATTTACAATTTTTTTTATTGGAAAAAAGTTTAAATTGACAGTATGCCAAATGAACGTAAATATTTGTTTTTAATGAAATTGTTTCAAGATATCTATGATACGGACAGATTTATTAGTCCCAAACTAAAAACACAAGTTGCTATAGCCAAAACTAGAATAATTAAAAAAAACTATCGATTTGTAAAATACATAATTTTTACATGTTTTCATCCTTTCCATTTATTCTATATATATTGAAAGAATGTACCAATTTTTAATTTAATGTATTTGTTTTAATCTTATTAAATGTAACAATTGCTGAATACCTATTGTTTTTCATTTGCTTACAGGTAAGAAGTTTTACTGTCTCGCTCACGTCGTCCAATCTTAACCCAAGTAGGTACTAATAAGTATACATTTCATTCTTTTACAAAAGCTATAATTGAAATGATTTTTAGTGCAATAATTTTTACAACTATCGATCCTATAAGGACTAAATTATCAGTCCAGTTATCACTATATCTCAGGTGAAATAAATGGTTTGACCTAAAAGTGACATTTTTAAAATAGGAAATCAAAATTCAACGAATTTAATTAAATACCAAAAAGTTTGAACCTAACCTTCCAGGTTCATTCTTGTTTATTAACTTTGAAAATATGCGTTTCTACTCCATTTAATAGAGCCTTCTTCGGATACTAAACTTAGCTCTGGTAATCTAACTGGTAAGCAGAACCAACTTTGTACATAACAACTAGACGTTAAGAACTTTACTACACGCAGACCGTAAACTAGCAGAACCGAGTTTATTATCTGAAGGGAATTCTTAAGTAGAGCCGGAACGGTCTCCTACATTTTTCATATTTAATGAACAAGGAAGCTCAAGGATTACACCCTTCTCCTTATCTCGACTATCGTTAGAGGCTACAGCCAAGAAGAGTGCTGGTATTTTTCAACAAACTTGGATAATTTATTTGCCTAATGGCTACGTAATTATTCACTGCAACACTCTATTGTAATATAAATAGTATTTGTCGCGATGGTTGCAATTATATATTTATAGCTAGACGATGCGATAATTCGGGAAATGTTTAGAAAATTGTTGTAAAGTTTTTGCGCAACTAAGAATGCAATTTCTTAGTTCGTAGAAACTGTAGCTTGATACAGGCCTTGCATTATGAAACAGTTTCTTACGTTATAGACACATAAAATTGAATTCTTTCCGGAAGAGAAGCAGACGCTATAAAGCCATTCGTAATTATGAAGAAAAACGTAATGTCAGTTACCAATTAACGATCCTCGGGAGTTCGCTAGTTCAGTTCTGGCAATATTGGTTAGATCGATGAGGGCTCATGCAGAACCCATCTCGACCCATTTCAACATGTCGCCATCAATAGCTGTCTAAGAGACGATTAGAACAGTTATGTCCATTCATCAATAGTCGACTGCCAGACGGGCATGATATCATTATAGTTCCTTAATCGTGTTTGCCTCGCTGCTAAGAAATGACAGCTATATCATTCCGAGAGTAATGACTCTGTCGGTGTAATTGATCACTTTTATTGAAAATTAATTAATACTATTTATTATGAATTAGTGTAATTTATACTGTTTCTAGTAGAATAGGATCATTTGAGGCTTGATTCTTGAGGTTAGGTTTTTATGACATCACTTTAGTTAACACTTTGTCCTTTTACATTTTTGTTCTACTTTTATCTTTCTTTATTATCGTGTTTATTTCGTAAACAATTTGTACAATAAGGACGTAAACTAAATAAAACAATATTGTTACAAATCATTGTATGCTATAAAATATCCGAATTCAAAGATAAAACGCGAAGATGTCAATGAATTCCTACTGCACGCTTCAGCAATCATGCTTCGAAGAACTGTCTGAATAATTTCGTTAAAGCTTTGATGAATGCAAATTCAAATTTTTCACGAAGTTAGTTCAAATGTAATCCTCGAAGTTTGTTGTATGAATCCATGAATAACTTCATTTGGTGTGTTCTGTCTTGAAATCTGAATATTTAATACAGAAAAAACAGACAATGAATCAGACTAATACCCATTACATTTAAAATTGCACTAAGCATTTCTCAACACTAATGATTAATTATATACGCACACGAGGTAATTTATTATCTTCGTGTTATTGATTCTTAACAGTAAGGGAATAATAATTGAGTGATGCTAATGATATTTCGATCGTCTGAGAGATGACTGTTGGTGAATATCAAATCAAGATGATTGATGGCTTCACAGCTCGGATTGAAATGATACGTATTTGGCGGTCGGCAAGCATTGCATAAAGCATCAAGGGCCCGATGACGCATCGATACAGCATCATTAAAACAGTTCAGAAGTGCCTCCCGTTTGATTATTTCTAACAGGCGCGAACATCGTTTGATTATTTCTAACAGGCGCGACCATCGTAATGCGAGACAGCGATGTCGAGTCGCGTTCCTCTTACGTTTTTTACTCGACCTGACTCACCTATACGCCCGCAAGGCATTAACGCTGAGGACTGGTTCCTTATCTGATGTCGACGCAATTATTCTTGCTACGAGGGTAATTAAGTTCGATGGAAGGCGAATCGATTTTGATAAACGATCGCGATTCGACCTTCGGTCCAACCGAATTGCGTAACCCTTTACGGTCGCCATTTTCCTCTCGATCTCTTTTCTTTGCATAAGGCAGACCTCCTTCTAACCATGATAACTTCATTAAATAAGTCAATTTGTGTAATAAAATAAACATTAAAATGGTTTCTTTGGCTGCTTGAAAATTCTTCAGAGATATTGATGAAAAAGTGGAAATTATTGAATTAACAAATGGAACATTTCAAGGATCGATAATGAATTCACACAATCGAAGAATGTACAGAAATGTTAAAATTCCCACATAATATACAGTTCATACTTAACCAACATAAACGAATTTTTCAAAATAGTATTTATGTACATCCCCGTTCATAAGTATGTGTATACTTACTCAATTGGAATCTAAAAAAAGATACTGATCTATTGTTTTATATCTAGTTTTGTGTTACATTAAAGAATATATTTTATATCAATAATAATAAAAAAACAGTTCTCTTAACTTGTTTTATCAATATTGGCACTCCAGCTATTAATTTCTTTATTCCATTCGAAGCAATATTATTCAATTTATTTTTTAATATCTTCCTATAAATGTCTTCAGATGTTGAACATTTTTTCCGAATTTTTCTATCCAATTTTTCTATTCCCCATTTTTCTTTTATAATTAAAAATTTGTTTAAATATAATTTGGTAGAAATATTTGAAAACCGTAAGCAACGAAAATATCAAATAAGAAACCTATTCTTTTTAATCTAAAATAACAGAATACTTTCTGAAAGTTTCATGTTCAATCAGACTAACCTGACGACATGTGCTATAAATGGTTATAACTCCGGTAATTTTGAAATTTTTTAAATATAACTTGATAAAAATATTTCAAAAGCCACAAGTAAGAAGAATATTAACAAAAAAAAATTATTTAAAAATTATTATTTTTAACCCCCTAAAAAGTGTACCTGCTTAAATAAAATAACTTGTAAAGAAAAACTGCGTGAAATAGGTACACAGTGTCGGTTGGAGGTGTGTCTATAGTGTTAAGAAAATCCTGCATAAAAATGCCACCGTGCTTGTCGCATTGAGAAATCGCTTCGATCATCGCAAAAGAATTGCCAAAGGAGCCCCGTGATCTTGAAGACGCTCCACGACTGTCCGATAGAATGCACATACGTATGAGGTCGAGGCACAATAGCCGTTCGAACTTTTGAAGCGTCCCTCGTTCCGTCTCTCTCGTAGCCAGGGACTGCATAGTCGCATTTAAAATTGAAATCACGGTTGCCCTCTCTCGATTCGCCAGTCTGCTCTTGCCTCCACAGAATACTCGTGCGCCCTCCATGGAATACTCCGCGCCTGGTGCGATCTTGATCATCGACGCTGTGCGTCCTTCTCCGCGTTTTTTGCTCTTCCTCCCCTCTTTCCATGGTTCTGCATTTTTTTCTATTCTTTCGTGACAAGTCACATTTTCAGCAGTCGCTTCTGAGAGACCGTCGAATTTGCTTCTAATTCTGGAATGTGTATTTGGAATTCATTTTGATACTTAAGAGGTTGTTATTTGTAAGAGCAACGAGAGGGAAAAAGATTTTTTGAAAAATGTTGATTTTACATCACGAATAATTGTGGATTGTTATTGTTTCTATACATAGTGATAGATATGTTCAACTAATGAACACAATTTTTGTAGATTATTTTTAATCATTTTTCTTTAATTAATAATAGCCACATGAAATGTCGCCTCTTGTTTCCATGATTGACAATATAACTTGACATTGGATCATCCGAAAGAAAAATGTCAAAGATGTGAGAACCGATGGAACGCGGAACACTCTAGTAATATACCAGATTATAAAGAACCAAGTATATTTGTAAAGTCATAGCCGCCGTAGCACCTTCCTAGAAGTTTCCACATCCCATCTATCAGATAATGTTGAAACAAACTTTCAAGTTTAATATCGCCTTGTGCCGCATATCATGATCACATGAAAGAAAGGAAGGAAAAGAAAACTGTTCATGTTACTAAGAATGAATTTACTGAGAAACATCGGGGTTATAAATGTAATCGTACATTTATTTAAAACATAGAAATTTTGTGCGGACGTTTGCTAGCAATATTCTATTAACGTTACGTGAAACTAATTCAACTAGGGACTAAGATTCCTTTTTGTACGATTCCCTATTTTTTCCAACCTTTCGTCGCGTTTCACATTTCCTGCGGTTGCTCGTAAGCGGACGTCGCGTCGCATGAATTTGCATGAGCTTGATCCGACTGGCATTCGGCCAGGATGAATCTCCAGCGAACCGGTTCATTCATCGATCCCGACCACCGACAGACTTCAGTGTTTATGTTATCGCGGTTCAAGGCTCGTACGTTTTGGTCCCGGTTTCGGGAGCAGCACGTGTGGTCCACAGCTGAACATTCCGAGCCGAGTGAAACTAGCCGTTTACTCGATTATTCTAGCAACGTTACGAACTCCACGAAAGTTGCTCGAGCTGCTTCGAATATTTTCTTACGTGATCGTTTGACTGTAATTCGAATAAACGATACATCGAGTTCCAGCCAGATTTATTACAGTAGTGTAGAACAAGAGCGTGTACGCCGTAATTTCCAACCGGCTTAATATAATTAAGTAAAATAATTTGTAATTATTTTGTTCCTTTGTCCTCTACTGCGCGTTAAAAGAAAATGTAAGTAATCACGTGGTTTTTGCGAGGAAACGACGTTCTAAAGTATGAGTACTGTGTATAGGAAACGATTCAATGTTCTCTTCTTGTGTACGAATCCGAGCGGACCCATAGTGTCCCTTATGGGGATTTTAACAAGAATACTTCACTGCTCGAATACTAATAAGATCGTGTTAAAGAACAGTAAAGATCGTAAAAATGTTCGTGCTTGATTCAGTTTTGTTCCTCACTGTAATTAAAGTTAACGTCTTGATCGACTCTTCTAGAATCGATGACGATAGTCGCCGTAAGTGTATTGCAATAAATGCAAGGAGAAACACCCCTAACAAGTTACAAAAAAGTTGGCAATACTCGAACAAGGAACACCACTCAATTAACAAAGTCTAAACCGTAACTGATACTAATCACAAAGGATAAACTGTACCAAAAGGTAATTCTCAAATAGCAAACGATTTGATATCTAATAACCCCTTGTGACTTAAATTATAGACAAGAGTATCTTAACAAAAGTCTAATTATACGCAATAGGGCGATGCCCATAGTACATGTTTGCCCAAAGCAAATGATACGATGACGTTTCGGGCAAGTACATGTCGGAAGAAACGCAAGGGAAGATAGCGGAGACCCTGCCAACGGAAAGTCGGCTGTTCTTCAGGGGCGAAAAGAATCCCTGGCCGTATCCTGGGTCTCGCACGATAACCTATGCAAAAGACAGTACGTGCTCGAGCACCGACGGAGGCGCGGAGCGCTGCTTCTTCTTCACGGAATTCACGATACGGCCGGCTATGCATTATAGGAAATACGATATCCATCTTGCGTCAGATCCATGGGATTTCTCGTGGCCGCGGCGGCACCTAGCCGCAACAAAACGAGCAAAACATCCGGCGACTTATGTTCGGAGGAGTTACCAGAAGTCGTCGTCCGTTTCGTCTTCGTCTTCGTCGTTCGTGGCGCGCGTTACAAGCGTGTTTGGTTGCAAACGGCGGATGATTCCCAGCGGCTCGTTGCTGATTTAACCGCAAAACCACCCGCTGGACCTCCTATCCCGACCTTCGTGGTACGGTAGCAGCAACGATCTAGCTTGTTTGCCACTGTCTCGAGCTGCTGGTAACGGTCTGCGCAACGAGGATTTACGAACAACCGTGTGAAATGATCGCTACTAGGGAGATCGGAGTCCCAGGCTGCAACAGCGATGAAGCTAGCAGGAAAATGTCCTGTGGCATGCAAGGTTGTTGCATATAAAATGTCTAATGTCGTAAGATAGATAGGAACGTCTGTATATTTTTTGTATGTTCACTTTACCAGTAAAAACGAGCACCAACAAATACAATGTAATCGATCGACGATGCATTTATTCCATTTTTATAATGCAGTATTTTCTTTAGATTGATTCTAGAGAGAATAGTCTCTCTACACATTAAAGCTGCAGATTACCATTCCTTTATCGTCATTATCGATGACTATGTGAACTTGACACCCGACTTTTCAAAATTTAATTTTTGTTTACGGAAAATGATAGTATTTCGTGTGTACTTGATTTTATTAGCAATAGTTTCGTTTGTACCTTCATCAATTAATAAATAAAAAAAATTGAAAAAATGGTTAGCACCCGACACTGAGATTTTTGAAGTCCGTTTTTTCCATATGATTTAGAATCGTTTACGCTACAAACGGGTACAAACGATTCTAAATCATAAATAAAAAATGGATTTTAAAAATCTTGAAAATTGACGAACTACCCTCTTGGGCGTATCAACAATTGCTTATAAATTTTAAACTATTGAAGTATTGATTTCGAAAATCTCAATGGCAAGTGCTGGTCATTTTTTCAATTTTTTTTTATTTATTAATTGATGAAGGTACAAACGAAACTATTGATAATACAATCAAGTACAAACGAAATACTATCATTTTCCGTAAACAAAAATTAAATTTTGAAAAGTCGGGTGTCAAGTTCACATAGCCATTATCGATGGCGGTTTCTGGTCAACCATGTGCTCATTCTCAAGGCTTATATTGCTAAAATAAAATTTGGCAAATCAACAGCGTGTTGTCTATTGATTAATAGTGGCTTCCACAAAAGTTTTATTTATTTTTTGAGCTGTGTTACAAGCATTATGCCCATGTTTAAACACGTATAAAATAATTTCGTTGTTAATCATTGTTCTTTCCGAACCAAACATTCTACTGGGGAAAAATTATTTCGTAAACAAACTAATAGCGTTTTATAAACAGCAAATATCGCTCTTGAAATTGATGTATTATAAGTGCCTTCAGCCAGCACAATGATATAAAAAAATCAAGATACTTTCCAAAAATCGAACAATCGGACATATCATATGCAGCAATCTAATACTTTTGTTGATAAAAGTAAATTTGTGTTTTTGAATAATGGTAGGGTAGACCTTTATTCGTATGATTTATCTACTAACAGAATCATTAGCGTGATAGCTATAGTTAGGCCCACGGACGGGCACAAACTTTTAATTCCATTCGATTCAATGTAATTTGACTTTTCCGCTCAGCAATTACAGTTACACCAACTGGGTATGTTCAGTTGGAACAATTAGGTCGCGTTGCAACTCTCGTTTAGTTGACAACATTTATCGACGAGGTGACTTCAATCTATTTCGTTCCTAACAAAAGTGTGCATTATTGGGAATATTGCTTATTATTAGACTGCGGATCTTCATGCATTTATAGGAAATTTGAATGCGCAAGAACCTACAAAATGCAAACAAATGCAATAATATAAAAAAGATTGCCAAGATTTTATTTCGCATAAAGATCCAGTCTACTTATTATAAAGTGACGTTATAGAGTGATATAAATGTAAATTATCGTTTGGAAGCTAAATAATGTAACCACTTGGTTTCTAACGGTGATTTATGTTTATATCAAGACGCAATAATGTGTTCAATGTAATGAAACAAAGTAAAATTAACTTGGTAGATGCATACAAAGTTATTAGCATTTCTTCTTGAGTTCTTGAATAAGTATAACCATTTAAAGCACTGTCTTAGATGGGGCTAGATTATGCGATTGGTCCTTATTTAAAGGTCTGTAGCAGAAGGAGAAGAAGACATATTATATGCAAACTGAACATCACCACTGTGTAGCGTTTCAGTAGACACTTGCACATATAGAGCAAAGACGCTTTTATTTTAAATTGAGCTTCATGTACGGTTTATTCAAAATTTAAGCGAATTTAGCAAAAATACTTCGTCTCCAAAGAGTATACTTGAGTATCAACCAAGTTAAAAATAAAAGGAAGTAGAGCTGAAACCGTGATATGTATTTTCTCTTAACTACTCTGGTATTAGAGGACGAAACCTTGGCCAGTATAGGCATTACGTATTTAAATTTCATTGGCGAACATCAGTGAATGTTAGAAAATGCATTGGAGCGAAAGGAATTCCGGTTTTTCGGTCGAGTTCTTGACGGATCGAGTAGAGAGTTTCGTGAAAGGCAAAGCCTCAACGATGGTCAACGGTCCGCCCCTGGCTGTGCAGCTGATACTTCCATCTGCCGTGATCTTATTGCCCTCCCGCACTTATTCGTCGGCGCATTTGTTCGTACTTTGTCGGCATGGTCGTTACACCGGGAGGTGTTCGATGTATCGACCTCGATCGGAGCATTGTTCGGTACCGTTTACAGCCACGGTCACGCAACGAATGCTTCTTGTGCTTGGGACTGGTACCTCCCTTTCAGCCGTTCCTCTCCAGACGTTCCTAATAGGGGCCATAGACGTAACGTAGAATTATCTCTTCTTGTTACATCGAGGACCAAATACTCTGATTTTCGATTAGAAAATATCTAATATTATGGATAAAGGTTCCTTGGTATTTCACAAGTAGAAATTGTCATGCATGATGATAGTAATCATAGATACTTATTATGAAAAGTTACACATAGAAAATATGTGCCTGATTGATTTCGTTTCGTTTCCTAGGATTTTGTTAAACAATATGTTGTTATTGTATAATTAATGTATTTAGTTTTAACATATACATTATTATGTAGTATTCTATGATGTTCTTGATACTAATATTTACGTGCCTGGAACCGCAAGTTAACTACCAGCGTGTCAACTACTGGACCAGAATTATATTTCTGGTTAATATGGCAACAAATAAAAAAATTGTTTACGACTATCTAACAATGGTAATAAGTATTTTTTCGATATGAGAAATTCTGCTCTTCAATTTCAATTTTGTTTGAACCGAATCAGACGATTCCACTCCAAATTACGACACGTCAAAGTTTCCTATTTTAGGGGTAAAACCACTCTAGAATTTTCAAAAAATCGATTTTTTTTTTGCTTAAACGATACTTTAGGTTCATAAAAATAATACGTCATTTGATAGTGAAAAACAAATGTTACAAGGTTCAATTATCGATTTTGCCGCAGCGCCTCAGAGCGCGATTAAAGTGTTTATAAAACTTTAAACGCGTTTTTCTCGAAACCACTTTTTTCAAACTGGAAGGACGGATTTGTCAGTGACTATTGCATGGATAGATTTGAAATTTTTACAGTAGCTTAACAACAATATTCTCTTTGGAAGTACGTAGCCGTTTTTTGATTGAATGTAAACTATTTTTTTTATAAACAATTTAATGCTCATTTTTGGTGCGAAAAGAAAAACCCTACGTACTTCCAAAGCACAATTGTATATAGATTATAAATTTTCTTTAGTTTTTGTTCCATGACTCATAGATGCCGAGAAATCTGTCCTCCCATGGCGGTTTTTCAAAAAAGCTGTTTTCGACGACGGGCTCCGTCGCCGCCATTTTGTATGAAAATGACAATAAAAGAATTGTTTTTCGTTCTTCAATATGTGTTAAATAAACCCTCTGAAAAGAAATTCTATTCCATTTGTCACACTCCCAAAATAAATTGTCAAATTTAGGCCTTTTATTCTGTCTAGAGTGGTTTTACCCCGTAATAGATATTTGTGAATGAATGATTGGCCCAGTGCCTACATAAATTCCTGGACGTGCGTACGCACGATGTAGTAAAGTAGTAAAAATCGTAAACACAGTAGTATTTCCTGGAAGAAGTTGACAACACTCACCTTTACATAGTTTGTTATGAACATTTAGTGAGTTCCTTTCGAACGATTTTGATAAAACTTGGTATACAGGGGTTTTTGGGGGTCGCTGATTCTAAATATCAACTTCGAATTTAGACTGGTATGACTAGAATGGTACACAAGGGTTCTTGGAATCGCTGATTTTAAATCTTAACTCACAATTTAGAAATTCAAAATGGCGGATTCAATCATTCTTGTGCAATATCCTGCAGCGGCCGGAATAAGTGGTAATCCGGAAGTGTCATGTCTGGGATATACGCTGTGTGCGGAAGAAATTCCGAACTTAATTCAAAGTCATAGTCCCGAGTCGTTCTTGCAACACGCGGGCGGACGTTGTCATGAAGTAGGATCAACTTACGACGTTCACGTCCAGTAAATGGCTCCTTTTAACGCATCGTTTAAATAAGTCAGTTGTTGATAACGACTTGTCGTAATTGTATAACGCGATTGTAATTATTCATGCAACACATTTTTCTAATCCAATCAGATGTAGAATAAAACTTTTTTGCCGTGGATATTAGACCTTGGTGTAGATTTTGAGGGTTAAGCAGGTCAATCCATGATTTTCTACATTTAAGGTGATCATAATAAATCCCTTTTCAGTGACTTTGAAAAAAGCCCTTTTCAGTGACTTCAGTAGCATTTCTTTTGAAATCTGAATATATGCTTTCGTTATTGTTATTGTAAATATTACTTGCGAAATTCCAGACCTTATAAAACTTCAAACAGTCGAATATCAATACCTTACAGCTGTAAAATGACGGAAAATAAACTAAATATTAATGATAGTTTCGGTTGTATGAAATCTGTAGCTCAGAACCTTTTTGCTCTCCTAATTTATTAGTATAAACCGCATCTATTTCTTGGTTCAGATATTGAAGTTAATAAATATTCTATATCACGCAGGTAAACGCTTTTTAGAACGTTTAGCATCCATTCATAAATTCGTGCATTAGTCCTCTCAAGTTCCGTGGGGTGGACGTCACCGTGGGAGGGAGATTCGTAGCCTCTGGGAAGCGTGTAAATGCGATGGCGCGATCGTGTGATCTTGGTGAATGCGGCGAATGCTGTTTTCCGATGAGAATATCGCGACTCCTCTCTCTGGTTGGCTCTCGCCGGGAGCTTCTCGTGATCGAAGTATGCAATTAAATTTCATGCAGGCGACGTTTCGATACGTAAATAAGGTGTTTTACGACGCTGACGTCGCGAGTACCCGACGATGAATAGCCGGCGGTGCGAGGTGGTTGTAAATCATCGGTTCGTTACGAGGGGTCAAATTCAAATGAATCTTCTCGAAGGCATCGGCGACTGTTAAATTGCACGTGAGCGTTACCTGCGTCTCGCAATAAAGGGTTCCATAACTTGTCGCCTTTCCAACTGTAACGTTTTTTTACGCAGTAGTAGTACGCAAGTCCTTGTTACAGGATGTAAGGCATTGGGAATACTTTTCTCTAATCTATCCCTCGATTCACGCGGCAGATCCGTTCCTCGAAATACCGTGTAAATTGAAACTATGGTTTTTCGTATGAAAAACCGTGTAAATCGTGAAAAAGGACATGATTTAGTCTAATTAATTTTGTTGTTTGAAACGTAAACTAAGAATGAAATGTAAATGCAAACGAAATATTCTGTTCATTGTATATACTTTGTTTGAAGTATTTCATTTGCAAATGCAGTAATGAAGTGTAATGTGTTGAATGGTGTCCACACATGCATAGAAAGCGTAATAACATTCGGCACCATGAGCACACTCGTTGATATATGGTTCTTAAATGTACCATTGTTCTCTTGCAAACAATGAAATACCTTTTGGCAGTAGCTTTCACAATGACGTTATTGAACATTGAACAAGAAAGTACTATTTTCGTATTTGTAACACACTCAGTATGCAAACATAAATGAATACACAATTATTATTCTATATACATATTCCTAAATTATATTTTTAATTTAATGATTCAGTTATTTCATAATTAATGTTTAAAATACGCCTATAAATGTATTCTAAAAGAGATTTTATAATTTTGTTTTTTAGTCAAATAAAAATGGTACAGAATATACTCAATTTTTTAATTTCAAAACTAAGAAAGTACACATTATCGCAATTTAAAGTGAAGAATGATTTTTTAAATAAAAAATAAAATCTTACAGATCGTTTTGGAAAGCCCTTTATAATCAAAATCTTGCCAAGATCGGAGGGGGACAGTTCTAATCCTCCTTCTCCCAGGTGTTCCCTAGGATACCTTGCATATTAGTCTTCCAAGAAACGAACGTGTCTCAAATAAAATAACACTTCCCTCGCGTTAGCGCTCTAGAAAGCAATCCTTAATCGCTTTAACGACGCTGGATAGGGGCCTGTTTAAACACCGTATCGGATATTGCGTCGAGTCTTTCGATGTTCTCACGCGGTCCCTTTTTTTCATTTTTTACGGGCCGTTCGTTCTCGCGCGATGGGCGTGCCTGCGTCAACAAACGGCCACCTCGGGCCCACGCGAAGCCCATCCGAAATTTATTCGGTCGAACGTGCGCAAATCGACGGACCGCGCGTCCTACGAAAATTCCGCTGATCGATGACGTGCTGCGTGCCAGCCCTGTGTTCGCGAGAAATTAATCGCTTGGTTGCCGCAGGGATTCGCACGTACTTTTGATTCCGAAACTACCGCTATATGTTTGTAGCATTGGTACAATTGTTCGCTCGCACTACACCCACTATAAACATTCATAATTTTTGTTATGTAAACTGAAAGTGAACTAATGTTATTCACAGCCACTGTATACATATGCAGAGACAGTGGATAGGGTGTAAGATTATTACAAGAGTAGGTATTATTTCCTTTGTAGCAGCTTCGAATTAATTTTCATGAATTATATTACGCTTATTTATACACTTATATACAAAATTCTGTTGAATTTACAACTTTCCTATTCAATTTCTTTCGAAATTATGTACAACAGTCCAATTCATGACAAATGGAATAGGCCTAGAATATTAACGTGATTGATTGTGATCTCTGCAATTTTTAATATTATTTTCTGGAAATATCTTTAAAACTTCAAGCAATGAAAATATCAACAAGAATCAACTTTTTAACCTAGAAGCGAGAAAGAATACTCCTTTAATGCGATTACGTCTAAATGTCTACATAAATTTGGACAAACCTTTATGTTTATGTTTTATATTCTCATATCGAGCCCTCTTTAAAATATAAGTTAAATCGATTTATGGATAATACAAGTCACTTCGTGCAATTTCCTAGCATGTTATAATCTCGTTGTTTATACAAATTTACAAAAACGTTTTAATCATATTGTAAAGTGATTCAAATTTTACATAAAAAAGTTAAGTACACATTTTCTCCATTTCCTCTAATCAACTTCTGTAACGTTATTGGATTTCTGGGTGCGTCATTGGTGCCTAGAAATGTTATGCCATCGTTCGGTACGACTGTCTCTTTTAATTCCCAGTCACGTGACGTTCGATACATAAACGTTGCGCGTAATTGGACGCCAAACGAGCTGTTTCGTTCTCTTTTCATGGAATTCATTCGCAATTCACGCGACGAAATTCAACAGCCCCCGTATGAACTGCAATTAAACGAATTATAATGCCGCGATACCACTATCCGTTGCGGGGGAATTGGTCGCCGAGGACAATTACGCTATAAATTACGACAATTCCGGTTCTGTTGAAACAATGCGAAAACGGGAATCGTAACGTTCGTTGGCTATTTTTTTTTTTTTTTTTTTTATTGAGTGAATAGTGTTTGGTTTGGTGTGAAATTTAAGTAAATAAATGGCTGCGTTCGCTGAAATATTTTGTACAGCGAAATTTTAACCGATAGCTGAGAAGAGACACGGATGACTAGTGATGCGCACGAGACGAGACAAGATCTTGACTTGATTTTGAGATTTTGACAAGATTGGCAATATAGTTCAAAATGTGCAAACATTCTCGGAATATATCACTTATAATACACACCTTTGTGTTATTAGGAACGATATATAAGTTTTCCAGTTCTTAGATTACACGGTTTTAAGGATTCCATTTCGCACAGAATGCAAGTACATTACAAATAGGATCATTTTATTTAATGCAAGAAAACAAAATTTCTTTCGTGCATCTATGGTAGTCTGGACAGAATTATTGGAAACATTACAGTGAATGTATTAGGTAGTGAACTTTAGGGAGCACAACATTAACCCTTTAAGTGTCAGAGGAAATTTTCATACACATCCGAGAAATGTCAGATAATTTTAAGCAAAGAGTTACAGTACTTACTGCTTCAAGCAGCGATATATCGCTCCTTGACACTGAAAGGGTTAATCATTTTTCTGAAAAGTCGATTTTCGTTTGCATTTCTCAAAAGATACACATTTCGAGAATATTGTGTCAAATTTTGAGTAAGAAGTCTCTAGAATTTATAGATAGCTAAAAAGATAGATAAATGAAGAAATCTCTAGAATTAAACTTGACAAATAACAAAATAGCATCGACCAGGTGATAAGCATGTTGTAGACCGTGGTGCGTCTTGGGATTGAAAGTAGTTCAACAGAATTGAGTCGACAACATCATTGCAGTTTTCTTGGAAAACTAATCAATCCTGAACTCAAGGCCTCTTTAAGACAAACGGAAAATCCAATGCAATCAATTCTATGTCAATAAACTGTAATACATTTGATTGACGCCCTTTTCAGAAAAATGTGTTCAATTGTCGTTCGCTTCGTGTCTTTTAGAGGCCGTGCACTATAAAGTCGAATGTGATTCAATTAAGCGTGTCGCAAGATCGTTCACGCTCGCGTCGCGTCGAATTAGTCAGGAACGATCATGGGACGAGTTACGGTAATTTTTCGGTGGGTCTCGCAACGCGGGCGGGATTCGTTCCGCGCGAATCGACGGCAGACTGACCCACATGGTCTCGCACGAGGATTGGCTCGCATCCTTTTCCGCCAATCGTCGCTCGTTAAGTTGCAAACGAGCGCAGAAAAGGAGTCTGTCCGGTAAATTTAGCGCACGATGAACTGGTCGCGAGGGCATCCCGTGGAACGTTTATTGAATTACCATCCGTGGCATGCAGGGCTGAGTTGCGGCTAATGAAATCGTTGGGAGGATTAATTATGAAATCCGAGGGTGGGAGGAGGGGGTGACTAACATCGACGCTGGATGGATATATACATACATATATATATGTATTTTATTAACGAGTATCATTGATAGAAACATAGTTGAATCGATCGATATTACATTTGGCGCGTACGATAGTATTAAATAATTTGGCTTTGAACTAGAGTTGGGACTATTTGAATAATTTGATACGTATTATTTTGTAAGTGCTCGAATGGTTCGATTAAGTTCGATAGTTTAGTTATATAAACGCTGTCAGACAAAACAGTTGAGTATACGTTGCGAAAGAAACTTTTGGCCTCTTGGGTGAACCTAATATTATTCAAGAAGAATCTATTTCTTAAAACATTGGAATAGTACATTTATCCATTTGATCTTAAAGTACCCTTTTTCTTCTTTGTTCCTGTATGTATCAAAGGTAATCGATATTGTTTTATTAAGCATCTGTTTTATTCGTTATTTATTATATAAACGACATATTGAACGTTGAAGAGTATTGTCCTCTTTAAATAAAGAAATAACATTCTTGCATAGAAAACAATGTGGTCGAATAACCGAAAGGTATAGAAGTTCTGCGTGGAACACATATGTATGTAGTAAATAATGTTACGATCTAATAAGTTGATCTAATAAAATCTATATACAAATGTTGGTAATGGTAGTATCGTTATGTAGTAATAATACATAATACATAGGCCTCATTGTTCAATGCTGCAGGCATTTTTCAGTGTTCTATTAATTAATCGTTCTAGTTGAAATCAAAAGATGTAAACATCATAAATTCTTATTATTTGACTGCGAATTTTATACATTTATGCCGTACACTAATATGGAAAACATAGAACATGTATGTAAAATATATTCTATTAACTATTATAATAAGATTAATATTCGTTTTGCATAAGTGCAAAACATTTTCGTTATGTTTAGTATATATTTGTCGTATTCGCTTGTATCATAAATGAATAAAATTCGCAGTTTACTTATCATAATAAATAAAAAATAGGCAGCTTTCGATTTGTTATTTGCTATATAAAACTTACAATTCGATTCATAAAATTAAATTAAATCTCTCATCGAATGATCGTAAGTTTATCTGAGTAGTTGGTTGATCGAATACACATAACAAATGAATAGCTACATTATTCGTCATCTCTTATTCGGGTAGTATTTTATCTAGGTCTGACTGATTCTACGCTGAATGTCCGTGTAGATGTCTGATGCAGAATAAGCTTGAAAACCTAATGT
Source organism: Hylaeus anthracinus (assembly GCF_026225885.1). Taxonomy (NCBI): domain Eukaryota; kingdom Metazoa; phylum Arthropoda; class Insecta; order Hymenoptera; family Colletidae; genus Hylaeus; species Hylaeus anthracinus. The sequence continues at coordinate 3,018,832 of NW_026535284.1, forward strand.
TAGTCTCCGAGTTCGGATTCAGGAGTCAGTATTGTAGCTCTCGCAGATGTAGCAAAAAGTGATCGTAAACAGTCAATTAATTTGGACATCCGGATCTTCTAGTCGATCTTGCGACAGATGTCTATGAAGAAGTTCAGCGTAGAATCACTTTGAAGAACCAGTATCCTTCGTGAAAATGTAGTTCGCTTGCTCGTCTCATTTTCTGGACTCCAAAACGAACATTTGACTGTTCGTGGTCTTGTCTGCGTTTAGTCGTCGACGTCTGATTCTGGATGCCAGGAGAGGGACGAACAAATTGGGATCCGGTTCACGCGCGTTCTTGTGGAATATCCTCTTCGCAGCCAAGCTCGTTAAATATCCGACAACCAACGTGATGAACAACCCCATGGGGCTGTACCACATGTATGAAATGCGGTACAGGTAAAACTTCGGAGTGGTACTACAAATCAGAATTTAATCGTTGAAATATACATATGTACACCACCGTTCAGAAATATATGGACACTTATCACCTATAATGAATAATTATTAGGGTGAACCAAAAGTTCGTGCATTTTTTATGTTGTTTCAGTTTGTGCAATTTTTTGAAGGCATTCAATTTATATTATATACAAGTGTTATATATCATTTTGTAACTTTTGAAAAGCTCTTTCATATTCAATTATTAGCTACATTAATTTATTGATCGCTTAATTTTTGTTCGTTTTAGTAAAATCATGGAAAATTTTGAAATTTGAGTACTTTTACGTCACTACTGAAAGCAAAAGTTTAAAGCTATGGAATATAATTTTTCCTAGCTGCTTCAGTAGCTTCAAACTCTTGCTTCCAGTAGTGACGTAAAAGTACTCGAATCTCAAAATTTTCCATGATTTTACTAAAACGAAAAAAAAATTAAACGATCAATAAATTAATGTGGCTAAAAGTTAAATATGAATTTAATTTATATAAAGTAATTTGAATGACTTCAAAAAATTGCACAAACTGAAACAATGTAAATAACGTGCAAACTCGTTTACCCTAATATTATACACCATAATTGTCAATTCGCATAAATTTAATATTATTTAAATGTATAAGTAATATATCATCTATAGGATTTGAAGTTAATTTCTATCTGTGCGCTGTTTGACGTAAACGAAACTTCATTCAGTATCATTTTTCTACAAAATGAGTCTCTAAGAAGGAAAGAAAAATTTTAAATTTATTTTGTCCGTGAAGAGATATTGATTAACTTTAGACGTTATAGATAATACGTTACTTATACGATTAAATAATGAAAATTGTATAAGGAATTTGCTAATAAATAAATTAACATTCCAGTCAAAAAATTCTATACAATCGATATGTTTTTAGAAACGTACATGAACGACACACAAAAAACTGTTTCAAAACCAGTGTAAACCCTTGCTTTTAAATCTCCCTCCTTTCAGCTGTAGGATCAAATAAAAAATGTGTCGATAATTTGGACGATTACCTCCTGTTGCTAATTTGAATAAAATTATGAACCGACACAAATATTTCATTCAGACCTCGCATTGTCTACGATACCGAACAGCACAGCAATTTACATACTCCCATTACTTAATCATTCAGTCTAAACCACGACTACGACTCGTAATGCATAACTTGGGCCAAAACGTGCCACTACGAGCTTGACTCGCAGTTGTCAGTCTCAGACAGTATAATGACGCAGGTTAACCATACGAGGGGCTAAGTGAACGAAGACTGTCGGGTTAGAATGAATCGTCGAAGGATACGGACGGCGTAATAGCACGAGGAGATCATTTCCTGTGCCCGTTTTCTCGTTACACTCTTCATCTCTATGGATGACGCGATTACGGCGGCGCGTGCCGCGAAAACTTTCAACGAAGAAAGTAAAAAGCATGATCACGTTGTCGAAGTCTCGCGAAAAGAGAGGATATTATTTGTAACATGTAACGACGGAACGCGGCACGGATTATCAAAGGATTTAATCGTCGGTTTATTAACGCGTAATTAGCGTTGGCTACCAATCGTGGGAAACGATGAATAGTAAGTTGATCGGTTATGAGAAAGCGGCGTAGCGGAAAGAAATCGGGAAGCAATTTCTGCTTCTCTTAACTGATTATTTTCTACCACAGGATAACTACACGCCCATGATAGCGCGGTGTTGGTGGAAAAAAAACACGATAACGTATCCTAGACCGATCTTGGTGTAATTTATATTCCAATTATGGATCCGGGCGCCGTTTAACTTTATCGACCGTAGAAATCTTTCGTTTTCGATAAATTTGCGTCTGGTCCATATATTGATCATGGGTAGAAGGAAAGCCTCGAAAAACGTATCGTGTTTAGAATCGGCGCCTTTCCTGGCCGAGCTTTCCGCGAATATTTTGCGGCAATAACGCTGCCAGTAGATAGACTGGTCTCACACGTGCGTATAATTTCCTTATTGGAAAGGAAATATCGTTCGACGAAACGGGCAACGTTTCTAAAAGTGGCTGCAAGTGTGCATGTTTATGATCGTGAAATCTTCTATATGGGGTAATTGCGAAAACTGCTTATTACAAGCGAATTTATTGAGAATGATAAGCGTTATGTTTGATGTTTTTATGCCTTTGCACGGACTTTCTATAGGTGCACTGTCGGTCATAAGAATTAAAACACCTGCTACACTTGTACAAAATGAGATATTTATCGCAGGATAACATTTTTTTTGCGTTTATTCTGTGAATGTAATTAAAATTACATACTGTAAATATTTATTATATGTTTGGTCGATTTAGAACTTTATGACATTTTATTTATTAAAATGGTGTATAAAATCGTTACTAAGGGTCTGTTTAACTTTCACTATGAAAGTCTTCTCGTGCAACAAAATGAGACAAAAATCAAAAGCAGACTTATGGAAACATTTACAATTAAAATTGTGAAAAAAATTGCTCGTAAGAAAACTTACACGGTGAACGTTGGAAGTTTGCCGTAATTAGCCAGGAGGATATTTCTGTCACAGCCAGCAATGGACAGCGGAAGATTCGGTGCCTTTGAGCCATACTTTCCAATCATCGACCAAAAGCAAATTATCAACGCGGTAATCGTTCCCACGATGGCTCCCGTCTCGTTCGCGCTTTCGAAGAACATCCCCAGTGTGAAGATGCCAAGGAGAGGCCCGGCGATCGCCCCAGTGATTCCAACTGCTGCTTCAACCATGTTTTCTATCGCTTTGCACAAGTAGGCCAGAGCCAAGCAAACCAAACCGTTTGCCACGACGAGCACCTTGCCGATCAGCGTTGCTCTTTCATCGGGGATGTGCACGCCAAGCTTGTTGCACACGGGTTTCACGTAATCCTCCAACTCTACTGCGGCTAGGGAATTCAACGCGGCGGATATGGTGCTGAGGCTTGCGCTAAAGACACCCGCGATAAAGAGACCAGACGTGCCTGGGAATCGCGACATCTTATCGGCCGCGAAGAAGGGCACTATTTTGTCGAAGGATGAGATCTGACCGGACATCAATGGATCACAGTCCTTGTAAATGGCGTAGAGTACCAGGCCAGAGAACGCTGTCAGACTTCCCAGCGACAAAGTGATCGGACCGCTCAGTATAAGCGCGTTCTGCGCCGCCTTCGTGCTCCTGGGTGATGTAAAATGACAGTCAAGATTCTAGGTATACAATTAACACATTCGCGACCGGATATTTTCAATATAGAGTATTGAGGAAAATAATAAAATACTGAAGCCAGACACCGCAAACTTGTATTGTTAGGGCGAAGATAAAAATTACAATATATTAGGGGGGCCGAAAAGTAATCAAAATGTCTTCGACTTGGAAAAGTTTTTCATTGAAAAATCTAAGGACTTTTTTAAAAAGGGAATCGAACTGCTGCTTTTATACTGGCAAAAAGTGTTAAAAAATGATGGAAACTATATTTTGTTGATTAGTATTTAAGATTTCTTTAATAAACAAATATTTTCCGCCAGCAAAAAAAATTTTGATTCTTTTTCGGTCACCCTAATATGTTTTGAAATAACAATGTTGTAAATATGTAATGTATAATAGAAAAAGATTTTCATAGTCTGTTCATAAACAGGAATAGAATTTGAAGTATGTATGTTAAGGAATGTGTTAAGGATTCGAATTTGCCTTTTTACCACAGAGTGTATCAGAGAATATACAAGGTGTGTTGGTAATTGTGGTACAACCGGCAATGCGTGATTCCTCGAATAAAACTGAATCGAAAATATAGTAGAAAGTGTTTTTATACGAGGTTTTATTTTCGATGAAATCATTTTTGCACATTCGTTAAGTACCCGTGCACTTGTACAGGGCGTTGTCGCAAATCACGATACGGCCGGAAAGGAGGCGATTCCATGTATAAAACTGACTGTGGGTCGAATATATAAGTTTGTGCATACGAGGCTTTATTTTCGATGAAATCGAGTTGGAATATTTACTAGTGAGTCATTACAGAAAAATAGAAAAAATGAAAATGTTACACACAACAATTGCTTACAATCGCGCGCACAGGAGTGGGAGTTGTGAGCTGGGTTGAACAAACAAATTATAATTATTTTATATTTTCGATTCAGGGTGGAATTATCCCCTTGTCTGTTATACTACGAACAGCGTCACATCCAATATTAGAAGAGTATAGAAGAATATGAAAAAGGAAGTTAAAGCAATTCGACAGGAAGGAAGGAAAATAGTGGACACATCACAGAATAAATACATTAGACGGACCCTAGGAGTGAACTGGAGGACACTGTGTTGGGAAAGAGGAAGCGAGAGAGAAGATGAGGATGGCGAGAAAAAGAAGGGCGATGGAGTGTGAAGAGATGATAGGCTGTAGGGGAGGTAGTGGTCTTGAAAGAAGATATAGAAATGAAATTAGAAGAAAAAAGAGAAAAAATATAGTTCCTATGGAAGATGCATTGGAAGGATTTGTTACACTTGCATACATTTCCGACTACCAGTTTATGATCGACCCAAAACAATCAAATAAAATGTAGTTATCAATCGTACTCTGTCAACACTCAATGAACTCAATGAATACATATGTATCAATCGGCACTCAATGAATACAGATGTACACCTCCGTTCAGAAGTATGTGGACACTTAATAATTATTGTGGACAATTAATAGAAATAAATATCTAATAAAAGTAACGAATCTATTAATATCAATTACATCGTTTACGTTTCGATATGTTTATGTTGCATTAACAAATACATTTTATTAATAGTTTCTTTTTGATATCATATTAGTAATGATAAAAAACAGTTCAGTTTTCTTTTTATTAATGTATCTACCGTGTGTTCTTAAAATTTCTTTAACCAACCTTGGATACTATTACTTTCTTCATTGTGTAAATTTTTAGTTAAATGAAAGAAGATTAACAGAATTAGGTTAAGTACATACTTTGCGGCGAGTAAACGCTGCACCTGAACCTGGTTCACGGCGTAGAGAGACAAGAATAGGGTCGTCCCTCCGATCAGCATACACCACCACGTGTGTCGTATCGTAGGATCGAATCTGAAACTAAAGGCAAACGAGTCCTCGTGCAAATCTCTTGGATCTAATCGGGTTCTTACTCGAAGAAATCGATTCGTCCGCTCTTCTGAGCGATACTCCACACGTTGGACAAGCCTCCGTCGAGGACGCTACTCGCAACCCCGAGAACGCTAGCAAGTGCAGCGAACATCAGTATTCCTTGAAACACATCCGTGATCAACACAGCCTTGATACCACCTACGGTCGAGTAGAAGGTACAGATCAGACCGATCAGCAGGACGCTCATGTCGCCCGACAGACCAGTCGTTGCCTCTAGGGCCAATGAAGGCGCGAAGAGTACTACTGCGGTATACAGTATCAATTGCAGGAAGTTGGTGAGGCTCGTCAACAATCGTGCTTTAACTCCGAATCGTTTCTCTAGGTACTAGAAGAACCAGAGATTATGTAATCGAGCGTTATTTCTGTGTGACATTGAATAGTACAATTAACCCTTTCATTTTCACTGTAGTCATATGATTACAAATTTAGAATTATCAAGTGAAATAATGATTTCATCTGTATTTTCTAATTTTTTTTTTTTAAATCATGTATTGCATGTTTTGTTACATATTTATACACATTACGATAAAAGAGAATGCATTGTCTTTATGGACACGTATTACTATACATTTTTTACAACGGCAAGATCAAAGGCACAAGAAATGTTCCTTGTCGTGTTCAAAAACTTTGCCCTACACATTCATCTACACATTTGCAAGGAAAACAATTCGGTAAATTTCTTCAAACAATTCGGAAATTTCTTCATTATAAATAGTATTTATAAATCGGTCGTTTGTCATTTAATGCAGATGTATAGAGATTAGTAATTGGCTAATAACTTTTAAATAATTTGATAATGAAAGGGTTAACGAAAGGGGCTAATGGCACTAATTTGGATAGCTTCGTGGGCGAGGAGTTACGTTACAGTTTAAAGTAGAGAACCGATGATGAGCACCGATTTACTACTCGTCCAATTACCTCGTAGACGCTTACGATCTTCAGCTCGGAGAAGACTGGAAGGTAGAAATATATGGTGATCGGTGTACCAATGAAACCGCCTAAGTATAACAGGATGAATTGCGTGCCGTGGGAGTAAGTTTCGGCGCTGATTCCGAGCAGGGTGATCGCCGACATGAAAGAGACCGTCAGAGCGATCGACAGAGGAATGGCGCCCATCGATCGATTGGCGGAGAAGTATTCCTGTTGATGAGGAATCATAGGTTTTGTTAAAAGTAACTTATTCGTGCGATATTTAAGACGATTACTTAAGACGCTTTCACATTTGCTACCCAATAAAACACGGTTGCTTCAAACCCTTTATTTACTAGCGACACTTATAAGTCCCGTCATTTTTCTCGTGGTACTCTATTAATTAAACGCTTTGAAGCCTATTGTGACTTTCAAGTTCACTTCTATGAAGTTCGTTATTAATTGTTGAATGGTAGCACAAGATTTTCGTTTGGAAGCTTGTTAGAGACAACTCTATAAGATGATATAAGATTAAGATGAACGCCTAGATTCTAAAAACTTTAAAAACTTCAGTAAATAACGGGTTAAGGAATGACGGGTGCTTGCGAGGCCTAAGAAAGCACTTATTCTCGATTGATATATTTTATAATCAGTGTTTTTCTATTCGAAAGATATAAGCTTGAAGACATAATATAAAATTTTGCACCAAATAATATCGAAAATTTGTTGGAGATATGAGCAATATGCAACATGGACCTCCACAAAACATGGTTTGTAGTGAGCAATGTAATGCAAAATTGGATTATCTGCAATTAAGAATTTCAACGGATTTCTTAAAACTAATTAAAACTTAAAAGTAGTATTTAATCATAGCTTCTAGGAAAAAAGTTTACATTTTGAATCGAGTAACTTCTCCTTTTCGAAGTCGGTTAAAAATATTGATTTTTAAATAAATGACACATGTCTAAAGTTAAAAGTCGTACAATAAATATTCACACCCTCTATGTCTACTAAAAAGTTTGTCTTAATTAAATGATAGATTTGATGTTTCCAAATAAATTTTTCATTATAAATATATACACGTGTAAGTTTATTTATGTACACATTTGTACTAAGACATTTAGTTGGGAACATCAGACAAATTTCTTCAACAAACATTGAGGGTACGAATACTTATAAAACTGGCTGTACAAATGTATACGTGTCAACATTTTATGTTGAGGCTTAAAACTCTGTCATTTTTAATTGGATCGACTTAAAACTTACTGAAAATATTCTTGAAATGTGTAGTTCAAAAAGATATCAAAAGCGAAAAGTGCCATTTTTTGACATTTCTGAGTACCCCTCATTCCTTAAGATTTTTATCCGCACCCTCAAAATCTAACTTAATCCAATTACTAACATTCATCAATTGTGATTTTAAAGGGACAGTATGATCTGAGAACAATCTGTTTACAACACAGCCGGGTAAAATTTAATTTGAATAATGGGTAACGAATAAGACATAGCTATAGCAAGATATAGCAATTAATTCGAGACATTTATTTGATTGAATAGTTAAAATTTCATTCGTTCAAGCTAGTTTATATAAACAGTTATTCATCCTTTGTTCGTTACTTGTATTGTTTATCCAAATAAGAATTTTGCTATTTATGGTGAAATTAATCGATCGATCGACGGAAGGATTTCATCGACACCTTCGATCCTCCAAGACAATCTCTTCCGATGGACCGCGGAGAACGCGAAAATATTGTTCTCGCTCTTTACCCAGCATTGTTGTTATCACCTATTACTCGTTGCCATCAGGAGTATGAGTAGACACTTTTCGCGCGGGCCCAGCTCGATTCGTAACAACGTTTCAACGTTAATTAATGTTCCCCGGTCAGTCTTTGAATCGCTCTCGGGTAACCCGATAAATTAATACCGGCCGATAGTTGGCAATTTGTGTCGATAGCAATATTTATCGCTGCGGCTAGATCGATCGGACCGATAACGGTGAAAGATCTCCTTCGAGCACGGGCTCCGTGATCTAAGAACGTGCCAACCTGGCTCCGATTCGAACGCCGTTTATCGAGGATATTGGATTGCGCTTGTCTATGTAGACTCGATCGTCCGTGTCGAAATTAATTTTCCAGGGCTTAACCTCGGCTGTTCGTTGTCTGCCGCCGGTGAATCGGTAGTAAAGCCCAATGCCGGACGAGATCGACAGCATTACACCGATGACAAGATAATCCGGCCATTGGAGCGTCGATGCGCTGTTACCCTTGGTCTGCGCCTGCAAACGAATCCTCTTTTCTGATACCCCATCGTCTAAATTGTTGGTTGGCTGTTCGCTTAAGTCTGGCTAACTGACAATCAACTATTAGTGCAACGTCACTTCTCGTGATACGCTGTGTTGTAGACCCGATCATCGTCGACAAACGGCAAGGCGTTAAATCGATCGAGATCAAGAACCGTAATGGATGGTTGGACTATCGAAATGGTGGTGACTTGATGAATCGTTGAACAGCTTCGATCTAATTATTGCGGGGAAAAAACGAAAATTCTGGAAGGAAATTGTGAGACGCATTCGAGGTGGATAATTCAGTGGGCCTTCGAGAGACATGTGACAAAGCAAAAGCTACTCGATACCGCCCAGATTCTACTTATAGATGGTACTGTAGTTTCCTTTCAAAATAAAGAGTTTCTTTCGTTTCTGTTTTTTTAGAACCTGATTACCTACACCTCAATTTGGGATTCAATATGGATGTTTTATTTATTTTTATTAGCTACAAAAATGAAAATGGATCAAACCGGGCCTTCTGTTGGCTGTTTGATGAGCGAAATCGTTAAAATACGTACACGATGTTCAACTACATTGCATTAGATCTTGCAAGCATTCAATTTTTGTATATTACGTGTCAAATACCAAACTTGTACAGGCCTGTGGGAACTTAATGCGTTTATAATTTAAGCGAATAGTATCAAACGAAGAACTTGAAGTACTCATATGGGCACCAGAATCAGTGAACGTAAATCCACTACAGCGTCGTTAGGGTTTATTTAGAAACCCTCGAGAGCACTCAAGAGCCAGAGCGAAATGTTCCTTATCGTGACTGGTACTTGACCTCGAAAAATAGATGGCTACAGTAAATTATGGCTGTACTCGTGTTACCACTGGATTAACTTGCTAGGAAATGAACGATAAAATTGAAAAAAGCAAATTGTAACTGTTACTCCATGAATTTAAATTTGTCTCACTCGAATGTTTGACAAATTTCTGATAATATTGAATGCCGATTTATCGTGAAAGTCAAGTTAAATTACTTCATCAATTTTGTTAATCGTTATTAACTGGTCGTAAACTAGACGCGTAGAATGTATAACGGTAATGACTGTCTTTCTTATTGATCTTCGAATGAAAATAATTTGCAGAACTTATGACGACGGAAGCTACGGAGATGAGTGTCTGTTTATTTAAATATTTTTATGGAAAGAGGTACTCACGTCCATTTTATGGAATCCAATTGTACATGTACGATACCATCGACTCGTGACTCACGAAAAATTCGTTATCGCGAACTCGTTTCTTCCTGAATTGTCCCACGGTGACTAGGTGTAAAAGCTGCTGGGCGCAGTTCGAAAAAGATGGAAAATTAAATCCTGATGGCACAGAGATGGCAGACTAACAATTGGAAGGAACGATCCTCTCAAGACTGCATCGCCTTTCGTGTTTAGCGAACGAGTGTCGTCGTTTTGACGTGCAGAAAGAGGCGACGAAAAAACATTCCGTTACATAAAGGTTGGCTCAGCATCTTTGCTGTCGAAGACACGCAAAGCGTGGGCATTTTAGTTACAAAAATGTTAGGAAATCCAGGAATATTCAGGTAAACGGCTGAAAGTGACAAGAAGACGAAAACATCAAAGAGGAAAGATTCTAAAAGTCTTACAGGTTCTCTTTTTAAATTTAATATTCTACCTTCTACCTCATAAATATTATTTTACCTTTCGAAAGGAAATTATTCTTTGGTTATTTATATGTTTATGGATTAACTAGTACTCGAAACGTGTTCGAATCTACTATACAGGGTGTTTCGTTTAAATCGGAATGGTTAAATATTTCATGACGGTATGAAAATAACAAAAAACGTTTTTGCAAAAGTTATTGGGATCAAATGAACAAATAGTATGGAATATGTAATTTTGTTTTAAGTGAAGTGGTGAATGAGATTTCACAAATAAATTAATATTTTTAACTAGAATTTCATATATTTTTTCCATAATACGATAGCATTTGTTTCGACAAATTCATCGACCTACAATACAAGGTCAATTATTGAAATATAAAGCCATAAATTAGAAAATGAAGTCATTAGATTGGCGATCGAACAAGACTAAAAGAAGAAAAGAACATGTCCCCGTTTATACAGCTAACGGGCTGCGTTCAATCTACTAAATATAAACACGAATTTAAGGCTTTAAAGAAACAAAGAAAAAAAGAGAAGAAAATTTTTGTCGTCGCACGACTGTCAGTTAGGCGTAATTACAATAAATGATCATGTATGATAGGTCGATGAATGTATCTAAACAAATTCTATCGTTATGAATAAATATATAAATTTCCATTAAAACAAATTAATTTATTTATTAAATCCCCTACAACACTTTACTTCCAACACAATTATTTTCACCATAATGTTTGGCACTTTATACCAAATTATTTTTGTAAAAACAGTTTTTTGATAGCTTCATCTCCTCGCGAAATGTGTATCCACTCCGATTTAAAGCAAACACCATGTATGTCTCCACAATAGCTGTTAATGTAAATCTCGAGCAGGTAGAATCAAAGATTCTGACTGGAACGCGGGGCCGGTGACAGCCGGTTGAAAAATCGATCACATAATTTAATAACTATTTAATTATGTTAAACCGATAGCGTTCGTTACCCTTGCGAAAGAACCAGTTCCGTTTCCAATCGTACCGCGCGTGGACCAACGAGAAATTTAAGCGTCACGAATACTTAATCGCGGAAAGGTTAATGAATTCAGGATAAAGGGGGATTTTTGTCTGTTCGGCGAGTTCTTGTCGCGATGTGAAATAACGAGAGCAAAACCACAGGAAAGGAATATTCAATCCCTCCTTGTCGTAGCAGAAATCAACGGCTAAGTGTTATCGACCGCGGTCCACCTTTGAAGTCTCGTAATTGGAAGCCAATGAACACGAAACAGAGGGGACAAGTGGCCTCGTAAAGGGCACAGAAAATGGAAAATATCCCAAGATTTTCAGTGAAATCGTTCGCTCGACGTCGATGCGGATTCTACGCCATTGTTGCGGCGTCGGTGCATAACAATTATCCGCAAGACGGTAGCTTCTGGCCGTAATGTAATTTCCTAGCATTATCAGGCACAATCGAGGAGTCATTGGGTATTGTTCCGGGAAGGGAGGCAACCATAGGAATCTACCAACGGTGGGAATTCCAAGATCCAGAGGAGGGATCGATCTTTGTCGACGGTGCGGGAAGATGGATCAAGATAGGGCGAACAACGGACGAGTAAAGTTTGATTTCCACTAGTGTTAGAGATAGTATTCCTCGAGCGACGATCACGCCAAAGTACATACACTCGTGGTACATATTCGCTAGGGCGGGCTTTAGTTCTCAGCCATCAAATTTCGTTTATGGGTACATCCAGAGAACTTTTAGATTCGCAGTTGAAATTAAAATTGACAGCACATTTTTAATCTTTAGTACACACATTTACACTCTCAAAACCTAACAAAAACTGTATGCTTGCTCGATTTTAATTTGACGGCGTGGATGTCAGGAGGTAAAATTCAAAAAAGGTTTTAGATCATACTATTGAAAGCAAAACATTTTTAAACAGTTGTCCATGGAAAACTTTTTTTTTTATCATACCTTCCACTAAAAACATCCATATGATAGTTAAAATATTGAAACATCAGAAGATAACGTTAAATAAAGGCGCGAAATTGTAAATCTTAAAGTTCTGTGAATTTGCCCTTATGCGTTCCTTTAGATTTGGTCTTTTTCACGAATGAATGCGGAATATTAAAATTTCAGTAGTTGTGCTTCAACTGGAAAAGTAATTTTATTCTAACATTTTTAATAAAAAGTGATACTCGGCTGCTAACTTGATTTTTCCTTTCTGTTTCAGGTAAGCTTTGGAACTTGAACACAGACAAATCCTCAGGGAATATCAAAAATGTTTCTCTTTACAGGTATTTATCATAATTATTCACTGTGTAACAAAATGTGTGGAGTGATCTCGTATTTTTTCCTATACATATTTTAAGGAGAAAATAGACAAGTGTATTTATTATGAGGTTAGTTCGCAAGATTAAGAGATAAGTACACGAGATATCGTGAAGCTTTTCCACCAAGGGAAAATTATAAAATTCATGTTATCATTAAACTACTAAAATAATTATTAAATCTAAGCTCTAAATGGTTTAAGAAAATTAATTTTCTTTCCTCATTGATATATAAGTATTCAAATCACTTTTATTATACTCACTCCTATAACATTTTTACATTCATCTTTTCATTCATTTATGATTTCACATTTCTGTGATTTACTGAATTTCTTGATACTTATGGAAGGTTCTATATGGGAAAACGAAAAAGTCACATATCAAACAAAATTTCAATAATCGGTATGACTTTTCTGTCAATGTATTTTTGAATCGGGTTAATCCTTAAAGATTGATTATGTATACAGAATATTTTAATTTTCTTTTTATTAGGATTGAATGTTGAAGTATACGTTTATGGTGATCAGCGATCGACACGCGATTGACTGAAATCTAAATGCTAATATTCTGTTTCTCCTTGACATTAAGAACCCATGGATAGGTTTAATGCGTGCAGATTGCTCGGAAAGCTTTATGATTTGCCAAGTTAAATTTATTTCCTTCCAACGTAATTACACGATGCCTCGTACTGGAGGTTAATAGAGATCCCTGTTGAACGTCGTCCAATTTTCGACATTGTTACTTGACCGTTGACTGGCTCGTTTTACGCCGATGCTATTGCTAACGGAGAAGAAAGACGACGGACGAAGAAAGAGGAGAAAAGGAGGAGCCTCGTAAGTGGCGAATTCCCGTCATTAAGTCGTTAGTCGGACGCAGAACGACAGCAGGCTAACAGTCGGTTAACTGGCTGCTGAACTTGATCGGACAATCGTTGACCCGCACGCTCGATCGACATTCACCATGTGTTACGCGCTTCCTACCCCCGATTGGCTCTAACCAGAGATGGGTAAAGTTTTAGTCGAACAAGAGTCTAACAAGATACGCTGTAATTTCCAAACATCTTTAGGGGTAAAGCCACTCCAGATCCCCCAATAATAAGCTAATTTCGAGAATTTTTTTCAGATATTTATTAAAAGTAGTGAAACATTCAAGTAGGGTATTTTATTAAATGCATATTCAAGTGTAAAAACAAAATTTTGTTATATGTTTTTCTTCTAAAATTGCAACTTGAGTACCCAAGATTTCAAAACACCTTTTACGTGAGGCCTCAATCGGCTGAAAGGATTGAGGACACAGATTCCAACCTAGAACAAAAAACCGTGCATTTCGTGTAAATATATTGTAAAAGTTATGGAACAGCTTACGGGAATTTAAGCGCTGTAGAGAAAAGATAAAGAAAATGATTACAAGTTATTTTATTTCATTATGTCGAGTCGTTTGGAAATTATGGCGTACAACGATTAAATAGTAAATGCTCAATGGCTGAAATAACGCGAGTTGTATTCCTGGTTTATGAATTTTATTTTTATAAACTATTCGTACAATTCACAAGATCGATGTAGTAACTAGTAGAACAGGTCACTGTACTTTTTAAATGCTTAGGAATTATTCGCTTTAACTGATTTATTCTCGAAGAATGCCAGCAGTTCGTTCCAATACGTTGAATCGATAAAAGGAATTGTTGTCGCTGCGAAAATTGCTCTTAAATCCAATAAAATACGCCTGACTTTCACATCGCGACAGAAGTACAAGAAATTACTATTTTATTGTTGTAAGTACTGATGTAAAAGTCTGGACTTCGATATGAACTTTTTCAATTTCGTGAGCTCCAACCTCGGAACTGGGACAAAAGAATTACTTTCCTCGTGGATCAAGATCAAAAGAAAGATCATCAAAGCTGGAACTTTCCTCATTAGATATAAAAGTTACGACATTGTCTCAAAGTATCTTATTAAGATCGGCCACGTGCCGTCTCCATTTTTCGTGTCTTTACGCCAGAATGGGAAACTTGGTTAACCATAACTCCCATTTACCACGAAAGTTATGGGTTTTCATACATTTTAACGTTATAGATAATGTCCAGTAGAGGGAACAAATCGTTTGAAGCACTTTACACAGTACTTCTTTGCACTCGACGACATTTTTGCTAGGACGAATTAGCAATACCAAACAATTCTGGAAATATTCAGCTGTCATAAATTGATTTTACATAAATAAACGTAAAGAAATATTATATTTTTATATTCTATTGTACAAAAATCTCACAGAGGAAAAGCATTTTCAATCTTCAAAATTGTCAAGCTAGTGTGTAACTCTTTCAAATTGAGTTTGGCCCGACTATAGTGCAATCCGCGACTAGCTACTATTCTCAAATATTAGATTCTTTCAATATACATATATCCCAGCCAGAGGAAGAGAGTTCCGTTGCATACTGCAATACCATTTGGTCGGTTTTCGGAGCAATTCTTTCGAGTGGCGAAGAAATTGTTTTCCGTCCTCTGAATTTGTGATTTTAAAGCGACTCTCAAGCGACCAATTCGTTTCGTTCGTTTTCTCCATTTGCCACAGGAGAAAGAGCAGCGTTTCCATCGAGTTGAAAATAAATCTTGGAATCGTGAATTCCTGGATTCTTCTCGCAACCGTTGCCCTCCGCTCCGTGAGTCGCTCTCCAGATTCCCCTGTTTAGATAATCACGGTGTCGTGTTTTCACTCGTGGCTGCTTCCCCTTTTAGTTAGTTAGACGGAAGAAGGTGAGACACACTCCTAGATTGAAGATCAGACGTGCTTTTGCTTAAAGCACGTGCTGCTCGCGACCGTAAGGAGAACCTCGTTACTATAGTTGGATACTCAAAGTAAGACATCTTGAGAGACACTCTTTTCCAAACATCTCGCGCATGATGATTTCGGGCTCTCTACGGAAATTATACTTGATGCTCCGTGTGCAAACGTTTTAGTTTACTCCACTTCAAGAAATCTATCATGTATCCTATAATATTTTCCGAGTTAGGCAGTTGTGTCCCATCTAGTGTTGTTATACATAGTAATAATTATACTGTGGATGTTTATGGGAAATCTATAAGAATTTCCACAATTACAAAAATATATAAAATATAAACAATAAAATACATGTTTCTTCATTTGAGAGGTAAGACATATTTTCATTTAAGTTTCATTTCATTTTTTGTATATGTGAAAATATGAATTTGCAGAAACATTCGTAGTATACTAATAATTCTTTTAATCGACATTCGATAGAATAGTAATCGTCCTCGATCTTGTTATGAGAGTACAGCAAATTTTTTACCAAGATTCCGTGAACAGATTTTTCAAGCATCAATGCATTCTCGAGATTCCGTATTTACTTTACTCGAATCTTTATTTGCGTTCTTATCGAAACGCTTGCACTACATGCACTTGGACGTAAAAGCACGGCCATATTTGTCCCGCTCGAAAGAACGGTATAAAACGTATCTCCACTCGTGTTTCACGATGTTTTTTATGCGGCTCTTTACGGTCGAAACATGTAGAAAATAGCTAGGCTCGCAGCTGCTCTACTTAAAGCGACACAATACAATGTAACGCATTTTTGTGTCCCTGACTGCTGGGCACGATAATCTCAAGGTCTCGTGTAAATCGCGATCGTATTGTCGCGCCTAACCGCCAAAGATGGGCAAAATTGTATTGGTATAACAAACGACGAATAAAATCGTTCTTCGATTTATATTTTTTCGACAATTTAATTTTCGTTCATTCACCGTTCAATTAATTTTTATTCAAAGAGTAATAAAAAACCGACGAAACTGCTAAATTCATTGTTAATCTGTATTTATAGGTTGATATTTGTTAGATAGAGGTTTGAGATAACTCCCGTAGAGGGTTAAACGTATGTATTATACGCAACCACAAACATCAACGATTGAGTCTCTATTTCACGATTAGATATTTCATTTCTATTCGACTTTTTATGCTTTTTATGCTTCACAGAAGCAATTAATACTCAAACGGACCTATTTTTAGTAAACCTTAATTGGTCTAAAAGAATGTGCCTATCGAGATCATCTGTATTTTTTATAAGCGTTTAGCATATAAATTTTTCTGAAAGTGCTGGTGAAAAAGCCACGAATACTCGCGACGAAATTAATAATCAACGATTTACCAATGCTCGATGGAAGGGTAGGAGTCACGCTATTGTTCGAGCTTACCGAACGATGAGTGACGATCTGATAATGAGTCGGTTCGCGTGCTGGTTGTTCGAGTCCCTATAATTAATTAACGAGGAAACCGGGGTGGCTTGTTTCATGGTTACGGCGCTTTAGTCGATCCGTGCGTGATTCTATACGTCGGTTTCGTAGCCTTAATTAATTCGACGCGTCCAATTTGCCCGGTGCCTGTCGTCGATCGTCGTTCAACGCCTATTAAAGTTACGACGATTCGGCCCACCGTTATGAGTTGCGGCAATTAACGCTAATTAAGTATTCCAAAGACGACATTGCGTCGACGCGAAACGAATCTGTTATTAGCTACCGTTCCGCTGGGTATTCTTGCAAACGTCGCGAGGGATGCTTAGACACGCACCTAATCGCATCTAACTCGATAAACACGTACCAACGGTGACGTGAACAAATTGCTTCAGACATGGTAGAAACGTTGGTGCATCGACAAAAATCGTAATTGCTACGAATAGACCGAGACGGTGATCTCTCGATCGTCGTGGAACGAGGTTCCCGTGGATATACACGGTACGAGGCACTTGGAACGGACCACCTGCATAACTTCTCTATTTTTCTGGATAGAGAATGACGTTTCGTGCTGGAGATGTTTGGTTTCAGGGGAACATGGCCTGGAGCCATTTGCTTGATTACCAACTAGGAGAGCTTATGATCTGGTCGAGTGCTGTTTAAACTGGACTGATATCAAATTGTAGTGATCGAGGTGCAGAAACAAACTGAAGAATGTTAGTCGTTATCTCGATAGTTATTTTGGTAAATAATTGCACTAAATGTTAACACGACGAAATTCAGATCGTTTGCAAGGGCTATTTTGAGTCGCATGAATAAACAATCCGGATATCCATAAATTATTTGGATATCGATATAATATTTGAACATCCGAATATTAAAAATTAATATAATTTCGCCTTGAGTGAATATAGTAGGTTTCGCCACAGGACAATTTGTAACTCAAGCGAATCAAGAAATATACTATTTTTTTAATATACTATTTTTTTAGATATTCGTGACTATAATTCAACATAAATATTTAGATATTCGGATATTCGGATTTTTTGGGGAAAAATTCAGATATCCGAAATCCGGATTACGAATACTTCGTGTCGTCATTATCCGAATATCCGAATAGCCCCAGCGCTAATAAATACAGCGACTCATATTAATATTCGGACACTGTAGTACTTTATTCATTATTACAATGTACACCTGACCTGTTAGAAGGTATATTTTTTTTACCATAGATGTAAATTTTATTTATTTAACATATTGAATTTATAATGTATCAAACAATATACTTAATAATATATTATTCGTGCGTCGCATTAATATTTGGACATTTATGGACATTTATTTATATTAATATTTTGTAAAATAGCCATTTTGTTTAATTACATGTTACAATTCGCAATCGATTAACATATTTGAAGTAATACTTTTTAACTAATTATTGTAATACACTTTCGTTCTTCCAATAATCGATGTTTAAATTTTTATTTTGTTCTGATTGATGTTGTTCGAATCTTCCTGTCGAGATATTCCCATAAATTCTCAATAGGCTTTAAATCCGGTGACTGTGGTGGTGGGTGTAACACACGAGGGTAATTATATAATAAATATTCTTGGACTATTCTGGTTTTATCTGCACATGTATCTCCATGTGGATAAGTGTTGATCTCTATTTCGCTGGATATCTCAGAAATGGTATAACAGAGAATTGTGAAATTCAGTACAGTATCTTTTATATAAATATAAGGCATGACTACCATTAGCTTGACGAACAAATTTATTAAATGGTTGGGAAGGTATTCCTACGAAGGATGCCATATTTTGTTTCTAGTTGACATGATAGTAACCTGGAGAACTTGATACGTTCCAAACTAACGCTGGGAAAGTTCTGCAACAACGCTCCCATTTTGTTTGTTTTCGTATCGCGCTAAAGCATATATTAAAATTCCCGCATATGTCGACAGCTGGCGGCACGGTTAACGAAGTGTGGCAATCGGTCATTTTTCGGTGCACGACACCGGTAAATGCACAACGAACGCCACAAACCATTCCTACTGGCGATTCAAAGATAAGCGCTCACAATAGCTTAACTACCGCTCCGCATGAGAAACGACCTTGCGTAATTCGATCATTTGCATCGATGATGCATCGTCGTTGAATGGATCCGTGCCGCGATTCGAATACGCGTTATCGCGGATAGGCATTGCCAATAATTATGCGTCCCGCGACCGATCCCTAACGAGATATCGACGAGCGCCGGTAACGATATAGATTCTGGGCGGAGTTGCACGCGTCGCCGTCAATACGAATACAATAACAACATTTCCATCCCGTTAATCCAGACAGAAATTATCGAAAGTACGCTCAACGTTTTCGGTGATTCACGTTCGGGCAAATATCGTGCGTCAGGCTTCGCATACGGGAACAGCCATTGAACGAAGTGCGCTCGTAATGGAAGTCCGTGTAGCTCGTATGGTCATCAGGTTTAATGGCACACCTAATATTAACAGTTGCTATCTTCTGTTGGATCTAGTCGATATTTTGCCGTATACGAAAAACCAGATGCAAAACGAAATTATTGAAAGCAGTTTTATTTTTGCACTTGTGTTCGGATAGACTTCCTAAAAAAATGATGAAATTATTTGGAAGAATAATTGTAGGAGGAAAAAAGAAAAAGGGCACGTAACGAACGACAAAATCGATTTTTTAAACAAGTTGTTTCGTCTAAATTGGAATGGTTAAATATCTCATTGGGGAATGAAGCAATTAAAAGAAATGTTTCTATAAAAGTTATTTGGTTAAAGGAGGAAAATTGTATGGAGTAAATAATTTCGTTATTTAGTAGAACTGAAGTAGTGGCGAGGTTTAACAAATGATTTAATTTATTTAAATGGAGTCTTATATATTTTTATCCATAATGAGATGGTATTTGTTTAGATAAATTAGATAGATAGTAGTTATATATAATAGAAACTGAACAAGCACACTTAATGATAAGAATGAATAATATGATTAAACTGCAACTATCATGTTGCGTTTGTTGCTTTTTCTTTTTATACTCATACTCATACTTCCACATATATAAATAAAAAGAAGTTTTTATTGCATACTAATAAATATTATACTTACAAAGGTAGGGAAGGATGGAGTAAATCATAATTACAAGTTGAACTTACAAAATGTAATTAGAAGACAAAAGGTTCAATATTTTTTACTGTGAAACCAGAAAGAAGACAATTATAACAGAATGAATAAAACAGAATAGAGAGGAAAAGAGAAAAGAATGAAGACGATATTTTTTCATGCAGATTTCTATCTCGGGAACGTGGCAATATCGCATATAAACATTGTTATATTTCATGATTGCTTCGAAACGTCAAAAACAATTTAAAACGTCAATCTCTCTCATTCGTAACTTAACCTGACGAAAATTGAAATGCGAAATTGCCGCTTCCTCGATTTGACAACTACTACGTTGAATGAAATAATACTTAAAAACTAATTGCAACTGTAATTGTATCAATTACTACTTTTTCTTTATTAAAAATTATAATCAAATAATAATTTAACAATTTTATTATTATTAGAATTATTATAATTTTATTATTATTATTATTATTATAATTTTATTATTATAGACAATATATGTTTTGTTTTGACTAGTACAGTTGGGAAATGACCACCTTAAGAAAGAAATTACATATCGGTATCTTTACGTGTCTTTTATAGCCGCATTTGTTTCATTTCGTAGAACAGCATGCGTATATTGTAATTGAAATTATGTTCCCAGGTTTTCTTTACGTACTGCTCACTAGTTGTAACATTTAGAAAATAGCTACATTTATGTACGTTCCATTTAAATCACTAGTAATATCAACAAGTTACTACTTTGGCATTCATGTTCACGATCTTATTGTATGCAAAAGACAATTGACGTATCGATGCTAGCGATCGAGAGATTGCCGATAGCGATGGGATAGAGTCTGTCGCAAGTAGTGTCGAAACAGGACGATATACGTTCGAATCGTACATGAATACTGTGTACGACTACGTATCTAATGTTTGACATTTAAACGTATTTGTACATACTACACTTGTACATCAACTGTCAGTGATTCGTCTCTCTTGAATTCGATGGATTCCGCATATTTTGAATGTGGGTATGAACGCTAGTCTCAGATTGATCCCATATTTATCTCAGGAATGGTTTATCAAGTAATCATGAAATTTGACACGGTGACGTCTACAAATGAATGCTTGACTTTCATTGCGGGGTGAGTAAAATTGGTGAAAAAAGGTATAGATATATCTTGTGAAGCAATTCGAAGTTCTCTACGTGTTCATAAGCACAATGGAAAAATCTGTATTGTCCGAATAAATGCCGTAAACAGAAAAACACTTAGAAATTAGAAAGTCGAGGGCATTGGAAAATTTTGGTTGCGATTGAGATAGTGTAATTCTTTCTGTATCAATATGAAACTTAAGGTTCGTAGAAAAAAATATGAAAGATGTAACAATTAGTTTGGTACATTCGTCTGATTTATATCGTTTTCTTGACAATATAGAGACAATAAACAATTATCGATAACCATGACGATTGGACGTAATACTAATATAAATACGTCGTAGTACAGATTTAGTAGTATACCTATAATTTTTTTTATTTTCTTTTTTAAATAAGTCGTTTTCAAGTTATGGCTATCACGCTCTTATTATGTCAGACTGTTCATATCATAGGATTATTCTAAGCGACGGTGGTTAGTTTAGTTTTGGTTTATTAAACAATTAGATTTTATCGCACTTTCGCGCTTTTTGCTCTTTGCTCTTTAGATTGAAACTTACTAAATTCTCAATAAACCGATTTTGCTAACCTTTGGCCGGTATTGCTATTATCAATCCCTGAAGGGCTCTCATTTTGTAGGAGCCTAAGCGAAAAATAAGGCACGGAGATTCGAACCCACGATCCTCGGATACACAGTCGACCGCTTTTTCTACACGATCAATCTCGCACCTTACATTTCGTGTTCTTGTTTAACTCCATCTTCTTGGGTATGGGATGCGCGCATACTACAATATGTATGCCTCTTGATCTCAGTTTTCTTCCTGACTCAAGAGTTGTTTATCAAACACTTAGTATGGTGTCTAATATATACACGACACTAATGGCATTCAATTTTTGAAAAAAATTTGAATAGAGACAGATGTTGATATGGAGTGCGCCACATACTATTTTGTGACTCAAAATTACGTTCAGAACCAGCGCACAGTGGGACAAAACGGTGCTCGACGATCAAAAATCGATTTTCGTGAATTCGAAAAATGGAAAAACTGTTTAAGTACATGGGTAGAGAACAAATTGCTGTTTAATGTAGTGCACTCCGTTTTTTTTATATTTGCTCTCGTTTAGCTCTGGTGCGCATTCAAAGTCAGTCGAAATTCGTTCAAGCAAAATGCTTATGATATCACACCTAACTTCAATGTACGATTCTGAAAAACTTTGGTAAGAAAGACGAAATTCCAATGAATCATAAAGCTTGCGAGATTAGTATAGATTGTATTCAATGCATAAAGCAAGTCAAAATGTTAACAACTTGTTCAATAATAACATTTAAATAAAAGAAAGTACAGCGTATTAAAATTTTAACTTTACATAAGTTTTTAAAGGTGAGTCCCTTCGAGTCCCGGGGTATAATCAGTACCACATTAAAGGCTGAACCTTTCTCTTTCAGAAGCAACAAGAATTAGCTGCTACTTTCTGCTATTTTTAAAGAAAACAGCGGTTAAAGTAAACTCTGCCTCGCGGGACCGTTACGATCGCTACTGAACACTCGCTATAGTACCGACCGACTGTAGCGATCACGCGAGACAGAGTTTACTTTAATTGCTGTTTTCCTTAAAAGTAGCAGGAAGTAGCACCCAATTCTTTTTGCTTCTGAAAGAGCAAGGTTCAACCTTTCATATGATACTGATTATACCCCGGAACTCGACGGGACTCACCTTTAAAAACTTATGTAAAATTAAAATTTTAATTCGGTAATACAGCGGGTTTCCAGTAGTGACCGTAACGGTCACGCGATGTAGAGTTTACTTTAATCGCTGTTTTCTTTAAGAGTAGCAGAAAGTAGCAGCTAATTCTTTTTGCTTCTGAAACAGAAAGGTTCACCCTTTCATACGATACTAATGATATCACGGGAATGTACGGGAATCGTTATCAAAAACTTAGGTAAAGTTAAAATTTTAATTCGGTGTACTTTCTTCTTTTTAAGTATTATTATTTAACAAGTTTTAATCCCATATACCCTAATAATTTTTTTCTTAACATTCACTTCTATTTCCAACTACAAGATTGAATTTTATCCATTACAATTACAAAACTAAAGGTAACGTTCATATCTGTTTAGTTTCGTCGTGGTAATGAGTATACCAATTGCAATTAGTTTCTTCTCGGAAAACATAATAAAATTAAAAGCAGAGAGACACGTACTGTTTTATTCGTTATTCTTTTTCTCGTGGTATGGGTGTGAAAATGTGCATTGTTAACTGTATCGACTGAAACATCTGAGGTACGGAAAAGAAAAGACAGTCACCTACTGATTAACCTAATTCCACTGTTAAAACATGTGTGTATTCATTTTTAAGTAATCGAATTCTTTTCTTTCATATTTATTAACAGATTTGATGTGAATTTTAATTATAAAACACAAAGTATATAACATATAGCTAAGATATTCAACACACTGTACTTTATATGTAAATATTTCGTCACCCTCTAGATTAATATATTTTATATTAACATAACTTAAAGGCCATAATGTGGAGCAAAACTCCTCCAAATATCATTAAAATATCTCCAATAGAACTAAAGTTACAGATTTTTGATCGCCGAGAGCCGTTTTGTCCCACTGTGCAGCGTGGGTTGCCAGGAAATTTTCGCAACAATGTCGTTAGATTTTTCCTTGTGCAAGCTCGAGGCTCTCTTGGGCTTACGGGCACCATTATGAATAACATTGCTTTAATTTATCGACATGATCGATATCGACGATCTGGTACCGAAGTTGATTGCGTCTCTAATTGGCAACCCCGAGCAACAATTTCATCCAATTTCTCCTTTCATGATTTCCCCGTCACCTTCTCGACGCACGAACCGC
The DNA here is from genome assembly GCF_026225885.1 of Hylaeus anthracinus. NCBI lineage: Eukaryota > Metazoa > Arthropoda > Insecta > Hymenoptera > Colletidae > Hylaeus > Hylaeus anthracinus. The sequence continues at coordinate 3,042,964 of NW_026535284.1, forward strand.
GAAGATCGAGCTCGTGCGCTCGGTTGCGGTCGTCGATTCACCTAAATTGCCGTTGACGCGAAAAAGGTGGCTCGCGTGTCTCAACCGTCGGCTACTTGTGTATCCAGCCATCGGAGTCAATGGACACCGGGTACGCGTTAGTGATGCAACGATGTCGGATTGATGTATAACGCGCATAACGAGGCGTGTCCTGAAAGTATGTAATCGACGGGAGAGAGAATTTACCGAAGGATTAATGCCCTTTCAGCCGCCAACCGGGAGGTGCTTCGTCTTCCTAGTCTTCTCATGTTTCATAATCGGCCGGGAGGCAGCAGTGCTGACCGCGCTCAGAATTTATTTCGTAAATCAGCCGTACGCAGAATCGACGAAACACGAAGCGGCCGCGTAATGCACGTAGCCGGTATTTATGGTCGTTAAGGTTAGACGCATATTATTGACTTTGAGCCTACTAAACTGTTTAGTCGAGTCGTTCATCGTTCACGATTTCTCTTCGACCGATCAGTCTGGTCGAGTAGGGATCGAGCATGCCGCGTATATTAGCGTCTGACATCGACCGGCGTATTCCACTGCAGTGAGATTAACGGATAGGCTCTTATGCGGAGCAAGTACAGCGGAATCTTGATTATTTGAACAGCTTTATTTGCATTTTTCGTTAATCGAATAACTCTGATTTTTTAAGAAAAGCGATCGTTTACTTTGAATTACTCTGCTATACATTAAGAGGATACAACACTGTAACGGCGCTAAAACGAAAAGTATTTTCAGAAATTTTTTCCTTTCTATACGATGGATTAGTTTCAATTTTCGTTATATTCCATTGAACATGTAAACAAATTAAAATCACTTTTATGTTATTAACATAATATTACTCAGTTCGACAGCGTGCGCAAGGGAATATTGTAAAAAAAAAAACGTTGGTGTTTGGTTGAGAGTGATCACGCCGTATAATTGAAATAAAAAAACCAACAGTTTTCTTAAACTAGATGGCTATTTTGATTTTGATTTTATTGTATCGCTTTCTGATATTTACGAAAAAATTATAAATATTTATGGAAACAAAATATTAGAAAAAATAAATTCAAAAAGTAACAGATTTCACGATTGTCGTAAGAATCAAGAGATTGAAAATTAAACTCAGTAAAAGGCTTTTCCCCGTTAACACCCCCCGTATACCAGTATCTCGTATCTATCCATTTGTCCCTGTGTCTATCCACGCTTCATTATATGTCACAAACGTTACATTTTCCCGTTATCACCACACTTGTTTCGAAAATAAAATGATTATGAAGAGAATGTGACTTGTATCATATTGGTCGGGCGTATATTTTTCTCAAAAATGTTGACAGATAAATAATTACAGCGAGAAAGTACAGGCAAAATGTAAATAGCAGACATATATTTTTCCCTTGCTGGCACGACAACGGTGTTTGGGTAATCGAATGTTCCGTTAATCGATATTTCGATAATCAAAATTTATTGATATTCGAGGATTGGATAATCGATCGTTCCTCTAATCAGTGTTCTGATAACCGAGGTTCTACTGCATTGGAATATTCGATGAGATCTTTTATGTGGAGACTCCTCTACGGTAGCCTGATTTTTATTCGGACTGCCGTATACATTTTTACAGTCCGATAGCGAATTGATAACAAGTAATGCTTATTAGAACAGTTTGTTCTTACTTTAATTGTGATGATATATTTTTCAGTATATGTAAAATAATATGATAATATGATAATAAGAATGATATATAGGTACATATTCCAGCTGCACATATTACATATCATTTCATTATGTATATATTAGAATACACATGCAAAATATTTGTATGTGACGTTTGTGACGATGTTTGACGATAGCGATATGAAGATATGACGTTATAACATCTCTGAAATATTTCAGATCAATTTTTCGACTCAAGGGCAAGATAACAGTCTTCATCGTGTACAAGAACTTCGCAATGCAAGTTATGATAAATTCTTTTCACAAATCGATCGAATTCACCAACCCATACGTAAAGAGATAAATATCATCTTCTATGACCTTTTAATAATTTGGAGCTCGGAGAGTAGCACACAATACCTAACTAAACTTTCAAGGTGCATCTTAGACTCGTTCGGATGGCAGGAGGTTGATATCACGAGAAATGTGAACTGCTCGGAAAAATTGCGATACAGAAAGATGCGACACGCGAGGTTTATCAGCGATGTCATTAACATCACCTTTTCACGAGCCTTGGAACAAATGGCGCGCAATATGAATCGACCCACGCGCCTCGAACGGAAGATCGAGCGCATCTCGAGAGTCACGCGACGTCTCTGGGAGAACCGTTCCACGACGATTCTTTCGGGTCGCGTTTCCGGCATTATTAGCGCCACGTGACTCGTCGACAAGCATTCTTTCATCGGGGTATCACGTGTTGCCGTAGATAATTAGCTCGCGACGCGCGGAACGGAAGATTAGCCGTCCAGGTCCCCGGGAACAGGTCATCGCGTGTCGCCGACAAGTAAAAGCAATTTCATGTCCCGCAAGGCTCTGCAACCGTGCGTCGCCGATCCTCTCGTGCTGTGAGCTCGATACCGTGGGACGCGGAAAACTGGACGCGACCACGGTAATCCGCGCGCGAAACTGCGAAAACGCGACGCCCGGTTCGACGCTTTCCGTCCTTGTTGTGTGCACGATAAAGCTGGACGATTGGTTTCCAACCTTTCAAATACCAAATTGCAGTTACAATAAAATGGCACCAGAAATGTACGTGTTCGTGGACACGTGCAGCCTCCAAAACCGTTTAAACATTTACGGTAAGGTTGCTCAAGGGAAAACCAGTGTGTTACCACTCTAGCAGTAAGACACCCTTGTACTCGCGTCATAGAACCTTGGCAGGAGGAATTATAAGCAAAGGCGACAGAACAATGTAACATTTCATACAGAGAACATTTTAAAATTTAAAAGAACAAGATCTTTGTAAAAGATAGATTTTTTCATTTAAGTTTTTGTCTATGGGGATACAGTCGATTTCGTTTGTATGATACCCGGTACATCAATATCCGATGGTTGAACGACGCACAACTTAGAACAATTTAAAATGAAATCAATTTTCGTATCATATGTAGTTTAAGAACAAAACAATTTAAGAAATTTTCTGGCTTTTAAATTAACATACACTGTTGTCATAAAGCTTTTACTCGGATGCAAAAATCTTTTTTCAGGACTCACGTGTGTACACTATCGAATTAAGTAATGTCATGTTAATGACGCTATGCGAACGGCTTATGTTTGATTAAATATATAATAAAACATGAACGAGGTTTGAAAACAATTTATCATGTATTTCTTTATTTTGAATTTATGAAAATACCTCTCTTTTGTGATGTTCGTAACCTTCTAATGCTATGAAACTTAAGAATGTGTTAAAATCAAAAATATTACTGTACAACGCATACAGATATAACTATTTATAGGGAATTTCCCACCAGTTAATTATAAATAATAAATCAATTAATGTAATTATACCGAATTCCTCCTTTAATGTAATTCTATGTATAAAATTATACGCAATTACCACTTGGATGTAAGTAAACATGCATAAAATGACCACACAATGTACGCAACGATATGGTTGTTAACACTTTTGGCAAGAGTACCGAATAACGCTATAACGTCATATGTCGTGTAACACAAAAAGGTTTAAAGTTAAATATATTGAACGAAATTAGATTATGTATAACTTGGCTATAACAGTATATTATAAAGTTAATTCTGTGTGTGAAGTACGTACGTTAATTCAACGTAAATCTACACGTGTGTACATAACAATAACTGTGTCAAATAAACGATCTGATATTTTAACATCGCAAAGGGTCACGAAAAGCCTCAAATTCGAATCCAAATACACTATATTTATTACAATACATATTACAAATAATAGAATTAAAAAACATGAGAAATGAAGGAATTTTCTGCAACTAAAATTTAGGATTAGAAAGCTTTTAATAAGCGAAATTAGTGGTAAATTTTAGGATTAACTCTTTTCGTCCTTAACAACAGATACCCACGATGTATGGTGGCAGTAAAAATAAATTACATATGCGGATAATCACGACAAAAGAGTACCGTGGTGAAAGCCATTTTCATGCAGGTGCATGTAGTTTGTCATTATTAAAATTTTGATACGCGCCGCGTGATGCCCTGCATGCTGAAACTGAAAAACACAATCCTCTTTCTTTGCGAGTTCAATCACACTAATGGTAGTCGAAAGAACGCGCCTGGTGATGCTCGAAATTCACGAGGCTCGAAAGAAAATGATACAAAAAAGAAATGCTGTAAAAAGTACTGCGAAAGGTTTGGTGGAATGTTCCTTTTTGGTATAGGTGTGAATTTTATTGTCGTGATGGAGCACTCATTGCCAAGAACGTGTTCGTTAGCTCTACGTTTCGGCTATACGTGAGCTATTATATCGTATTTTACAAAATGATATTGTACGAATCATACCACGTATACCAAAAGAACTTCACTACGTCAATAATACTCACATCCACACCAAAATTCTTGCAAATTTAGGAGTAAAATGCTACTTAACAAGATCAAACATGATTATTTTAATATTCCACTTTATGGAAATATCTTTCATTATATTGATTATGCTTACGATCCGATGCTTGGAGCGACTCGTCGATTAGCAACACAAAATGAGTAACCTCGAACTCGTTCGTTCAAGAGAGATGATGACGACACTGATGATACCCATATCTTCTTAATGGATCGGCTTAACAAGTCGAATTACGAAGGTACCGGACGATGTTGATGTTAGACCTAAAATTGTACGGGGGTTATGTTGTTCTGCCAATCATTATTGACTGACAACATGATTTACAAGCTGTCTACGTTGCTGTGGGGTCGGATATTCGCCGGACGATCAATAATGTGGGACCGTTCGTCGTTAGTTTGGTATGCACAAACGATAGGACGAAATTATTTATTATTACGGTATGATGAAGCAAACTTTTTGTAAAGTGTAACAAATTCTTTTTGGTTTGCTACATGTTAATCGATAACAGTGTTCAGACAATCATTTATTGACTTTTCTTGTCGACAAATTCAAAACATTACTAATAAATTAATGTTTCTTTCTATAATATGTGTTTCCTTCTACGGTTGGAAAAATAATAAACACTTACACTAAGAATATTCATTGTGTAGATATAAAATAGATGAAGAAATAAATTAAGTACTGAATGATAACTATACAGTAGTCTGGAAAATTTAATTAATCCTTTTCTAAATGCTTTTATTAAAGGTTACAGTATCCTACTTAGTTTGAAAATTAAGTTATGAATAAAAAGAAGTCTGAACGTTGGAAACTCATAAATAAGAGCGCACTTCTCGTACAAGAGTAAACAATGTCTACTAAATATAATTGTGAAAAAGCGACAAAGAACTCAATGGCTGTTCGCAAACCAAACCTCGATTACCAAGCAAAAGCTCGAAGAGAACTCACTCGAGTAAAAATGAACACCCTGAGCAGTATTTTCTCGTAGAATGTAGGCATTCCATGGCCGAAGTCGCGGTTAATTAAATTTGTTGCAGAAAGACGGGCGCGGAAGAGCGATATTAATCCTTTAGACGCGAGCAAATAGGCAATTTCGCTGATCCGAGTCGCCTTCGTTGAAAAGCAATTTAATGGTTAATTCACTTTGTCGTTCACGTCCACCGATACACATATCTCATTCGAGAAGCGTTCATTGTTTATCGCGATTCCGTGAGAAATTTGTAGTAATAACCATCACCAAAGGCGATACCGGTGGCGTTTAAAATGGTGATTTATAGGCGACAATCGTTATCGGTGGGCCCCGTTAAGGATTCGCGTTGATGTACGTACACCATCGCTAACCGCTGACAATGTGATCTATTCACATCTAATAAACCCGAAGGTCCTTGAACTTTCATTTATCGGGGCCGCGTGCCGCCTCGTGTCTTCGCATCGCGTCGAATTCGAGCCACTTTTAATTTGTACCAATTAGCTGGAACAACGAGAACGCGGCGAACACACGCCGACACCATCGCCCGGCAAAATAGTTACGAGGTCGTGACTAGTTTCTGTTCGACGTTCGTGACTGGCGGCGGTGTATTTCTCAATTTCAGCCATCGTGCCGGCACTTCGATTCAATTAAACAGTTTACGCGGAACTGGCCGGCAAGATACAGCGATTAACGCTTGGTTAATGCTGCTGTAGGGCTATTCGCGATATTGTGAACGCTTTTATGAGTTCTGCAGTGGGAGTTTTATCGCTTTCCAACAGGTTGATCGTATCTTCTTGTCTCAAACGCGATACATAGATTTAGAAATAAGAATTTCATTTATTGAATTGAGTAGAAAGTTCGTGTCGCTTTCTTCGATTAATATTATAGTTCATGATTTTGTTTCGATGTAATTTTATTCTTTCAAGCATTGTCCATTGTTTCGTATGCCCTTTTACTATCTTTCACGTATGTAGATCCATTACTCCATCCTTGTAGAACTTCTCAAATTTTTGGACAAAAAAATGTTTCAAGTACTTCTCGCAATATTCTTGAATTGGGAAGTCTTTGGTATTAAGGGAAAGTCCCGAAAAGAATCAGAATAAATAATAATTAGACTGTGGATCTTCATGCAAAATAAAATCATTGCAAAACCTACGAAAATTGAACCTAAATAGGAATTGATTTTACTGTGTAAATATTATAATATACATATTATGAATATTCTTTTATATTATTGCATGCTGCGCGCATTTTGTAGTTTCTTGCATATTCGAATTTCCTATAAATGTATAAAAATCCACAGCCTAATGATAATCAAAGGGTTCAATGTCTGCAAAACGCGGAGGATGAGGTAGAACATTCTACCTAAATCTGTATCAGTTTTTTTTTTTGTTTCTGTTTCGATATATCAAATTTTTCACCGACAGCGGAAGCGGTATGCCGAAATACGAGACGACTTGAATACCCAAAAAGCAATCCTCGACGGTTCTTTGCGATATTTGTACCATTTCTGCAATCACTCATGTCATATAACATGGATTATGTTTAATTAATGTTTCAATATTATCGTTATCAACCTTGCACGAACGTCTTGAAGTAGTGCATCGTTAAGATCTAAATCCGTTAAGAAACCTAGCAGCCACTTTCGATAAATTCTTATATTTGTGAGGTTTATTTATGCATTTTCTTGAGTTATGTTACATTTAGTGGTATGGAAGTAAAGTAAATGTAGTTTAGGGTTTCTAAATAAATTTGTGACCATCTTACAATAAATCTAAGTAGGGTAGGTGTTCAAATACTTATTGTGGGCAATGTATATCATTAACCACTGATCTAGTTGTTAGATCGCTTCACAGAAAACCATAAAATTTTTAAGACCTCAAAAAGTCGATTTTCTCAAACTTCTAGAGTTTCCTATTTTTTTAACGAAGTATGCTCAGATTCGTATACCTAGTACTGGTATAAAGGCAACGTGAATCCACCGTGTATTTATAGCTGATGAGTTTTCTTGACAATGAAAGCAACAGGTGCCTTCTATTTTTGGCTAATGCGACTTAGTTAGTCTAGTACACGTTCGTATTCAAGTCTTTATTATGAAGATCATCAATCTCTCGTGGGAGAAGCGATGATCATTTCCCGTCACTTGTTGGCTCGAACGCTTTGCGAGCAACGAAAGACACGGCGATGGAAAGGAAGGCCGCGGTTCCGAATATGGGACACTGCAATTACGCAGAACGCAAGTATCATTACGTTACATAACCGACCGACCGAGCATAGGCACGTCATGACCGCGGTCTGACTTACGATTTTCCATGGATAAACACAGAGAGAGGCAACGAATTAACCTCCCATCGAGTGCGAGTTCCAGAGGTATCATCAACTTTTATGATACGAAATAACTCGATGCCTATAACATTAAACGTTTCACAATAATAACGCGCTCGGGGCTCGGGTTCCAAAATCGCGTGTTCCAGTTCTTTTGGTAACCGAAGTGAAAAGTTTCGCGCTAACGGGATATAGAAATTGCTCCGAGGAATAAACAAAAAAATGCGCAATTGAACACTGGTAACCTTCTGCTAGAAGGACTGTAACAGGAACTGTTACTTAATTTATTAGGATTCAAAACTTGATGATATTTTATAATTGTCTGACAAGTACGATTGAGTCTAATATTGTTCATTGCAAAATCAAGTGGCCATTTAAACCCATTCAATGGTTATTCCTACCCTAGAAACACGCGTTATCTGTATTTCAAACTAGAATGAGATGAAAATTGCTATGTCGTAACTCGCAAAAGTAAGTGTTCTTGACTATTCACCTTTTTTCTACTATCTGCGCAATGAACGTGGGACATAACCCAGTTCTTCAAGTAAAAAATATTACGTTCATACAAACACTCCTCAAGTACGAACCTTCAGCGACCGATTTCTAATTATTTTTCGTATACGTCAATCCACCGGGACTTCACCAAACTGTCAAATCAAACTGTCATTCGCCAACGCGAAGAACGATTAATTGAATAAAATTAAGTCTAATAAAATCTGATTCTCCAGCTGCGAGACCTTTTACTCTCGGCGTTGATCGGTTGCTACATATTCAATTGCTCCGCGTTTATCGTTAATTAACGCTACATCCGGTGCCTTCAACGATCAATCTGGCACTTTGTCACACGTCAAACGCATTGAAAACATTCAACAAGCGCAATATTCGTGCAGATTGCGCAATCCCGTGTCGCAGTGCGCAACTGTGCGAAGCGATCCCTCGACAGATGCGTGGCTTCGTGGCTCGCGATTGGTATGTCTTGCGAGCCACGTGGCGACGCCGACGTGAGTAACCCATAGGCTACGTACGTGAATCGGTTTCTGAATGGCTCAGGGACTCCAGGAGGTTTCGATGAATCGAACGATCGCGACAGCTGACTACGGACAAAGTTAATCGAACCGCCGTGAAACACTCCACGGCGGGAAACGTCTTCATCGATGAGTCCTATCTTCAAACATTCAAACTAATCCAGCGTCAGCCGCGCCGCGGGGAACGTAAAGCTTCTAGGATCTTCGCTTCCATCGCGATCACTCGACGATCCTTTGATGTCTAGCTACCCAAAAATTACGCGATATTTGAGATTATTTGTATGAATATTTATGCTGCGGATTGTTTTAAAATTCTGTGTGTGTATTAATCGATACTAAAACAGTAAATTGAATTTTTTTCAAGTAAACATTATGTTTTATGGCTGCTACGATATAAACAACTTCAGTTTTTTAATCGAAGAAAAAACAATGAAATTCTTAATCTATATGAATGTGACTATAGCCTGAACTAGAATAATTACAAAATATTAAAAAGTAACAAAATTCCAAACTTTGTAATTAAAATATCGATTTCTACATTAAAAAATGCCTGATTTCAGTTAGTCAATCGTTAAGAATTTTTAAATCATCACTTCGAAATGACCACCTTCTGTACTGATGCAAACTTGACATCGATGTAATATGTAGCGTATTACATTTTGAATTTCTTGAGGATTTTGTTGCATCTCAGCAACTGAATTAGTAATTCGTTGAGTTAATTCTTCACGTGTACTTACTGCTGTATTGTACACTTGTTTTAGCGTTCCCCAAAACACACTGTATAAATATTCAGTTAGACATTGAAAAGGCATTGAGAGAAATTGACACAAAATTGAATATCGGTAAATCGATTGTCAACAATTCTATACAAAAATACAAAATTGGTGTGGAGGCAAAGGTTTAGCTGGTCTTCCAAGAAGTAGTCAACCATGTGAAACCTCCATCAGAATCGATCGCATCATCAAAAAAGAATCAGTTAGTGACGTCAGCAAGACTGCTGTTGATATTATACGTGAGTTGGTGATATCAAAAAAGTCCTTTGGCGAGTCATGTTTTATGCCAGTGCTTGGATATGGCTAGCAAAATTGTTCAATTTATAGTTCTATAACTTTATTAACGCTTGAAATTTCACCCTGTTAACTTCAATAACATCTTTACAATTGCAGTTCAAGGTTTCGAACTTCACAAAAGTACAAAGCAAAAATTAAGTTTTGTATGCCTCTCAGAGTTAGATAATAGACTTCTCAATCGAGATTAAACGAAGTACTCGACGGTCAGCTTCGGTATGTTTCAAGTACTGAATTTCTGGACCGGTATCAAGAACACCGACAACCTTGACAGCGTTGTACATATATGTCCCCTTTTTGATACCGAGAAGTAATCCAGAGCGATCGGTGAAATCGGGCAGGTTTAGAGGCTTCCTAGGCCTCAACATGCCAAAACGTTCTGTCTCTCCTTCCTCTTTCTCTCTCTAACGTGTTAAGCTTCGAGGCGTGTCCAATCGACTTAAGCACCGCATGCACGCGCAGAGTGCAAGAGGGAAGGAAATGCAGGGGGCACGAGAAAAGTAATCGCGTCAAATTGCATTTCATGCCGTTCGGTCACTGGCGACGTTCGTTCTCAGTGATCTATGCCGACCAATAAAACAATCGATAATCATAGAATCATGTGGATTCGAACCCGAGGGATCTAGTTAATATCTAAACATATTTTGATTTAACAATTCCATGTAATTATAACCAATGGAAGGTCATTCAATATTTTTAGGCCTGTCGAGAAGTTACGTAGATTTTAAGAAAAGTTCGTTCTTAAATGGTTCCGCAGAACTATGTTACTAGTTTCCATATTGCAGGAGTTATACAAGTTTAAATCAAAACCTGTTATTGTGTAAAATTCGCAAAACGTGAGCGCCTGGCGGTATTAAATATCGAAACAAATAAATCTTTCTACAAATTACATAGAGATCCTGCAGTAACAACGTAATCACAGAATTTTGTCGAAACGAAAACGAGGAATCTGCTATGCAAAAATGAAAAGTTGGTTAACGGGTCTACAGTTGGTAACAGTATAATCTTCTGAACTTTACTATAGAATTCTACGGTATAGTATACATGTATTATAATTTAGAATTTTATAATATGATTAAGGAGATTATACTGTTATAAATCAGACTTGCTAGTCAGTTGTATCTAGTCAGTTTTTTATCTCTGCATAGTACCAAATTTGCTGTGTCAGTTTCTGGACTTTTAACCTACGCCTTTAACGGAACTTCAATCATACCCTCTACATTGATAAAATTACGCTTAGAATAGCCTGCTTTAATAATTTAACGTAACCATAATCAATGAAAATTCATTAAATAGTTTGAGGACCATCAAGAGGTAATGTGGATTTTAAAAGAATGTTGAGTTTTCAATTGTTCCGTGTAGCTGTGTTATTGATCTCTATATTGCAGGAGATACAGAAGTTTATATCGATGTTATCGCGTAAAATTCACGAAAAGTAAGAGGTTGGTACAGAGATAAAGAAATAAAATAAATTTCTGTTAGATTGTCCAGAAAGTTCGTGCCAATTTTTAAGAAAAATTCAAAAGTATATTTGAATTTTAATATAGAATATTTATTGAATTACATATGTACCATTTTGTTCCACAACCCTTCCACCTTTTAAGGGATGAATAGATGTTATTTATTTTCAACCATTCCGATACATTCAGGCCTGTACCACCTACCAAAAATCGACATGGACTTTCCAGACAGCCCAATACAAATCCAATGGAAATCACACAGCCGCGCCACTTGTCTGACTAGTAGATACACATTTTACTGTCCGCCGTGCGGCAGTTTCTACTTAATTTGAAACATAGCCAAGGTAGGATTTAAACGAGTCCGATTGAAGAGCATTTACCTTAATCTTATCGATGGAAAAACGCTTGTATTTTCTACACGGTCGATTTGCATCGACTCAGACCCGCCACTTATCCAGTTCGTTCCTTTCCGTTTCTTTTCTTAACCGTGGAGAGTTTCTTTTTCCCGCTGGGGGCGACAGTCGCGTTGGTAAGACGATCGTGTACGAGTAGATACTGTTCGTCGGCGGCCAGGCGAGATTTCGCAAGAGTTACTTGGGAAAATTCAAATCATTCCGCGGTCATGGTGCTTTGCACTGTCATTATCCTACTTTTGACGGGCGCCCCGGGCGCGGAACATTCTCGCGCGGTTAGATCGAAAATTATTTTAATCCTGAGACTTATTGCTCATTGCGAAGTGCCGACGCGGGAGAAGTTTGTCGGACGTTTCTCGTTGCATAGACCGCGAAGAATGTTGAATGAGCTGAACTGATAAATACTCGACTACTTACGTGTATCTTTCGAATAAAAATTTACTTAGGTGTGTCTAACGCAGTTCGCGAGTTGTACGTCTGCATTGCGAAAGCAAACCTTCGCAAAGAAGGTCTTAACGAATGTTAAACGATTTCGAGTTCTAGATTCGAAACCACCTTGGGGATTTGATAAGAAAGTGTTGACGTATAAGTGGAACAAAACTGATACGTATGAAAAACGGAAGGTTGCGGAGATAGGTTACGATTTTGAACAAATGGATAGGTAAATATGTAGAATGTAAGAACATCGTGTGAGGTAATATTCGTTAACAGTCAAAATCAGAAAACACTCTCTGACAACTGTATTTTGTGATAAATTAAGTCTAACCAGATATACATACGTATAGTGCCATGCAAATACTCATGTTGTAATATTTAGAATTATTATCTGGCTCTCACTAAATCAATAAAATTTGTTTAATAGAGGGAATGGTAATTAAAATTTCTTAATATCTCCTACTGTTTCCTGAGACTTCCTAATGTCCAGTTCTAATGATTATAAAAAGTAAATTATGTCTATATTGCGTATGCATAGTATATATACTTTTTTGTTGATTACATTATAACATTATTTATTTTATTTCTTGTTTATTACATTGTAATAATATTTGTAATAAATATATAATTATATATACGGCTACTAAATAACATATATTTCTGTTAATATGTTCTTATGCAATGAACATATTATCCAGTAGTCAAATAATCAAATAATAATTTGTAACAAAAAATATACATTATTTCGTCGCAAATGAAAATATAAGAAGCAAAAATATTCTGTTTAAATCCGTTTGTGATATCCTGAAAAATCTAAAACGTGTTTCTTTGTAACAACATTCCTTTACAGTAGAAATCAGAGAACTTTCTGCAACAATTCTAACATATATCGCGATAAAAGTGGCGGTAGAATTACCGAAGGGCACACGAGATTGTCTGTACCGTTTCATGGACACGCGAGCGAGTATTGGCTGATTACAAGCTCGCCTACAGCATGTTTGCGCTTTGGTTCGCGTTGGAACGATCGTTCTAGTCTGAACGGTGAAGAGGTACTTGCATCCGAAGGGTCGCGAAGCACACAGAGGGCTGCTGAAGATAACGCTGAGGCCGATTTAATTAACGATAAGTAATTACTAGGCGAATGTTACTTAATTACAAGCTTAGAGTGTATTATTTTTGTATCGGAGAGCAAATTACACGCGTAGGCTCATCGCGATTAGAATCTCCCTCTCGTTTGTAGTTAGTTTACGTCTCCTATTAAAGATCATGGGAAAGAGAGAAGTGAGTTAACGATGTAGAAAATGTTTCCATAGTTCCGTTGAACGCCTTCCCATTGCGAGTTTTACTATCAACTTCTAACAAAGATTACAATCCATAATATAGTTGTAATGTATTGCTTAGAATTATTAGGGTCGCGCGACTGATATTACCATTTTTCCGGGCCAACCGCTTTATTCCGGTGTCAGTGTAAATAATAGTAAAAGTATGCTAATGAAAGGTACAGGAGAGCTTTTGCACTCATGAATATAAATATTCAACCGTGACGTAATTTAGAACGTTTAAAGAATATCTCGACGCTAATTAATTTGTGCAATCAAACATTACGAAATTGTTTTTAAACTATCTCGGAACTCGAGTACTACAAATATAAATCGTTATTCGGTTTATTAATCGGTCTATTTAAAGCAAGTAATAATAAAGCACTAATACACTTTTCTTCACATTACCATTAAGGTTGAGCACAATGTGGATCTCATGGATCATATTACGCATAAACTATTAATCTAACAAAAAAATTACTCATACTCTTACTTAGACTCTATGTTTGGAATAAATCCAATAGTTTTTAAAGTATCCAGAAAGAACTGTTTTCTTTTCACTGGCCGGGATCCCTAAAAAATTATCCGTACACCAATAGATAAATTCATAACTTTTCGAGTATTTTAGTCTAGAGCGTCGGAACCATAGAAAATTTATGAGAGGGTAACAACAGTTCTTGTCATTTAAAGAAACAGCTGTTCCACGCCGGTCACGAGCGTTTGCCAAGAACTCGGAGTACGCTCCACGTCGAAACTAGGAAAGTGGAGCGCTCACCGGGACCCCGGAAGACAAGGGCCAACGACAAGAAAAGAATCGTAAAGCGTTCTTTTCTCCTCAGAGCCGTGAATAACATGTCCCTTGAAGTGGCCCTTGACAAAAACGACTCAGCAAGTTTATGCTTGTTGTCATTACAAAACACAGAGAAACGTAAACCTGCCCCACGTATCGCGGTGGGACAAATTAGCGAAAAACTGGCGAAAACTAAAAGACAATTTTTTGATAGACCTGCTAGTTTCCTCTCTAATTACTTCGAAGATGGTTCAATATCTGAAAAAAATGACGATGAATCATAAGATATAGGTATGTACGACCATTCTCAGTTTTACATGTTTCCACCCATTGTTGACAACTTTTTCATCGCTTTAGAGAAGAATGATAAAAAGAAGGTTTTTGCTCTATGAGTGACTCTGTAAACGGTCCTGCGTGAATTTTTCGTTTTTAAACTGTTTCGCGTTAAGCAGTTTGCACTGATCAAGGAGATCATACCTGGATGTTACGAGAATATCTATCACTTTTTCTGTATACCATTCAATAAGCGTCACTAATACATATAGCGACGAAGAATTATAATTTTTCGAAAACAGTTGAACCATCTGATTCATTATTTTGTAAAGATTCAGTCTTCTCCTCGCGAGAGGCACTTTAATTATAACTTTAATAATGAATCATAAAATAAGCGAAAAGTGGACTGTGACACAAAAGCACAAATCGATTTTCAATTAAAATGTAAGTTGGGTGACTTTCCTGTCTCTATAAAAATATCTGAGTACGAGACAATACTTCTATACTTGAAGAAAATATTTTTACGAACAATATAAAAATGATATTTAGAATAATATATTATATCATTTAGCATGGTACTTGCTAAAACAATACAAACATACACTGTACAGAACCGTAAACAGATAAAAAAAATTAGAAGCTAGACAGGAAATTGATTTTAAAACAATGTCAACTATACGGTAAGTGCAAGTAGATAAATTCTAAACTTCAGTTCTGCGGGAAACTCATCTGATTCTTGCTGGGCGACCAACGCGTTAAACACGTTCAGGTGTGGACTTTTAGGTGTTTCGTGGGCTATCAATGTGTAGGTACCCTTCGCAGTTAAAGGGTTGCTCTCAGAAAAGTTACGAGCTATCAGTGGTCGACAAAGAGCGCCGCATAGTCTTCGTTCGAGCAGTTAGCGGTGTCTGGAACGAAGGGACCGAACGAATCGCCGTCAACTCGTCCATGGATAAATTCCACGACGACATTGAGGGCGTCTGTAAAGAAGGGTCGACGGAAGATTTATACGCAACCTTCCTCCCATATGCTCGCTTATACGATCGTGACCAAAGTAGGATTATGATGTTTCCAAGTAACAACACGCCCTGCAACGATGGACACGTGTGGACCCTCCGTGCTGAGCGTCTTTTTCTTTATAGCGTTGCCCACCATTGCGCCAGACGAAACCAATTTACATACATTCTACGCGGCACAGACTCAAGTTTAGAAGCAATAACGCGATAGATAATGTATTAACCCAGATACTCGTAAACGCTGCTCGTCACGGACCAGTCGACGGAAGAAGAGATTTTAATGTTTTCATTCGTGTGTACGCAGACTATGTGGCAACGCGTGGATACTATTTCTGATCTAGGATCTCGAGAGAAACATAATTGAAAGTGTTTGTGTATATTGGAGAGCTAGAGAGAACGTCTCAGGATGAAATTCAGATTTATAGACCAGAGTTTTTGAAGAATATTACCTCACCGTTGATCGGGATTTTTTCTCAAGAGTTATACAGGATGTTTCATCTAACTTGATCACCTGGAATGTCTCGATTGTCTGACGATACGATAAGAGTATGGTAAGAATTGTTCAATATAAAGATGCAAATACTGTGGTTAGCAAAAAATTACTTTTTTCAAGATATCAGAGTCATCGATATATTTTTAAGTTGGTCGACATATTTTCATTATTACAATCTTGTCTATACTAATATTATAAAGAGGTAAAGCTTATTTGTTTGTAATCTCCGGAACTGCTGAACTGATTAAAAAATTGTTTTTCTGTAATAGATAGCTGCACTATCCCTGAGTAACATAGACTATGTTTTATTTTGATAAAAATACGTTTTCAATTTGAAATTTCAAAATTTGTCAATCAAGTTGGAAGAGAAGCATTATAGGCTACTTTATCGGCGTTCGCTGACCAAACGGTTGGATATACGTGAAAATAATGTAATACAAAAATATTGGTTATCAGTAGATCTAAAGAAAAGTCAGCGACACGATATACCTAGCTTTTATATTTAAAACACAATAAGATTTTTTATGTTAAAAGTGAAATGAAAATTATAAGGTGAACTTTAAACGTGCTTATTAGGTATAATATATTAATCTTTATAAAAACGAATCATTTTATCATCTTGGAAATTTCACGAAGACAAAATTTGCCCTTTACAGCATGTTATTTGATCGTATAATTTAGGAAATAATGAAATCTGAAAATAATTCACAGAGAAATGAATTATAGGTCATTCATCGCGCGACCGAATTCGTCATTAACATTAACATTCAAAAATCAATCTCTACTCTACACCCGGTTAAATGCGTTCATCTGTTACGAAGTACCGAACCACATAAACAGTACAGTAATTATTGCACCTACGTGAATAATACTAAATAAAAAGATAGCTAGCCAGCTAACACGCGTTAACGTTCGTCTATAGATTCTTTCCTACATGGGTCGTTCCATTTAATGTGTTTTCAACTACAAACGGCCCGTGTACTCCTCTTCGACTGTTCCTTTTCCGCAGCCTCGATGGCGCGCGAGCCCCAGGACCAAATTTTATGCATCCCCTCGTTTGCGATTCGCGACGCGCGATAAATTCGTATTTATCTGGATAGAGAGGGCCGAGAAAAGGGAACGTAATAACAGCGAATTTATATACTCGCCGCTCACTCCTCGCTTCTCTAACTAGAAATACAGCGCCAGCACAAAAGGGAGGGAACGTATTATATAATGCCGGATTTCGCGGGCCGAGATTTAGGATCCAGCCATAGGTTTCACGCGGTACGCGCCGGCGTTCGCCATTTTTCAGCGTGGCCGTCCGCTAGCTTATTGGCCCGTTCATTCTGGGTGGATAACACCGAAGTCTGAAGTATATAGGTGGCCAGGGAAATCACGAGTGGTCAAATAATCCTCGACCGTTTGTCATCGTTAGGTAAACCGCGGCTGAGAGCTTCGGGAACTGCTTCCAAATGGGATTACGACTGATCGAGTAATAGTTTCCGGACCACGATCTTCTTCCGTTCTAGTTTAATCGAAGTCGGGCAACGGCTTCGCTCGATTTACTTTTGCGACAGGCTACCCCGCGACTCTGCCCGTTCATGTGACATCTTTTGTCGGTCTCGGCAGGGTCACCAGTGTTATCTTCGTCACTCGTTACGGAGCACTGATAACGAGAATGGAGTGTACTTTGCATAAACGCGTCGTCGACTTTATTGTACCGTGTTAACCTATAATAGGAGACAGTCAGACACTTTTTAGGAGGATAAAAAAAATATATGTACATGTCGAATTTAGTAACCTCCTGCTTTTCAAAGTCGATTAGTAAAATTGGGATTCTATTCAATATTTTGCTTTGTCTGTTCACATTTAGGTTTTGGTTGGATATTGTTTATGTATCAACCTATTAAGATAGCACAAAAATGTAAGAATGCTAAGAAAATTCTAAAATATTAAGCAGACATAAACGTCCTTTGATGTTTAAATGAATTGATCAACCTTGTTGAATGTAAATGGTAATAGTATTCCGGCAAATTATCTTTGCATATGGAACATAGGATACAATTAATATAATACAATACAAGAAATGTTGGATACGCTAAAAGGGAAGACATAATTCCACAATAAATTTACAGGGATATTTGAACATTTCTTGGCTATTAGAAGTTTTCGCTAGCTTCTAAAGTAGAAGTTGTGTGTACGTGACGTTCTCAGCGTAACGTACACGTAGTAGGACACCGTGGGGGCTTTGGTAAGTAAGTCCTGCACCGCCATGTGAGGGGTGTGGGGAATCCCACACAATCCCCGGCCTTTCCCAAAAGGTCGAGTAAATCCTTCGAAGATTTTCTCCCATAAAAAAGAAGAAAAGAAAAAAGAAAAAGTATTAGGTTGTCCCAAAAATTTCTTTCGGAACTTGCTGTCTTGCGTGGCAGTGTTTGTTTAAATAGACAACCTTATCTCTTAGCAGTTGACGTTACAAGAGTAATCGAGCAAAATGGATGGTATACGACTCACAATCAGTAATGTAGTATAAAATATAAAATGTTGTGGATGTATTACTTACTAATAAAACGAAAGAAACTTTTAGGACAGCCTAATAGAAAGCGAACCGCTCCTAGCGACACATCCTGACTATAATCTGCAACTGTTTAGAAATACCATTCTTCCTCGCATCCACAAGGCAGAAGAATTACAAAAATAGATTTCTCTGAAATCGCAGCAAGGAACGGTCGCTGTTAACGCCGCTTCCTCGTGTCCGTCGAGTTGCAGTCGCTGGTGATACGATTATAATCTGTTGTTACGCGAGCAAACATTTTTTCCGCCCAGGTCACGATGCAACCAGAGATATTATTGACACCGCAACTCGGATCGCAGCGGCACGAGATCGTGCATCTACGTAGCTAGGCGAGGGCAGCGATCTTGTTGAAAGATCCAGATACACGCCGATAACGGAGCACCGCTGTACTTGACACACCGCGCGAGATTACGTTGCACGTTCAACACGGACGATTCAACATTGCGAATAAAATGCGGAATGACGAGAACAGCGCGGTGCTCTATCTTTGTGGCCTGCGTCCAATCCATGGGCGTAGCTGCCGTGCAGCAGAACTAGGCAAAGAGTAAGGGATCTTACTTCGTCAGGACCAATAAACGAGTACAAGTAAAAGCCTATAAATAGAAGCAATGAGTAAATAAAATAAATGTTAAAGTTATTAC
Organism: Hylaeus anthracinus; assembly: GCF_026225885.1. Lineage (NCBI taxonomy): Eukaryota > Metazoa > Arthropoda > Insecta > Hymenoptera > Colletidae > Hylaeus > Hylaeus anthracinus. The sequence goes on from NW_026535284.1 coordinate 3,062,297, forward strand.
AATATTTAATTTGTTTATGTTGTCTAATTATATTTTATTAATATAAAAATAAAGGTCTCACAATGATTTTTCGCTGGAGGGTTCAAAGGTTTTTGCAATACCATTGTTTATTCGGTAATGATAGTGGGTAAGAAAGAATTGAAGGGACTACGGTTAACTAGGAGCTTTATTTTCCTAAAGACCATAAACGAATGCAACAAGAGACTATCTCAATTAGGCTAGGCCCTATAAATAGACACACTGAGTAAATAAAATACATGTTCAAGTTATTACAACGATTCAACATTTTTATGTATATCTAATTGAGTTTTACTGAAAATGAGGGACCCAAAACAATAACTCGCCTAAGGCTTCAAAAAAGTTAGCTACGCCATTGGTCCAACTAGTTCCCTTGTGAGACAGGATTTTAGCGTGGGAGTGCCGGCGAATTGAATACACGCGCGTCAACGGACGTTATCAGTCGTAAAAATCGAGCGCGGAAGCCCTCCAGTGGAGATTGCGGAACGAATTCCTTCCAAGCCCTCGTCTTAACCCTTTCCCTGTCATGCGTGTCAAAACTGACGCGCGATTCTCTATCGTGACAGGCACCGTGTGTCATTTATGACGCACGGAACCTTCTTCGAATTAGCTGTACCACTCGAAGGGATCTGCCAAAATATTTTGCAAGAGAAGAAACGTATCAAAATTTAATACTTGTATTAAACTACAATATTGAATGTATAAATCTTTTAATCAGTCAACGGTCGCGACCTCTTTACTAAATGTAAGTGATGCAGGATATACTTGTCAAACAATTGTGTATATGAGGCTATTATAATATAGAACTAAGTGGTAGAGAATTCAGTGTTTTATTTTCTTAATTTTATTACTGGCAAGACTTTTTAGTAATTGTCCTGAAGTGATAAATGTGGTGAAGAAGATTTATCTTTTAAAAAGATAAAGTTGTTTAATTGAATCGAGGTAAAAGCAACTCTCGACAAGAAACTCTTTTCTTTTCTTATACGATCATGCTATCGAAAAAATCTGTTTCATTTTCTTACATGACCATGCCATCATTTCACCATTGTTTCACCACTGTTTATATACATTTGCAAAGAAAAGAACAATTACTTTCTCCACACTATATTCGATGTTTTCATAATAATTACTTATATTGCTTTTTTTGTTCGTTTTGTATAATTCCGTCTAGGTTTTCAAATATTAAAAACACCTTCAAGTTAACGAATATACTTTAGATTTCACTAAAATTGCAATTTAAAGAGCGAGTGATAACTACGTGACGAATATACTCGTCACAACACGAAATATTGTCACTACGTCACGACTCGTGAGTATACTCATCATAAACAGTTGACTGGGTAATAGAATGATCGAGTAATTAGCTTCTGGTCGCAGAGAAGTCTAGACTCTCCTCGGGTCTCGCGGGACTCACGCGCGAATTTAGAGTGGCAGTCAACATGTTACACCGTCGAAGAGAAGGATCACCTCCGAGAAAAAGTGACGCTGTGAAGCATTCGTAGCTGAACACCCGGATTAATCGACTTTCTTCTTGGTTGCAGACCCCAAAGAGCCAATCGTTCAAAGTCACCCGAACACACCGTCGTGGCGTTGAGATAAGCGAGTCGACATCGCCTCGCTTACTTCTCTGCTATCGTCGCTTTTTCTCTGCCGCGATCAGACTGTCAGGGCGGCAATCTGTTCATCATTCATCATGAGCAGACTGCACGGGGCGTTCCAGCCACCCCGAACTCGAGAAGAAAGAATTGGCGAGGATTCCGTAGCGCTACGACGTTCGACAAATTCTCGTTCCTTACCTACCAGGGATTCCCATCTCGAAGTCCCACAAATTTTCCACCGGTGTCGTGTAGTGCCACTCCGGGGGCTTAGAGTCTTTGTAAACTGTTCCGAAAAATTGGGACGGATCGCAGTTATCCGCGTATCCGCTCGTAGGAGTTTTACTATTGTCATTGTTGCGTCTCGAGGCTCGAATTTTAGTACAAACACGTCGACAGAGATGGTCTCTTTAAATACGATTGCAAAGAGTGGAACGTAGCTAGATTATGGCAGTTGTACTTCAAATGTACATAATACTCCAATCGTGAAGCACCGTTGCTAATGCTTTAATAATTGTCGACATTGTTTCTAATAGAAGAATGTGGATTTATTGACATGATTATTTTTCTTGAGATTCTCTTTCAGAATGACTCCGAATGTTATTTTTTAGATTCACGTTAGCACCGTTCAGCACTAACAGCTACCAAGGTGTTCAATTTAACCCATGGCATTTGAACTTCTTTTTAATATTACTGAATTATTGACAAAGATTTTATTGCAATTTATTATTTATTGGAATGGGAAACTAGGTACATGTTGATGAATTGATTTGCCCCTCCACTCTTTATTTTCAAAGATACAGTGGTATGCCATAAAAACCACGAGTTGCGCATCGGTAGTTTTAGTCAAATTTAAAATACAAACTAACATAAAAGTAAGAATTTTCACAATTTTCTTTTAAGGGCTACGGGTAGTTAACTTATATACGAATGTCTCTCCATAAAGGGCCATGTTCATCTACGTGATTCGTAAAAATCAATTATCGCAAATATTTCTATTCATCATTTTATAAAAAAAAAAAAAAAAAAACAATGAAGATATTCCAGAAAAATCTCTTTACATAAAACAGTTGCAACACCTTTATATTTATTAATTCTCACGTAAAATTTACGAAATCAATACACAAACATATAAAGTTTGATACGCGCATAATAATTTTTCAATAAACAAAACCACTTCAAAAAAAAAAAAACTCGCAGAATTCACTTGAACTTTCGTTTATCCAGATGACGTCAAAACGCAACCAAATAACTTTTATTTTTATTTGACGTTTGAAATTCTGTTCCGTCATGAACACATCATTCTCGGTGCTACCCTGTCGCGATACCTCTTCAGGTTCGTTGCTCGTCGTGGCCAATTTTTTCTGCGAGCAGGCTCGCGTCGTGTCGCGCGCGCGTACCCGTGCACAAACGACGCGTTTCGCTCGCGAACAGAGAACTATAACTCACAAAACTCGGTGTTGCGAGCGGGCCATCGGCATTCTGGGCGCGGCGTGCGAATAAAAAGCAAGAGAAAGAAACGGAGAGCAGAAATAAAGTCGGACGAACGAGCGAGAGATGGGCACGGTCCTGATTGGTAATCCCTGGTGCCAACGGCGCGGTAAATCCGTAGCGGAAAGGGAACAGAACCGGGGAGAAACGATATTCGGCGAGGCGTGTTTGTCGACGAAAGCAACGGCAAGGTGCACGCGCAAACGAGATCTGAGAATTTATTCGCGTCGGACGGAGCTCGAATAAATTTCCATTCGCGTTTTCTCCGTGCTTTGGTCAACTGCAGCTCGTGTGTTCCACGGTAAATCTCGCGATTTCGACGTTAGACAGCGAACGTTCCTCGTTGGTCTTATAAATCGCACGCTATGGTCACCGAAATCTGTGAGGGTTGGTTGCGATCCGCTTGAAAAATTGCTCCCACACACCTCGATTGTCGTGGTACACGGTCAGAGTTATTCGTAATCTTCGCGGAGTCGAAATTGGCGCCTCTACTGCTCATATTTCTTCGTTTCGATTACTTAGATATTAAACGGTACCTGTATCTTCTACAGACCTTATATTTCTTACATTTATTATACTTCCATGATAATATTGTAAAGTGATAGAGTTTGCAGCAAGTTATCATTAACTGATTAAGATGAGACTTTCATTCTTGGATAGCTTGGAACAGGGATGCAAGGTTGAATCTTCTATTGGTAACGTAAAGCACTCTGTCGGTGAGACTCGTTAATGTAGAACCCTAATCGGTCGACGGACTTACATCAATAGGGCTCTATCGACCCAGCGTTCTATCTTGCCAGCAGAGTGCCATACTTTATTGATTTAACGCTCTTATCAACAGAACAGTCTACCTCGCAAGCTCAGTCTCCTCGTTTAGGGCGTAGACACTCTCATAATTAAGATTAACCCTTTAACTGTTGCGCCGATTTATGGCGTTTAACACAACTCGCAACGTGTAATAGCCGCGGTCTCTACGCGATTTTCAATGTATTTCGCGCTGTAATCAAAGTGTTAAGATAGTCCTGCTGTTTATGCGTACTATTTACTTTCGGATTCAGATAAAAAACAAATATAAAACTCTGAAAACATACACTGACTGACTCAGCGACGATACAGAAAGTTTTAAAATGTGAAAAAAAAAGGATAAGAGTCTAATGTAAACATCAGTCCGATAAAGACAACTGTTTCCTACTTTATAAAAGAATTGAAAATAAGATTTTCACAGGACTACTGCATAAAGGTCTTACACGCAGTCCTATTATTATCACAGTCCAATTCCCGATACACGTCCCGACGTTGCTAACGGGTTACAATGATGAACGTCCCAAATTCTTCACAGATTTTTCAATCCATCCATGCGAGATGTACTCCATATGATCTTCGTTGCGTGAAGCGGAAGACTCGTACGTGAACCGACAGGGATGCGGGTTTCTTCGCTTCGCATCGCAAGGCTCCGCGATTCGTGTTTCATTAAATTAGTACGCCTTCTTTAACACGGATCGTGGATTCTTTTTGACACGGTCGCGGCATGCGATCCGGGCCAGAGATGCAAAGCACACGTTTCCCGCAGTTTGTCGGAGCACTGTGAGACGCTGTTCTCAATGCTGCACCGATAATTCTTCGTCGTCCCTTCCTACTTCGTCCCCGCCTCTTTCTCTTCTATTACACGCACGACTTCCGCCGAGTGTAACGCGATCGTAGAGATGTTTTCGTGGAAGTGAGCTGGATTTAAAGCCAACCGTACGTTTACGTTCCAGTAACGATACAAGCCTCCTCCTATGCACGCTCTGTCATCCGCGTAAAGATGTTGTCATTGGAGGCATTAGCCTCGTTTATATTCTTCGTTTCGCCGTCGCGTCGGTTCTATCGCCTCAGACCACCCCGGTAAATCGTATTTCAATTCGATCGGCTGTATGTACACGCTTCCGCTCCCGTATCTCGCGTTCTATAGCTTCGTCGTATCGTCTTTTCAATGATTTCGTATCTCCCTCGGTCCCCATTTTGTTCGTAGACACTCTCTGTCTTCTGTAGTTAATGTTTCCCGGCTCGTTTCGTCGGTTGCTCTCGCGTGATTTCTTCTGTCAGCACTTTTATTCGGTTCCCTCGTATTACCAACGGCGAACAACGTTTTACGTTCAGCATATTTTACTTATATCTGTGGTAAGCAGTAGAGACAAGCACTTACCGTGTCATTTCTTTTGTAATATAGTGAGTCACAATCGTCAGATTAATTTGAGTGCTCGATCTGCATTTATAATCTGCAATTATACTCGGTACTTTGTAATCTTTGAGAGTTAATCGTGTCTTAATTATGTAATATTCCTTAATTTTGATTAGCGATAGGTACTACATAATTATTTAAAGATACATCTACACGTTGCTCTACTAAATATTTACCAGATTATAGACGTGCGATAGAACTTCATTTATCTGAACGATTCGGACGACAACCAGGTTCGGATAACGGGACGGTTCGTATAATTGAAGTCCACGGATTATCCCTTCTACTATTGTTTCGTCGTTCGTATAATAGGAGTAGGTATTCGTATAACTGGACTTCTACTCATCGATTCGAATACAAAGTGGGGCAATGACTTTGATCTTTTCAATTTTATTCGTTATCTTTACATCTATAAAACAACTTCAATCATAAATAAAAGTAAAAGTTCTATCAAATGGCATATGCAATTAAATTGATAGGATCACGAAAGAGAGCGAGGAAGAGAAAAGCAAAATAATTGAAAGACAGAAAATAATTATAATTAATAACACATGGTTTGCAGATATTTAGTAAAGAAACTATTTCTTATTATGTGACATATATAATACATATTCACATAATATTTGATCTAATCCACGCATAGACATTGTAATTATATGGCTTATTGTATCGAAGCAATGATAATTTCCAATATTTATTGTGTTCATGCTCTTCAGGCCATCGGCAACACTAAGAGTCTCTTCTTCATTTTCCTTGTCATTTTTATTGCTGCTTCGTCATTGTTCAGTTAAATGGAGTTAAATGCTTTGTTATTAGTTCGGTTAAATGGAGTTCAGTATGAGTAGAAATACCTTGAATATGTAAACGACGATGTACGTAAAATGCAAGAATTGGTAGTGACGTTTGAATGGAAATTCACTGCAGTCATTTCAAGGAGGCAGCGTTCATAACAAACGACAAGTCTCAAGGGTCTAGAGTCTAGAGGTCTCAAGGTTCCTTACATTAGTTAAATATGGACACTAAATTTTCAACAAAGGAGCGTATGTGTACATAATACTATCAATTCCATTTGAATAAAGATATTAAAAAGATACACCCTTTTTCAGCGATGCGGGGTAGAAGACCCTCTCAAGCCCCTTCACTTGTCGCAAATGCTCCCTCTTTAAACAGTCTGCGATGAACTTCCATCCAGACGTCATTACCGATTTTTACGTTTCGCTCATCGCTTCGACGATAGGATCTCGCGTAGTCGCGAATTTCCCGCGCACCGTCGAGCCTTTAGAGCATCTTGACGGCCGCGTGGGAGATAAAAGCGTCGCTTTGAAGACAAAAAGACGAACCAGGAAAACGCGAAAGGGAGACCGTGAAAAAGATTGACCGTCCCTTGTCTATCTTTCTCTCTTCATCTCTCTTTCTCTTTGTATCTACGCGGTTAATGCGAACCGAAGTGTTCCGAGTCAAAGCGCAAACACAACCCGACAAAGCAACCTCTGTTCCAGCCCTCGTCCTTCTTTGGCTCATCTCTTTTCTTTCCTCCCTCGTCCGAGTGCTTTCGCATGACCCGAACCACTCGCGAACCTGACCAATGTGTGGGTGTACGTGTGCGGTTGGTGCGTGTTCGTTAATACGTGTATCGTCCCGTGCAGAACGCACTTGATTCCACTCGACTCGGCTGCCAGAACTTTGAACCCGTTCGACTTGATCCGCACTAAATAGCTCGAGTGGTCTCCTTGTGTCAGTTCCACGCCTACGAGCAAGCGTGCTTAACTTCGTTCTGTTAATTACAACCGTGCTGAAGATTGGGCTGAATTCAGGCTTCCACCTTACAGCGACTCCTCGTGGAAATACAGAAGATAATTTTACTTGTGGAGTTCCCTAATATTTCTTCGCAATTTTGTCAATTTTTTATACATAGCTTGCTGTGGATATTTTATCTGCTTGTATGTTGTATTTCGTAAGACAAAGTTTCTTGATGCTGATTACCAGCATTGAAGAGCTATTGTTAGGGGTTGTGTACGATTTCGATCAATCGGATTTTATTTACTTCATAATCGAAAATATTATTTGTATGTAATTTATTATTAGGATGATCCATGGGGTTAGTTCGTTTTTTAATTGATAATTGCAAGTGAATGTAATAAGAACAAATTAAATTCAATGAACGTAATCAAAAAAGTAATTTCAAAGTTACAATACATAACATGTATAGATATATATTTATATTGTATATCTCATATGATTTATGTATATTTACAGGTACTATAATATTTGTGGTATGTAACATATCCTAATGGAACAAGTTACTATAACAATTACTGCTATAATATTTAATATTATGGCGGGCATTTAGAAAGTTAGTTCTCAAAATTCAATACCATAGACAATCCAGCATTTCAGTTGTATAACGACTACGAGCATCTCCAGAAGGAGAAGGGCATGCGTTTGCCATATTCCCCTCAAACCGCAAGAATTAATGGACATGTGTGTTCGTCACGCTCGCTCGAGTGGAACGGTGTTACATTCTGTCACGTTTTTCGCGCTTTGCACGCCTTCGTTTTCGCCTTAACGCACATGGAGGGGCATTCAATTTTGGCACGAAGCGAATCGTGATCGGTGGTATTCGGGTCATCGAATAACTACCAAGCTCTGTGAATCCCAAACACGTGAGATTGTTCAGATTCTCTCGACAGCTCGAAATTTGAAACGGACACGCTCCCAACATTTTTCTACCAATACAAATCCTTCGTCCGTTTACATTTCGAGCAGTATTTTTGTTTTGGCGATAACATAAAACTCAATTCATTAACTCAAAAACGGAGTCGATAAATAAAAAGATAGTTGTGACACCAGACTGGTTGTATCAATTATACATAAAACATCAATTGAGGGGATGCTCCTTTTTTTTGGCAAGGGAACATATCCAACTGTCGGTCTCCGATTCTGATGAAACTTGGTGGGTACGTTAAGCAGGTGAAAATAAGGGATACGAATTTTTTTATAGCTGCCCAATCGCAAGTTTAGGGGTTGAAATCACCCCTTGAAGTTTCAGCAGAAAAATGCTATCTCGAAAACTACAATAGATATAAGAAATCTTCTTAGGGAAAAGTTTCATGGTTTCATGAAGTAAAATATAAAGTGGTCACAGATTTTGTAAAATGTAATTTGTTTATAACAAAAAAAATTTGTTACATTATTTTAAGAGATACAAAAATTTATATAACGACAAAAATGAACGGAAATTGCTTTCCGAATTCATTGATATATAAGACGATACATTTGCCTGCTACTTTTTCAACCCCTAAACTTGCGATTGGGCAGCTATAAAAAAATACGTATCCCTTATTTTTACCTACTTAATGTACCCACCAAGTTTCATCAAAATCGGAGACGGACAGTTGGATATGTTCCCTTGTGAGTCAATAAATACATTTTTTTGTTTATATTATATTTAATGAGTAACGCGTACAGAAGATTTGTTCTTGCTTAATAGCGTTACTCCATCGTACGCACTGGCTGCCATTTGACTTCTCGGATAAAATTTTTTCCGAAGTCACAGTTCAATTGGGCTCGATCCTTCTGATTCGATGCAAATTCCCGCGTGTGAGATGCTGCCGGTCGTGTCGCGACAATTAAAATTCCAGGTCATCATTCATCCCGAATGTTCTCATGCAACGAGAACTCCCCTTGCTTCTCGGGGTTCAAATAAGATTCCAAACTCGTTCTGTCGCGTCGTTCCACTGTAATCCTTTCGCATGCCTAAACTCTAGACGACGGACGCTATTGCATTTCAGGCTCGTTGCCGAAGAAGAATACGGTGCATGGGTCAGCACCGATCTCGACCTCGCGGACAGGATATTCGCGGAGAAAGGTAGAGGGAAAGAAGTTTGACTTTGAAGGGGAGGCTGACGTGCCGCGTAAACTGGCGCACAATGTATTAGTTCAATATTAAACACGAAATTCACGCTCGCAGCTACCAAATATATATTATCTATAACGTTTCATTATAGTTATTTAATTATCAGTAATAGCAGATATAGATATTGTAAGAGATTCTTTTAATTAATAACTCTTTTGATGAGTTATTTGTCAGGATTTTTTGATAAACTTGAAGAACACAATCATAATACATGAAGGGAGCTGCATAAGTCAAATTCAACAATACCTTAAACACTATTCTTAATACTGAATTCACATAAGTCTGATGTAACTTAACTACACATAAAAAATAGAACTTGTATTCATACGTCTTTTTCATGGAACGTAACTAATTGGAATAAATACATTCGTCAATTCCCAAAAACACCCGAAAAACGAACACACATTATACATTGTACACACATTACACAACACTACACGCGCTATATATCGTAAACACACATTAAGCATACCTTACAATATATAATTATACATTGCCGAGTATGTGACAATCGCGACTGCCATGTTAGTGTAAAATTAGTTATTTGCGATACTAATCAAAGCTTGAAACTATGCTTGAAAATGAGCGAAAAGTATTTATATCATCAGCACGTTATGTTGTACGAGTATCGGAAAGAATCAAATATTCTGACTACAGTAAGAAATATACGTGAAGCGTATGAATATCAGATTTTATCCGAAAAAACCATAAAACGATGTGTTACATAATTTAGACAGTTTATGACATTTATAATATTTCCGATAAGACAAGGTATATTCGCCCAATCGAGGTAGACGATGATCCTACTAGAGTGGAGACAGATACGCTGATTTCAACTGAAAAGATTGCTGAGTGTTTGAAAGTTACACATTTCAATTTAAGCTCAAAAACAGCCATAAAGTGGGAATTTTTATGTACTAACCGTATTCTCCAGACATTGTCCTAAAGGACTATTACTTATTTCGAGAGTTACAATAAATTCAATTAGGTAAACAATAAATTCTCAACGGACAAAAGCACGCATTTCGTATTTATATTTTTTGTCAGTTTGTGCGGTTATCAATGGACTGCAATAGATATCCATGAAAATTAAAGATCAATTAATTATTAAACACAAAATTCACGCTGTTAGCTATCGAGCATTTATCATCTATTATATAACGCTTTATTATGTTTATCTAGTTATTTAATAGATCATTTTACTGAGAATGAGCCACTGGATTTGAAAACGTGGGAAACAGTAAATTTTCATTTTGTATTTATCCTTCTTTTTAGTTTGTGCAGCGATGACTGGATTTCAATAGATATTCCCGAAGATTAAAGATCAATTAATCGCGCGTGATGAATGGCTTCGGTTACTCGCCAAGCATCAAAGGTCACTTGTACTAATCGAGTCAGCAATTAGTTACCGAGACACGTGTGCGTGTCAACTCTATTGGCGGCATAAAGTTCAGTTACCGAGAAATTGCGTACTGCGAATGGGGAATACTCGTGTTGCGAAGTTGTGCGATCTTCTTTGAAGCAATAGCTCCACGTTGCGGCTATATGTATATCATATATATGTATATCAAAAAGTGCATCAAACCTTTGATTTATTTGGTAGATTGGTTCTATAAGTGTACTTGCAAATCTTGAGCATCGAAAGTTCAATGTACATCTTTTTAATTTTAGTATATAAAGATATTATATATATACTAATATACAAGTAAATGAATAAGAAGATAAGTTCCTAGAGCTAATCGACCCTAATATCATTTTTAACCAGAAATTTTTTAATTATTTTTAGCTTATTCTACATTCTTCGATTGCAAATTTCTACTAAATTTAATTTTAACTATAAGCGATTGTTATTTTATATTAATAAATTATTTTCCGAAGGTTTTATAAGTAATCGCTAGAGATTCAGTGTGAAATAAACACAGTTCGTACAAAACAAGTATGAAAAGTACATATAAAGTAGACATAAAAACATTAAAGTCCTACAAAAATACAAATCCTAAAGATGTAAAGAAATCAAAGAAAACTTACACACCTGTTATCCTTTTTCTTCTGCGTGTTACCATAAAATTCGATCACTGTGCCAATAATTCTGCAACTCGTTCTGCAAGTGAACGAATAATTTCGACAAATATCGCGCGATAGATCAAGTAAACGATCCAGCATAGAAACGCATTTCTTCGTTCAGTGAAAAAAGAAGATGAAGCGCAGCAGCGCTATGACGTTTACGATGACAGCGGACGCAGCATGCTTTTGCATACAGTAACCAATAAGGAAGCTCGATCTTCCGCCTCCGTGCTTTGGCCGGCGTCGAGTGACAATAATTCAACTCGTGGCTCGTAGTGGGGCGATAAAGCTGATAATTACGAAATATTACGGTCTCTTAATGGCTCGGTATTTTACAATCTATGTCGACGGGGTTCGATGCCGGCTCGCAGCTATGGCGGTCGCCGCAGCAAACTTTGCCCGATAAAACGAACAGTAACCGCGAACGATAATGTCGCGGGATTTTCATTGAGAACGGCTTATCAGCCTGCCTACGGCATTATCGTATTAACTTGAGAAACGACGTTGTCTGGGATGCTAGTGCACGATTTCGATGAATCGTTACTACGAGCCCGATGAAAAAGCGATCAGCGTCATCGGTGGCGCAGCCCAAAATCTAACAAAGTGTATTTGACCAAAAATATGCAGACACAAATACGTTACACATTTGTACACTTTTTAGAACTTTATTGGGATTGATAGAGAAAGAGGTTAACTTTTGTTACGTATAATTAATATCTTTACGGTTTCTGTAACACTGGAACCACCGGGGTCAACGCATAACCATTACAGTAAAATTCCGAGAAAATCCGGTATTTTTGATAATCCAGCACGCATAACTCGTAGCGTTGCTCCCTGTATGGCAATGTGAGGCAAAATTTAATTCAATTGACAGTTGATTCTTACTTTTATGTGGCAATTGAATTTAATTCCAATTAAAATAATTTTAAATCGAAGTAAAGATTCGTTTCAGTTGAAATCTGTTTTAAACAATTAAAATTAATGTTAATTTCAAATAATGGTAATAGGACAATATTACTTCCAAATCCTATTACCTTTCCATTACCTCTTCGTCGAGGTATTGGTTTTTTTTTATATATACGAAAGTCTGAGTAATTAAAAAGATAGGTATTTGTAGGATGGAGGGGAGAGCAATTGCTTCATTGATTCCCTTCCTTCCTGAGCGCGCTATTGAACGTCATAGATCAATCGCGCGGAAGAGGTTACGATAACGAAAGCGCGGGAACGCGCGCGGAATGTTCGGTCGATGTTGCGTGTACTTTGGTATTAGGTTAATTGCCAGCTACGTGAAACCAATGACACAGAAATATTTCCTGCAATTATCGTTCCGTAGAAATCGACAGAGAGAGTGGTGGAATCTTAGATACACTCGAGAATTCTTGTTAATTCGAGATCTAACAGACCTACCGCAGGGAGGACTCGCGATGAGTTTGACTCTCGGGGTCATTTGTGATCTCTGAAAGCAGAGAGTTTGACAAGTTTAAATTAGCAATTTACATTCTAACCATTTCGATAATGTCACTAGACATTACTCATCCCACAGACACAGAAATCGCAATTTCTATGCAAGTAGCAAACAGCCACTCAAATGTTACGTCTTTGGTTTTTAATATTATCATTGGTTAGGGTCATTATGTCCTTAAAAGAAATTTATTTTCAATGTTCACCAATTGGATAAAATTGTAGGCATAGATTTGAATGAATGGAATCTATCTATTTTCATTGTATCACTTTGGTAACAAGTAACTAGACATTTTTTTCGAGGGATACCGCGGAAATCCTGATGGACTCTCTAAAGGGTCCGCACTCCACAGGTAGTAGAGGACTTTGATCCGTTCAAAGCACAAACCCTTTCTATAGACCACGCCCACTTCAAACTACGCTTTACTTCCTTTTTAGCTTCCAATTATTTGATAAAAATTGCTTACTTACGTCGATAAGAGGTCCGTCCCAGGAAGTTGTTCGTTTTACCAAATATCTGCTACACTTGAGGTATATAAAATGTTATATACTCTCCCCTCTGGCACTCCAGGACCACAATATTCTTTTCAAGAGTGTGTCGTATACTCGTTTCTCATGATCCGGGGGTAACCACTCGCCTACGGGCAACTCAATTGAAACTCCAAAGACCTCCTATGTCTCCCCTTCCTCCAAGCGTCGGAAAGCGGGATGACGTTCCCTGGAAGCCGATTGAATTATCAGCCATTGCGACGCGAATCGTCAAGCAGCATCGATGGACGTGCGACGGGGTACGTGGAGGCAAAATTTGGCTCGGTTCCCCGTACCGTTTTCTGGGAATACGGTCGATCGAGGCGGGTGAAAGCATAAGGTATCCACTACCAAGAGAAGAGTCGGGTGTTGCGTGTCTGTAATCGGAACCCGCGCATCATGGGATCGTAAGTGCCCCAGGCGCTTATTTGCGCATAACTTTGCGAAGTGCCTCTTCGAACAGCGTCACGTATCCATTTATACTGCAGTTAACGGATCGACCATCGATTTGGAATCGCAGCGTATAGCTCTGCGAGCTAGCGAAAACGATGAATGATCCGTTTACATCACTGCCTTTCAACGGTGGAGGCATTGACACCTTGAAGTGAGTGATAACTGATTATCTGTTTTTGGGGGCGATAGTCGCTTTACGTGGGTAAATCAAAAATATATTATTTTGCGTTTTTTTTTTAATAATAAGCTGACCAGTTTTTATAATAAATGAATGTGAATGCTACCAGAGTTATGGAAAAAGATAGAACACCAAAAGAAAGTATGTAATTAAATAAATAAATTATTTTCACTATCAAAAATCTATTTAAATGTGTGGGATAAATCGTCTCAAAACTTATGCAATGACCTAATGAGTCGATAATAACTGTCACAGGGTTTCTCTAAGCGTAGAACGCACCTGACATTGATCAAACAATTCATTTAACTTGAATGCTATCGAAAATGAAGGCCAAGGCTGATGTTGAAAGAACTAGCCCTTTTTTCGTTGTCCAATTGAACAAATTCGTATACTCGAATATACAACGAAAGCTATAATAGTCACGAGGGGATTTCATTCGTAATGTCCGCATAAACAATATACAATACAAACATACATCATACATACATGTGACATACAAAAAAAATAAGATACATGAAAATAAAATATTTACTAGAATTTCAACATAACATACAAGCAATATGCTATATGAAATATAAAGTTTTACTGAGAACCTTGGGGTTGGTGAAGTTTGCGAAGTTTAATAGTATTTGGTTCTAATTTCGAAAGATATCTTAATTAACCTTGTTTGTAAATTTCGAGGCGATTTCTTTGCTTAGTCAGTATTTGGAAAGCAGGACTGGAACCCCTTTCAACTAACTATGAAGTTGGATTTGCCCACGTAATGTGACCATCGCTCCCCAAAATTAGATAAGTCACATAATCGCAAACACGGGTGTAATGGCGCCTCAGTTGAGAAACGATGCTCTAGACTCTAGAGTCTAGAGGCTAACGAATTTTGAATTCCTTCGGTAGAGTCTCGACGCGTATATTTCGCAACACCGTGTCCTCGAGAATGATAATTTCAAGCAGAAGCAAGAGTTTTTGTGATTACGAAGTGCCGTCGAACAGACGCTTCATTTAGAATGTCTAGACCTCGTTGAAGCTAACCAGTCGAGGGGTTCTCGTCCACTAATTAAACGGACTTGATGAAAAAATGCATGGAAAAAAGGCACGGAAACGTCTGCGAGGCGTCAGAAGCCTGATAAAATTAATGCGGCCCTTTTTCCTTTCCTGTCGAGGACAATCATCGATGCAATTAACCGTTTTATTTTCTTTCGTTTGCTTTCAGACCGAGTTCGAGCCGCAATGTCACGTGTTCCGAACGAAGCAGTTACGCAAGCCGCGTCCGTGCCATTTGTGCCATCAGGCGGTGATCAAGCAGGCGTCGTGCTGCAGAGGTGAGTCGATAAGGTCATTCCCTGTGGCGTTATAGATCAGGAAGAGTTCCGTCGGTACATGGAACTGTGCGGTAGTTGGTAAAAACGCGCGAGTAAAATTGGCGGTTAAATCTTTTTTTAACGTACTCTATTCAAAATACGAATTTTGTTATCCATTGTATTGCATATCAATGAGAGAGTGGTTATTGTTTTCATTTAAAAATACTGTTTATGTAGGATAACAAACGATTCGAATTTTCTATATAATTGTAGATAAATATTATTAATACATCGTGGCGTTCGGAGTCGCACCTGACGAAAATCCGAGGCATTTCAATTACATTACGTTGGACAAAAATTGCTACAAGTTTTTCACTTTGTAATATTTTTCAATTAAATTTCGAGTAAAGTCAACGTGGAATTATTGGAGGTTCTTCTCTTTTTTATTAAAAAATAATTTTATATTTTTTTCACAGTAACATATCATCAAAGTTAGTATTCTTTCTTTACATAGTATGCTTGAAAACTCAAATGAGAAACTTGATCTTGTATACGATTGTTTTAAAACGTGAAACATCTGTTATGCAATTTATGAAGAGAAATTGAACCAATTATACTGTTGTATACATTTATATTGAGGGAGATATATGAGCATTTCTATAATGCGTATGTCACACGAACCCAATGCGTTAACATAATTTTCAAGAAATATTGAAATATTATGGTCATTAATTAATGTTCTTTTTATTCCAATTAATGTTTCTTTTTCAATTTTGAAATTTTTATCGTTTTCATTTTATACTTTATCAAACTGTAGTAGTTGAGCTCAGAAGTTTTCTTTTTTTCATTTCAGTCTGCAAGTACATCTGTCACAAGTCATGCGAAGATAAGGTGAGCAACAATATTTTTATCTTCTTCGTTTTTTAACGCTTTAGATAGGAACTTATTTAGGTATGAATTCGTCGGTTTATGCAATTCTTTACGAAATTCTGTAACTTTTGAAACGAACTTAGAACAATTAGTATTTACATTCTACGTTGGTATACTAAGCTATATCGGTATCAACTTATGTATAGTGTATGTTTGTCTAAAGCTGTTTAGAAAGAATTTACAACTTAGAAGAGGAAAAGCTTGAAGGATTCTTCAATTCAGGACTTGACGATCTTTATTGTTTTTCCTCGTACCATCTCATAAATTAGTATTCAGAATCGTCAACGTCCTCTGGGAAACTTTGAAGTAGTTACTTTTGCTATACAATTTTACTATTGTACTTGACAACAAGTACTACATTAACTATTGTAACTTGACAATCGAAAACACGTTCTATATACTCTAGTAGGTAGCTATTAAAATTCTGTGAACAGGCACCTAGGAAGTAAAGTTTGAAGGATTCTCCGACTCAAAGAAATAACGTCCTTTTTACGTCAACTTGTCGTAAGTTAATATTCAGAATCGAGCAACATCTTCTCGGAAACCTCGCAACAGTCATTTTTGCCTTATACGTAGTAACTATTGTAGCTTGACGGTAAAAACCAAATCCAATACACTCTGGTTGATATTGGGATTAAATTTGGATGAATAAGCACCCAGAAAGTAAAGTTCGAAGGATTCCTCGCCTCAAAGAAACAACGTTCTCTCCACGCCAACTTGTAAATTAGTATTCAGTAACTATTGTAGCTTGACGGTAAAAAAACAAACTCAATATACTCTGGTAAATGTTGAGATTAAATTTTTATGAACAAGCACTCAGGATGTAAAGCTTGAAGGATTCTCCGGTCCAAAAAACCAACGATCAAATTGTCCTCTTTACGTCAACTTATCGCAAATTAGTATTTGGAATCGAGCAACGTCTTCTCAAAGACCTTGCGATAGTTTCTTTTTCCTCGTATTAACTATTGTAACTTGACAACCAAAATCACGTTTAATGGAGTCTGGCAGGACGCGTTGGAATGAAATCTCTGTGAATAGACGCTCGAGAAGTGGTGCTCGAAGGATTCTTGAACCCAAGAAACGACGATCGGATCGTCCTCTCCACGTCTACTTCCCGCGAATTAGTATTTACAATCGAGCAACGTCTTCTTGGAAACTTTGCAACGGAGTGGCACGTGGAGAGCACTTCCTCGTACACGAAGAGGCTCTCCGGAGCGAGCACGGTGCCGCTGGTACTTCCTGGTACTCAAACAAATCTCCCGTGCCTCGGACACGTGAAACAAAACGCTCTCGAACAAAGCGGCCCTCACCGTCCGAGAGGATCGTCGGTGTTTGCTAATTTTTCCGACCAGTCGACGAGGTACACCGTTGATACGCGTCTGGATTCAGGGAACGGTACCGGAAGTCGTCGAGAATCACGTCGTCAGATCCCAGTTAACAGATGCATCTTAATTCGAGCACGCCACCAATGGCGTGGCCGATGAGATTCTCGGTTCCTCGAAGTCCTCGCAGATACGAGCCCGTCGTTCGCCACGAGCATGTGTTCGTGAGCGGGAATAGATCTCGGTTCGGTCCCCTGTGTGAAATGCGGTGTGGGTTCAGTCACCGGGCAAGGCACGAGCCTCACTTACCTTACCTTCTTCGTATCTTCAAGTACTCCTGTGTCACACTGGCTGCACACAGCTAGCCGCGCTGATTCGCACACTCGCGACTCAGTCGCTGACAACCCACACGTACGGACGCGAACACACGTCCGCGTACACACGAGCGTACAGCTGTGCCGGGAGTAGCGGAAGGATGAACGCTGGACGTCGAGGAGAACGTGCCTCAGACAGTAGGAGAGCGGCAGAGAGCACGACTTCCTTCTGTAAGTGCCGGGACGTCGTTTGTTACGAAGGTTTTGTGGCACTGCGAACAAAACGGTCGGCTCGATTCCTTTGATACGTCTATTTCGACCGTGGAAGAGCTTCCATTACCGTTGGAAGACCGAGAAATCTACGGCGCGGATCTTCCCCTAGACCCGACACGTTGAAACCAACGAAAGAATCTCGCCAGAGCCGTGTGTGTCTCGGCTTGGATTGACATTTAAGAACTTGGAACACGCTGATAGTCTTGTCCTCTCCTGGTGACTTTCGTTGAACTTGTCATCGCCGCTTGGGCAATTAGCGGCGAATCGGAATGACATTTCGTTTCGTTCGGTAGGACAAAAAATAGCGGAAGGCATAAACTTTAATTAGCAAGATTAACTAGATAGATTGTGCCCTCGATCGGCGGATGGCTGCTTTCCTGCACTCGAGTATCCAGTTCTGTGCGTAATTATTGAGCCCCGTTTGGTCCGTCACGATTATCGGCTCATAAAAAGGGTAACAATTCTAGTCTAATTGGTGATTCGAGAAACGGTTTCCTGATATTAACGAGAGGAAACACCGAGCCAAATTGGAGATTCGCTCCACGAGATACCGCCCCCTCTGGTCTATCGAATCGTCCGTCTCTGTTTTGCTTGAGCTAACCGCGTGGTTTGTCGGTGGATTCGGGTTTGTTAAGTTTACAGGCATGGCCACGAACGTTGTTGCCCTTTCGAGGAGACGCAAAGGCGACCGACGTTTGTTCCGCGCAAGAATTCCGCGTAGGTCACGTTTCTTCTGGACGTTTTGAAATTCGAGGCAGGTCTCGGCTCCTTCCAGGAGTTGTCACAGGGCTGCGTCATCTCCAACCTCTCTTCGCGATATCGTAGAACGTCAGCCTTCGCGTATGATGTAATTCGTTACACGCACGGTAGCTGGAGAACGAAGGAGGTTTCGTACCTCTTCACCTTGAGCTCGTCGCAACTCTGGCGCTGGACCACGTGTGTGGCACTTCGTGTATTATTAGCGGTCGAACCCGATACACGTGCCCATTATGAATTACATGTATGCATAGGGTGTCAACGCTTTGCTGAGCGGTCACGAGAATACTCGTGTTGTCATTCTCAAACGTTCCTGACCAATTACGAGTATATTCGATGTTTCATGACCTAACATTACTCATTGGTCACGTTCCCATGTGGGTCTTACCCATAATAATATACATATATGAAAAAATGAGAAGCTGTTTCTAGTCACTCAGAAAAGTGGAGTGGATAGAGAAACTATGTTGGATGATCAATGAAGCTTTGGTGGAAAACTAAGCACATTTTATTAGTACAAAAATATTAGTAAATTTTCATCAGAAGGTATATGAAAGACAAAAAAGGAACTACAGATAACGTTACAACTACAAATTATACAAAATAATCACTTAAATTCAAAATCGCCCCACTGTTTCGATTCACCCCATTTTACGGTTTTCATTTTCCATTGGCCCCTCGGTCTCTCGCTTCCAAGTTTCTGAAAACTTTTCTGCGACACCCAGTATGGTTCGAGAGGCCACCGTCGTATCCTATTCATTAATCTCGGTTACGTTTGTTCGTATGCGCTCGTGTAACGCTAGAAATTGGCTAGAAAGTACTGTTATCTGGCGTCCCCTGTAACATTATAACGCTACTGTATACGCGAAGGAACTATGCATCATGTCGCGTATCTCGCGAGATACGCTGTGGTATGTGTGAGAAGGTATTGATATCATCGCCGAGCCATAACGTCTTTTCTCCTGGAATTCGAGTCGGAACCGGCTGAGAACCGCTGGCAGCTGGAACGAGCTAACGAACGACATCGTTCGACGAATATGGAGAACCAGATGTTTCCTTGAGATCGAAGGTCGTCTCAGGCTACGCAACCCGTTTCTTTTCCGTCACCCCTAGGCACGTCAAACTCACGGAACTATTCTCTTCCGCGCGCGAAGTCGAACGCCCTCTCGTCAAACAGCCACTCCCGGCCGTACCGAAATTCTCAAACACCATTAACTCCCCAAACATCAAAGCTTCACGGCTAACAAACCAGCCACGACGTCGCCAAAGTTTGCCACTTCCTGATCAGCGTTGGTTCCCTCCGCCCTCCCGATCCCACCCGTTCGCCTGCTAGGATCGTTTTCAAAGTACAGGGATTCGTGTCAGGTCGTGTTCCTGATACGCAAACTCCTGAAAGCTCCTTGTTCCCTGCCGCACGGGTCATCGTTGCGGTTAACTGCTAGTCTGTGATCGCGGAAGAGGGAGGAGCCACGTGGATGTCGACGCGGAGACACGATCAAGTGCGACGCTCACCTTACGATGGGATCTCTGTACAGCGATGGTGTTTATAATACTGGAGCCATGTAAAATACTGATAAAATCAGTGTAAGATACATAATTGTTCGATAGTATCTTATACATGCAGAATGCGTTTAATATATATTTGAAGGCAGAAATTAATAAGTAGCTCGTTTGAGTTCGGTCGATTCCTAGAAAGCTTCACCTTAGCACTTCGATTCAGACACACCTGGTGATCGAAGCGTTCTCGTTATATGAAAATAAGTAACAAAGGATTAGATGAATCAAAAGAACGAGAGAGTCATCGAGGCGAGGATCTCGTAAACAAGATAGCAGAGATAGAGAACCCGTCTTTGTTGCATATTCAGACGCTCTCGAATACTGTTGAATATATACACCTCGAATTCCTTTCGTCCTATTCTTTATCTAACCGTAATCCGCTTAGAGTTTAGACGCAGCCTTATACAGCAGCCTTATATCGTCGTCCAGTACGAAAGAGGAGTTGGAAGCTGATAGTCGCGTGCGGAAATTTGAAATTTCTTTCGTTCCCGCTCGTTTCGTATTCTACTTAATCAAGCACAGACCGCTCGCCTCCTACTTTTCTTCGTTCCATCTATTCATCTCCGTTTCTTAAATCAACACCAGCAACAATCCCGCATTCATCGCGAACAAGGGTATCAAGGTGGATCGTATCCGACTTGCTGATGGTGCATCAGCTAACAGCGCTGCGTCGCGAACGAGCACAGGGAGGAGAAGGTAGATAAAGATGATGTATCAGAAGCAACGTTCCAGCTCTCGCTTCACCACGGTAAACAATAGCGTGCCACCAATCTTCCTCTGTTCCTTCCAGGCCGTACCGCTTCGTTGTGTTCCTCGCTGAAAATTCCTCGCGAATGTTCCTGGGATGTTCTATCGGATTCCCCTAGAAATTCTTTTCGCAGTTTGGACGCTTGGCTTCGTCGGACAACGTTTAGTTAAACATGCAGCTCAGTCTGTTTCTCGTTGATGTTGTAGAATTTAATTATACAGTTCTCTATAGTTCGTTTGCTCACCTGCAGTGCCTTCGTCCCTTTCCGTATGATTTAGGAGTTAGAAAATCAAAAGAGGCTTCGCGATGCGTGACGAAAACCAAGACATACCCCTTCTAAATATTACTTACTTGTTTGTTTAAAAAATTCTATTCGTGTCGAAGGAATTCGATTCTTGCAGGGTTATTAAATTCAATAAGAGTTGTTTCATTCGCAAAGCAATCCTGAAAAAGGTATTACTCGAGGCTTCCTGAAAGAGACGAAGGAAGATTTACCATTTAGTAAGAAAGGGTAAAGGGCATGGGACAATCTAGTGTATTTCCATGGACTCTTTGTGAATCATGTTCCCGTTCCTCCTCTTCTTGGGACAACGGTTTGACACACGCCGCGTAGGAACGTCGAAGGGCGTGGGTCAGCGCATCGACGCTGCACCTGGGCGCATCTCGGCTAGAAGCGTAGAAGGGAGGAAACGGAGGAAGATAAAGAAGCGTGCCAGGGACGATGAACGTGGAGAAGAAGGAGGAGAACAGGGAGAACCGTGGACCAACGTTACCCATCGTCTGGTTTCCCCGGTTCTTGCCGGCTGTTTACAATCTTGGAAGGCCAAGGTGGTGGTACACACCGCGCTACCACCAGGTATGGTAGCCGCGGGTTTCGTACTTGGCGAGGACGAGATGCGACCACGGTTTACAACGGCGGACGGTCGATGCACCCCGCGACGTAGGCTGCGCGAGTATGCCTTGGTTGCGCATCCCGGTTCAAAGAGGCTGAGGCCACTGGAAGGGCTCGCCCGTTCGACTCCCAACAAGACGTTCCCAAGTGCGATACTCTCTTTTTAATAGGCTTCTATACGTCGTACTCGAAACACCGAAGCTAATGGTGCCATACTTTTAGGCGTAGACAGTCGATACCTAAGAAGATAATTATTCGAGGTTTGTTCGCAGATCTAGAAAGGACAGGCTCCAATGATTTTCTAACTGAAATACGTCTAGGACTCCGAATAGACAGGGTGTTCCCGCAACTGGTGGTACAAGCGAGTAGGAGGTGATTGTACATGAAAAATTGAATCGAAAAATGTAAAATAAAATTTTTTCATATAATGCTCCATTTTCGAAAAAAAAATAAGTTTGAATATTTGTCGAGTACGCGTGTACTTGATTTAGCTACAGTTCGACGGGTTTTACTTCCGTGATTCTTGCAATATTGACAAACATTGTCAACATGATAATATCTCTTACATCGGTTTTACTTTTTCCTTATGCTCGTGATCTACAGTGAAATCCGTCGTGCTTGAAGCTGGTCCAAATGCACGCGTATTCGATAATTTTACCTTATTTTTTTTTAAAAATGAAGCATCATATGGAACAATTTTATTCTACATTTTCTCGCTTTACTCGCTTTGTACTACTAGTTACGAGACACCTTGCATAATGTATATACATATATGTAGGAATTCTAGGAATCCGGAAAATAAGCAATGAAAATGATTTAAAGAAGTCACTATCAAGAAACTAGTCGATAAAGATGCTAATAAAATCGATGCCAAATCGATTGCTGGTTATAAATAATGCTAAAGGCATGTATACGATGTATTAAAGACATATTTTGTATTTTAAAATTCAATATAGAAATTCTAGGAATCCTATATATACAAATTGCATTGAATAACCATTATTTGTTTACATTTCTATACTCAGAGCACTTCAAAACTTTGAGAAATGCAAAATGTCAAGAGAAAAATCAAATTTTGAACGATAACACATTCCTCCATGTATAAGATCAGGGAAAGTGAAAATGAATCTTCAGATCACAGATATGATTCTCCTTGTAAAAATGGTTAGAAAACGTATCATACAAATTTTACTACGAGCCGTCGTTGTCAAAAAAATCAATTTTGGATATCCATCGTACACGGCGTGACTGAACCTTGATACCCTCGCGCGTTTTTAACGACGTTTTTCTTGAACACGAGGTCTTGCATGCTGGAAATTGATTGCACGTTTTCGATTCATTTTTTCAAGGAGATTTACCTCCGGTGCTTGGTTTGCCACTAGTATTTCGGGGTACCGTGCGCGCATGCATGCATTTTCGACTCGCGTAAAGAAAATCGATGCGATCGCGTGCGAGGGCTGTAACGGGATTCAGAGCTGGGTCGGGGCTATTGATCGTACGAAGAGGGACTGGATCGACGGCGAGGATCGAGACGGAGTAACCCGAGACGCAGGATAAATGTGACGAGCGAAAAGAAGTCCGCGGCGTCGGTCGTGACATTGACTCGGCGGCCTGCTACGTTGGGCCCGATGGCTAATAACATCCGCGATTGAGCGCGCCGCGAGATCTCGCGACCGTGTCGCAGAAAGTAGGTACAATTTACGAGGACACAGTTGCGTGCATCCTTCTTCCATCGATTTATCGCCATTATGCAAGGAATTATGCTGCTAGAACGCGTCGAGGTTGAGCTTTGGCGTTGGGTAGCTAATTCCTTAACTCGCACCTGGTGACTAAACGTTTCCTTTCCTGAGAACTAACGTGTACCTATCGAAATGACTTGAACAAATTCTTTACGATTATTTGATACTATTGTAAAATAAAAATATTCTATATGATTTATATGAAAGTGGATTCCGAACAGGCCATAATATATGCAAATTATTGTTTTAGAGATCATGGATGATATTCGATAGAATATACGCTATCTTAATATTTTTCTCGGAAACATTTAATTAGGTTAATCTTCTAATGAAATATCGTTTCGTGGGTTATTAGGTAACTTCTATACCTATTTCACGCATTCGACTTTTGTTTTACCTGATTTTATATAAAATAGAAGTCACTTAGATTTGGGCATTTGTGCATAATTGTTTCATGTTAATGAATAGCAGTTGCACAGGCACACTCGGTACGGTAGTACCAATTAACAATACGAAGAAAATTTTTATTTATAACTTCAAAATAACCAATGAAAATGATTTAAAGAAGTCACTATCGGGAGACTAGTCTGCAAAGATACTAATAGAATCGATGCCAAATCGATTGTTGGTTATAAATAATGCCAATTAAAAATATATTATGTATTTTAAAATTCAAGGCAACTATTAATTTTAATTATTAAAGTGTAGGTGTGTTAATATTTTTTGTGCAAGAAATTTTCTTTTCTTTTTAGTATTCCATTCAACACCGATATTTCGAGTTCGAAATGAATGCACTAGAAACATATATAAATATATTACTTTAACAGATAAAGATATTTTACGAACTGTGAGTGTGACGATGTATTTTTTGCGTGCCTGTGGCAACGACGAAGATAAATCAGAATGTACTCGTATATAATTCTTAACGTCGTCGGTGTAACAGCGGGTTGTTAAGATTCGACCACAAATTTTGCCGTCGGTGTATGTATTTGGTGGGGTGTCTACCTGCGGCGATAGCGATGGGCTCCGTGCACGCGCGATGCGGAGCTCTCCAGTCCGCGAACAGCGCTCCACCGCGAAGGACGTGGGAAAGATCGATTCGCCGGCGGTGTTCGATCCCTCGGAAAATTCGTCTCAGGTTGTCAACCCTGCGACGGACCAACTCTAATCCAAATCTGCATAGTGCTCTAAAAATTCTCTCACGATCGCTTGACACGGTGCGTGAAAGTTGTCAGTGATTTCCCTGCTCCGAAACCTCGGTCGGCAGGGACAGGTGGCCGATCCTAAAAAATTCACGTGGTTATCGACTGACTAATTGAAACTGATCGAGAAACCCTGACAGTGAAGTGGTGTGACATGGTTAGAACGGGAACAGTGAAAGAACAACCTCGAGAGTGAAAAAAGTGTCTCAGGAAAAACTGTCACGTTCGGTGGAGGCTCGATAGTGAATCGATCTTGCGATCGAATTCTTGAAATCGTGGTCGGAGCTAAACGCGAGAAAGGTCGTCGAACTCGGGGACAATCCGCCAAAATTAGTACCGGAGTGGATCGCGGCGTGACCTTGACCGGCGTTGACCAGCTTAACGAAAATCGAGAGTGGTCCGTCGGGGCGCGAGTCGAATCGGTTTTTGTGCGCGAAGGTCGAACGCCCCAGAGGTGACACGAGGGGGGTAGACGAAGTGAGATGCGCCATTTTCGAGAACCGATGCGAGAAGGTGAACGATCCTTGGAGCGTTTCGCCGCAGACCGGTAATGGGATACCAGAGGTGACGGCAAGATGAACGGTCACGGTTCCACCAATGAGGTACTTGCGCCACGTTTCTTTCCTCCTTCCTTGGAGTTTTTTTTCACCTCTGTTTCTTAGCCATGTCGCCCGCGCGGTTTCTTCTTGTTGCGTTCTAAATTCGCCGCGATGGGGACTTAGGGCTTGTACACATCAGCGCGACGGGATGGGGAATCGCATGAACGGGACATGGAGGATGAGGTGGAGGATGCTCGGGGACGCGGTTCACTTTGGTTCTATTTAACGATAAAACTACCAACTCGTATTTCTTATGCACGCTACTATATCTTTGAAAATACAGAGTGGAGAGTCGAATCAATTCATATATATACTTAGTTCCCTGTTTCAATAATTTTCACCAAAATTGCAGCAAAAATGTTGTCAATAATCCAATAATTGTAGAAAGAAGTATGAGGTATATAGGTCAAATTTGGCGGCTTGGTAGCTGAAGTCTGAAAATCATCAAGGGCTAACTGTACCCTTGCGGATGCCTGAAGATCGTTACTCGATGTGGTCCGAAAAGCAGAGTAATTCGCTGACATGCGTGTACATGTCTCCGATCTTCTCTAAGTAACATCGTGACGCAATAAAAGTTAGTTTTATCTATTGAAACAAATAAAATATAATGTAATAATTTCAAAAATTATATGAAGATAAGTAAAGTGATTCAAGTGATGCAATCTTATAATTAATCTGCAAATAAACCTGAAACAAATATTTTTATTGCATCTACGGATAACTCAGAATATGTTGAAGAAGTTCACACGCGTTTTCAATGAATAAATACACTGTTTCCTAGCCCACCATATCTCTTTGGAGTTGGGTGTGTTAAAAACTGTGTCACCTTTTGCTTAACTCTTTTGTGTTTATTTTTCTTAAAAATTTATTCTGGGTAAGTAAATTGTTTTATAATAATAAAACATGTTGTTCTATGTTTTATACTAACTTTAAAGCGGAGTAAGTAATAAGACCGTATTCTGTGCAGCTTGAATTTTATTCTTATTTTAAATCGTGTTTCTTAAAGAGATTACAATAACGAGATTGCTGGTCTGTTTCATTTGAAATTAGCTGCAGACTACTTTGGGTTTGACAATCGAATTTTAGGTACAACAGCAAAATTCGTAGTGAATAAAATCTATCACGTATTTTCATGTCTATGGTTAGAGGGCATTGACATAAACTTGCTTCTTTTCGAATATGAAGACTAAAATAAGTAGACATTCAAGTGTTAACAGTGCACTCGAAGTATGCAGTTGAAGTCCATGACTTTATCGCGTTGAGGGCACCGCTTCTTGTTCGATAATTGATGTTGAGCTGGCCAACCCTCCAATGTTATGTTTAGATGACCACCCAGGATCTTCTATGTACTGTTAGTAAATATGTCCAAGCTCTTAACATGTACCAATATTATCATTAGTCGGAGATGTATAATATTATATAGGATAGGAGCCACCAACGGCTTACAGACCTATCCTTGATCTTCGAAAACCACGTGAAACACCAAAAACAGCAATATAGAAGTAGCTGAAATCGGTAACTGTACTGCATGTAGAGGCATTATTCTTTTTAAATATTTTTTCTACGCATAAGTGGATGTATAGGTAAATGGGAAAGTGGGATAAGTTGAGGACGACAAAAGTTATTCATTCATGTGTAATTTATATATACAAATTTGAGTAAATTAATTTGTTTAATAAATGAGGTGAAACATTTTTGTTCATTATAGGCGCAAATTCGTCAATATATATGTTTAGTAGGTTAAAATGACGAGCGTAGTAAGGTAAGATATAGTCATCTTACTTCACTTTGAATAAACAATCGTAATATCCATAAAAAGAATTAAAATCTTTATAGTAATTTACCCAGAGAAAGGCGCACTGTATGATATGTTATATTCATTGTGGCCTTGCTACAAAAGAAATACTACATGATATATGTATTATTATACAGATACTTGCTTTGTATAACAATGGATATATGGTAGTACGTGTCAAATTTCTACCAATTAAACGAAAATTAATTTTACAACTATTCGTTATCATACCCCACTTTCCTTACCTGAATACATAACAAAATTAGAATGCCGTTATGAACTTAACTCTATGAGGTCGTGTAACTTTCAATTTATATGCTATTATATTGATATTTTATTAAATTATTTAATTTATTATACGCAGTGGAGCATACATATTTTTACGTAATATCTTCTTTACGACTAAAACGCATTCTTGATAACAGTTATCAGTTCTAATCTGAAATATCAAAGTAAATGATTTTCGAAATCAAAAACCACAGTGTCGGCTGTCGCGAATGCTATGAAATGTTCGCGATGGAAGGAAATAAAATCCAAAATATATTTTAACAGGAATACAAACGTGTATCTATGTTTAACGTCAAGCGCAAGCTGTTTTATGAAATACCAAACTTGACTTTTACATACACGATTAAAAACATTTGAAATTATTTTACTTCAAACTTAGAAAACTTATTCATTATAATTAAAAAGTGGATTTTGTGATACAATTATTTATAATAAAAGTGAATATGACAAATATATGCTAAACGCAACCAAAAGTAACATACACTTATGCTGAACCAAATATTAATTAATAGAATATATTCTACGTACATTATATATACTTTGTATAAACTTGTATATACTTTGTGTATGTTTTCCATATTACTGTACGCTATAAATCCATAAAATCCGCAGTTTAGTTATGATAAAAACGTTGAAATTGCTGAATTCATTGTTAATCTGTACTTGTATGATTTTACGTTACATAACTTTTGTTAATTTCAGTATCATACTAATACACATAGCTACTGCAGAGTATAATATTGACTAAACCTTGTTAAGACTAAACAAGAAAGATTTTCATTATCTCTTCTGATAATAAGTATTAGTATTGATAAACTTTCTTTAGATAAACATTGCGGATTGTCGACGTTCTACCGTATTCGATAATGTTCGGACAATAGCTTGAGTAGGAAGAATTAGCGTTTGAATAGGGCTTCCGAAGTTCTGAAGATTATCACTCCATAGCCTATTTTCTACCACTCTATTTCACTCCACTTCGCGTGGTAATGTACTTATCATATTATTTCTAGATTATGATATTTGGAAAATACACACGACATGAACCTAAGATTCTTTGAATGATCTGGCGTGGTAATTTAATCTCAAGTGGATAAAGCAAAAAAACATTCTCCTATATCTTCTCAGTCTATATTGAATGTTTTTCTAGAATAAACATGTTGTTGTCCTTGCGTCTATACATAGTTTTATAAGTGAGTAAATATTGTATCTGACATTTTGAGTATAGAGAATGCGAAACCGAGTTGAGAGTAGTCTTTACTTCCACGGCGAAATATGCGCCATATTCGGGTTACTGTTTCTGCCACAGAACGAAACAGTTGACTGGAATACGCTCTTTGATTGCTGGCTGAAAGGAACTCCATGGTTCACGGCGATGTTACGGGTTTCTGAAGCGTTCTCCTAAACGCTCGGTTTGCAATTGGCTTCGCTGTTTTATTGTATTGGTGTGCATTGTATTGGTTTTTAACTCTTCGTTTTAAAGTCATTTTCAGAACGACGAATGTTGCCATTGCATTTACGAATATGACGTATAAAATGAATTTAGTAAATTCTATTGTAAAATTTGCACATTCTAAAGAATATTAAGATAAAGAATCAAAACGCAAAATAAATAACGTCTTCCGTGAGACTCCAAAATTATAATTTTTTAATATGTACACATACAAGCTTGTCTTTTAATTTTTTGTAAACACACAAGATACTTACACGTAGCACGAATATACAGCTTAGCTTTGCTATACGCTGAAATTTTTGGTTTTTTTTTTTTAGTCTCTCTGGTAAGAAGCCAATCGTGGATGAAACTGGAAAACTTACAGACTTAGTGTTTCTGACGGTCACATTCGCTGAGATAGTTAAAGAATCTCGCGTGTCTTATCGCAACCGTTTCATCACAAATATCGATCATGTCAATGTAAACAATTACTCCGAGCGAATAGACTGTTTAAATTACTAATGCAATACCGTACGTTGAAATGCAAACCCATCGAGTTTACCTTTACCGAGTGCTTCCGCGCAGCTTAGATTGCCTTTGCTCTTTTTACGCGAGCAAAACTCGCAATTCATGGCTAAGTTCTGTTTGAATGAAGAACGAGGACAAAAGGTAGGGCGTGATAAGACTCGGTGC
Organism: Hylaeus anthracinus; assembly: GCF_026225885.1. NCBI lineage: Eukaryota > Metazoa > Arthropoda > Insecta > Hymenoptera > Colletidae > Hylaeus > Hylaeus anthracinus. Next base: position 3,092,057 of record NW_026535284.1, read on the forward strand.
TCGATTAGATAAGACTCACTGTCAGGTACGCTACTGTTTGCACGTCGAAATTCACGACGTGTTTTTCCATTCGTTCTCATCTTGAAACAAACTTTAGCGAAGAAAAGACCGAATTTGTGCGGCATCGACTTCAGTCTACTTCGCAGAATGGCAAACGACGAGTCCCTATTGCTATTTGTGAAATATTAATAACAATCTTTGTCTTTTTCTTTTATCAAAGTGGCCGTGGTGTAAGTAATGGAAGCAAAAGTTTTAGTACTCGCAAGTTTTATTGTAAGTATCAGGTGGACAACAGCGAAGAATTTTTCAAAGAAGTCACAGAAATAAGAAATAAAAGCTAACTCTTCGGATTAAAATATTGTCTCCCAAAGGTTCTCAATATAGAATATTTGTAATGACAATATAATTTGTAGTATGTTATAAGTAAGGCAAATTAACAAAGTACACCATACTAAAATCTATTTTGTACAAAGTGATTAAAAAAGCTTAGTACAAAATTACTAAATAATAATAGTTACTTTTATATGTAATGAATATAAATAATCATTAGAATATTTAGAAATAGGAGAATAAGGTTAAAGGTAGAGTCATAAGGATCGCAGGAACTTAAAAATGAAGAAACGAAACTCTATAAAAAAAACTGTATAAGATCGATGTTACTTTAGTTTATATAATTTTACGTATTCGTTACTTTTATTTGATGATATTCATTCATAAATGCACCTACGATACATATGATGTCTAACCTTAGTCACATAACTATTAAAAGCATAAAAATAGTCGTCATTATAGACACACCCATAGCTGCATGATGTAAAAGCATTTCTTTAGAAATAGAGGAATACCTTTTACCACTTGTCCTAACTGCTGGTTATTTATATGAAATTAAAATATAACAATTTTACAGTCTGAAACAAACTACTATTTATTTTTCATTTCGACTCATCGTTTTAGTGATCCTTGTAACCTACAAATATTACGAATGAATATATAGAGTACTGCTTATGAGGATATACTAATACCTTTCAAGCTATACATTATGATTAAAGATGAGCAAGATTTTTAATACGAACATATGTATTCACTGAAGAAGGCTAACATAAAATCGAAAGGTGAGTAAAGTATATTTTCTAGCTAATAATTATAGCCTCTTTGAAACCGCTGAATAACTATCTTTTAATTTGTTAATCACGTATATCTTTAAACTGAAAATGCCAAACATTTGTGCAAACTGCGGATACATAAGACATCTTCGCGAAAGTGGAGAATTCCAAGTCACTGCTAGGGGCTATATATAAAGGCTCGTACACATTAATGCAATAAAACAGCGAATCTAATGGCAAACCGAGCGTTTAGGCGAACGTTCCAGAAACCCGTAACATCGCCATGGACCATCGCGTTCCCTGCAGCGGGTAATCAAGGAGTGTATTGCAGTCAACTATCTCGTTTCGCGGCAGCAATAGTAACCTGAATATTGGTGCACATTTCTCCGTGAAAGTCGAGTCTACTCCTAACCCTTTAACTAATGAAAGTAATTTCCAGTCATCGACATCAAATTTTAGTGCGAATATGATACTCAAAAAATAGATATATCGCGCTATGTTAGTTTGTACGATTTCTTTGCTCGAACAATAATGTTCTAAAAAAAATTACTTCAATTACTTATATTTCTAAAATTAAAAAGTGACTACACCTGATATTTCACGCACGCCATCACGTGTCTCTAATTCAACTACTTATATCCCTAGAATTATTGCGATACCTCGTATCTTGCGCGTGTTTATAAGCGCCTGTAATCTACCATTCCGCGAAAATAAATTATAATTGAAAGCAGGTAATCCTAGCTTCAGATTTCCCCGTCAGATTATTTTCTATCAGCATCTATTCGTTTGTCGATGCTCGGAACGCTGTCAAAAGTACCTAGTCATGGCCGGGAGTAGTCCTTTTCGCGGTTCGATGGAGAAACTCTCGCTCGTCGAGTCGTAATCGCCGGTAAATACCGCTGATAAACCGGCGCGTCTCTTTGTCAGGCAATTTTAATTATCGAAGAGTGATAGCGGCGAACACCGAAGCTGCATGCCACGCTCGCGTAGACCGCGATAGGCGTTCGTTCGGCTGCGTGTTCGTTGAAATTTCGATAGCCGAGAAACTTGGAAAGCGACGGTATCGAGGCCAGATGGCTTTCCGTCTTTTCCATGCACGTTGCGGCCAGATTGATTGGACATCTCGAATAAAAGATCGTTGGCGAACAGCCAGCCGCGAGCCGGAGAAAACCGTACCGTTCGATGGACTCTTTTCGCAGGCAATGGCGAAAACTGAAAGACGAAGCCTCATTTTCGATACTGTCCGCCCCCGCGTAGCCGCCAGTCGTTCGCAAATATATCGATAATCAGCCTTCCGGGAGCGACCGGATGTCTATCCACATTTTATCTCGTCGCGCTTTTAGCACGGGCTTTATCGCATGTTTGCTCTTCCAACTGTAGTCAGATCGATTCTTCGAAGACTTCTTTCGTAAACTGCTTCTTCGGTCCCCGTTGTGTCGGTCACATATAGAGTGAAATATTCATTATTCTTGTAGCTGATCATTTTTAAAGCTATCTTATGGAAGAGATGGATGAAATTTGTAACTGTATACAAAAGAGGATGTTAATAAACAGTTAATTTTAGTAAGCTCCGGGTAGCTCCGACTCCTTAATAATCGATAAGGCATCATTCGTTTGCTTTCGGGGAACTATAAACTCACACTTATTTATCGCCAATATTATTGGAAAATTATTTAAAAAGTGGATGAAGCAGAAAGTGCACATAGGAAAAAATTTGAAATCGTTGATTTCACATGATCGTAATATCGAAACAAATATAGGTAATATATAAAAATTCAAACAGTATTTTTGTGTATGATAGTCTATGTTAGTATTTTTTATTCGAGAAACTATGTTTGTAATTCTACCGTTATTTATCCCAAGTGGGTCATTTTTTAACATCTTTCTTCCAAATCAAGAAAAAAACGTGAACATGTCTGAGAAAGCACGTAAAGCATATTTTATGGTTACAGTTTGATATATACATACTACTCACCTCTAGGAAAAACGAAATCGACGTGTCCATTACTTTTTGGGAAAACACGGTACAAGTCTGCCACACAGCATTCTAACCGAACAGATTGTTAGTTGTTCCAACTTGAAAGATAACGCATCCTTCCCTTTTTGTACTGTTTATGACGGTCCTGTTACGACGCCGTAGACATCGGCAACCCATCACCTGCCACAAGTGCTTTTCTTTCTAAATGGAATTGCTCGCTATATATCATAATTCAAAGAGCTATTTAGGACCTGACTTGGAATAATAGCTAACTATTTGTTTGCTCTTCGAAACACAGTCAAACCAACTCCTTCGAACTTGTGTCTCCCATCAGTCACACGGTACAAGTCAATCAAGAATATAATAGTTCTCGTATGTACATTGGTTCTGGCTGAAGGATAATTAGTGACTCGAAAGTGAATGAATGTACGTTTTTTCTTTTTTTATTGCTCGCCTCTATTCACGTCGCGAGCCTTCAGAAACAGGTTCCTTCATGCCGGGACAGATTCGCTATGAATCATTTTTACAGTTAATCGTGACTTCTGGGTGTCAGTGGTGTCGGTTTGAAAATTATTTTCGAACTTTCTGACGAACTATGGAGTTGAGCAAAAGAAGCGAGATCCAGCGTATTGTCTCTTAATATAAATACATATGTACATTGCAATCAAAGGGGGATAACGGCTCACCAAAACTTATCATTGTATGTGTTCCCCAGTGATTACGTGTACAATTTGGACAGCTGAATTTACCATCAGCCGTTCGATTATTCTTATTGTATAGTACAAGAAGTTTCTTCAACATTATAGCTAAAGAGTAAAAATTAATTAATCGATGAATTTGAAGATACGTTACACAGCTGTATGTTACATAAATAGATTACGAATAACTCTGCTTTAAACAAAAAGAGAAACCAGAGCTGCGAATAGTATCGTTACGATTCGGAATTGATATATGTATAGTTTGCTCATCTCGTAGAGAATATATCTTGAAATTTTGTTATGTCTCTTTTCCCTAAAAGGATACCATACTTATTCCAATGTGAGCTCTGAATATAGGAGTCATAATCTACGTATAGCAAGACATGTGCAGGGTATAATTTCTTGAAAGTAGATTACGAAACTCGAATATCTACTTTGAGGTTGACTTCTAATAACAGCATTTAAGCTGCTATGTACTTAAGTATCTTTTCTTTTATTTGCTTTGTACTTATATATCTCTATATGTGCATTTGCATAATACTGGTATCTAAAAAATCAATGGAATAACGGAATATTCAGAAAATCTAAGGCTTCGTATGTCTTATTGTCGAACGCAAAATTCTAAATGAACAGACAAACGTCACGTATTCGACTCATTGGATACCACATTATTATTTTTTAGAACTTTAGCATCTGTAAACAGTTTCTGTTTAAATGCTTTTTAGATAGGAAACACGTATTTAAAAGTTTAAAAGTAACAGTGTTACGAACATATCGAGGATAATACGATTTTCTTAACGATTTATGATACAATATTTTTGTTACACAAATCTCAAAGTCCATTTTAATGTTGTTATACGTGTCAAGTATCTTATAATGTATTAACTATTGAAAAAATATTATGTTCTGTGGTCTTTGTTACTAACAAGTCTCGCTTTTCGAGTAAATGAATTCTGTTGCAACTGGTGAACCGGTTCATAAACCCTTCTTTCAACATTTTAATATTAATTTTACAAAACCACGCTTATAATTCAACGAGATCGAAAAAGGAAATGCCCGGTTTCAGGTTAGACTGGAGAATGAAATTCTGAATATAGTCTTTTCAACACTGTCTTTGAATTCGTTTCTTCTGTACATACTAGTTTGATGTTCAACCACAGAAAGAAAGAATGAAAAAATGTTGTACAGACGAAAGGTTTGGAAGTATCGTATTTAAATATATTAACTAAAGCAATGTAGGTAAAGATTTTTATTGGCTGGTTATCTCGATTCTTGTATGAGTGTAGAGCTCTAATTACCTACAACTTTCGATGTTCTATTATCACTTACCGCGTTTTAGTATTACTTTCATAAGTCCGTACTCAGAATTCAACAAGGACAAAAATGGAAAGCCTGGTTTGGAATGGAGAACGAAATTTTGAAAGTGTTACAAATAAAATATTGGTGATAAGAACGAATTTTCCACTTTTCCGTCTAATGCAAATGGGTTGATGTGGACCTCTAGTTCCTACAACTATCACCGTTCTATTATAACCTACCGCGTCCGATGGATCGGTTTCGGTAGGTAGTCCTTTCATGAAATTCTTTAATATTCATTTTGTAATAACCCGCCCACAATGTACCGAGATCAAACGGGGAAGTCTGATCTCAGACTGGAAGGGGGAACGAAATTCTGAAAGAGGCGTTCCGCGGTCCTTTCAACACTATAATTTTTAATTCATACGCTGGATGAAAAAGACAACGGCGACGCGCTTTATATAGTGACAAGAGCAACCATACCACCATAAATCTTGCGTAATCACGGCCAATTAATTGCCATGCAAATGACTCCGAGAGCAAATTACTGCGAACGAAGGCGGATCCATTCATTCGAGGCCTCTCTTCGTCCTACTCGGGTTCGCCTTTTCTGCTCTCGTTCCTCTTTTCCCTCGACCACATGCATTCTGTTTCGCGAACTCGATGAAGAATTCGGTCGAGACTAGCCAAGGCTGTTCGCTGAAGTTTACAAACGGGCCGAAATAGTCCTTCTGGGAATCGCGTTTCACTCTTAAGGACGAGCATAATGCGTCTTTTCGCTGAAATTCCTTCGCTTGCTCTCTGTGTACACTTCCAAGGGAATGTTTAGCGCGATGAACATCAGCCTGTCGGGGCACTGAAACACTCGTTTCAGTTGTACGTTCCCGTGGTCCATGAATTATTCATTAAATTTGCCGTGGCACTAGGTATACATATTAATGGATCGATAAGAACCATTTTTTCTGAAACTCTAACCTGCGACACTATTATGTATAATTTTGCGATGTCGGGTTTCATAACTGAGCTTCATAAATCTTATTATTAGTTATTTGGAGTATTTTGTTAAACTTGTCAGAATATTCTGTATATATTTTGTTCGCATGTTTAGTTTAGATTAACGTCATTTTTTTTAATTAACTACATAGTTCACTACTTTTGAATTAACCCTTTACACTCGGAGCCATTTCGTTACAGAATGTGCAAACAGGAATCATGTCGTGTTACGTAATGTAACTTATGAAACATATAATTTACTGTAATGATACTCGAGTTTATATGAATCAGTAGACATTGATTCTGATACGTGATAATGTGTGAAACAGTCATACATAGCCATTGATAGTTTTTATCTTTTAAGTTGCAATCTTAAGCGCTTTTATTTATCTTCAAAAATTGCACCATGTCATACAAAATAAGTTCCCACATCTTACTTTCTTATACAAATGCTCTTTGTCGCTTTTTTAGGCATTCTTTTTCCATGTAACACAAGTTCATATTTGTTATATATATCTTAATACATGCACCATATTTTTATTTGATTTTTGTGATATTTGAATAGCAAATACAAATTTTACAGTAGCGTTTACAAATTTTACGCTCCCATAAGTTTATCCTCTGTAATCACTAATCAAGTTTGCCTGGACTTACAATGTTCTCTCAGAAGAGACATTCGAGTGCAAAGGGTTAAGAGACCAATGTACAACTTAATCGCGACATTTTTTGTGCCAATATTCTTCGTTGAAACTTAAAAATTAAAACTTGTTCTTGAAGCACAAAATCCTAAAGCTCCATTTGGAAACACTCTCCACCGCAAACATGTAACGTATATAACATAGACTGTTGAGATTGATCGTACACAGTCACTCTTGTTTCGAAATCTCTGTCCACGACATTCGGGAAACATCCTCGGCAATCCTCCTCTGAATATAGTGTCTGCGTCACCGGGATCTTTCCTCAGTCGTGACGCAGAGCAACGTCCCAAATTCCTCCGCGTCTGCGTCCGCAGGACTCTGGTGATAGAGGAAACAAGAAAGGGAGAAACACCCACGACCAAGGGTATAAGATCCCCCAAAGTTCCGCGTTCGAGTTCAACTGAAAGTTTTCGAGAAGCTGCAACGGCTGAAACTGACTCGAAATATTGCGGGGATTCGCGGATGCATTATCAGATTTAAAAAAACTTTGCAGCTGCGTCTCGACTTTCGAGACTTCCTTATTGCTCGAGAAACACTTTGGCAATTTCGTTTCCCGTTCCATATCGTTGTTTCTGGAACAACTGTACAAAGTGTGCCGGCTATCATCTCCCTCGACGAAGAATGCAATTGCGAACCTCGAAATTTCGGAACTTGAGAATATCATCGGCCACGAATCATCGGAAATATTCTCCGAACAGAGTTGGTAAATTAATTTTGTTTCAAAAGTACGTAGTTGATCGTTTGTGGAATACCTACAGATCAAAAGTTGTAGTCGAGTATAACTGAACAATTTTCTCTTCATGAATATTCATAATAAAGTAGCATTTGCTTAGATAAATTCATCGACTTATCATGTATGGTTATTCATTATAATATAAACTGTTAAATTGGAGTTTGTAATATAATTTGAACGTTAAAGACAATGTATTGGGTTATGTTTTAGTAGAGTTTCATAGACACCGATTGGTCACTTACTGTTACTTAAATAATAGAAGAGAAGTGGAAAAATAACTTATTTTTATGTCACAATAATATTCGGGCATGCTACAAATCGAACGTTTACAATTTAATTATAAATTTCTCTTTAAGAATTAATACTTTGTAGAATATGTAAATAACCGTCATGGTAAATAAGAAATGTTTACATTTTTGGTATCTAGAAACTATACTAAAACGTAACCTAATACATTATTTTTGTTTATTCAAAATTCAAATTATATCGATGCTCGAATATTTTCATGTCCGATTGTATTTAAACGTTCCTACCTCGCTTTTTGAATGCTTTTTTGTAAGTGTAGTACGTTACTACGCAAAAAGCAAAAAGAAAAGAAATACAATATGTATTTATAATTCTACCGCAGACCATACATGTATGTCCTATGAACAATAGTTTATGAATAGAATGGGGGACGATTTTTAGCATAGCTAATACAGCTCTAAAAATTAAAGACGAAATTTGTAAAAGATTCCGGTGATCTTGACGCTAAGGTGGACTTCATCCAAATATTCCTAAAATCGTTCACAGTTCCATAAATACGTATCACTAATTCATTCCACGCAACTGCGAAGAATCTCGCATATTTTTCCAGATTTAAGAAATTGCGCAGCTCCGCCTCGACATTTGTAATCTTCTTCATTGCCTGAATAATATCTCAGGAATTCCGTTTCCCATCTCGTACGTTTATTTCTGAAATTCCGCCATTATCGATGAAAAATACGATTGTGAGCTTCTGGATTTAAAAACATTGCCAAGTTTCACCGAAAGAAACAGACTCACAAATCTCCCCTGACTCTCGTGAATATTGTTCTTGGAGGTAATAAAAATGCATCAGTTTCACTCCAATGTTCTTCTGGGCCATAAAAATATTTAAAATATTTCCATCAGTGATTCGCACGTCGTAACACACGACTTCCGTTCCTAACTCGTTTGTCGTCTCTTTTCGTACCGTGTCAAGAATTCACGAGTCTTTACTCGCGAAGAAACACTCCCGAGGTTGATTTAAAATAGATTTCATTAAAAGTTGTGTGACAAAAGTTCTAACTGTTAGATGCAGTGCAAATTTGAGCGTATTCTCTAACATCTTGGTGTTTGATTTTTGCGGTTTTGGTGTGACTGTGATGAGCGCTGTCTGTAATGACTGTCTGTGTGTGTGTGTGTGTGTGTGTGTGTGTGTGTGCGTGACCGCGTATGTTTTTCAAAACTAACGATTGACTCGTGGTTCAGTTAGTCTTGTACGAATCTTAGAACGCGGCGAACGACTAAATTCCAAATTGTAATCTTTCATTCGCGCGGTAATATTAAATCACCTTTCTTTTGTTCGTTTTTTTTGTGCTATAACCCTAACACTAACTGTAAGAAAGTACTGTTTCGTTCAGTATTTTTCTAAATCACGAACAATATTTAATATCAACGCGACGAGTAAACAGGTGATTATTCTGGGAAAACAATTCTTTCTTCCTTATTTACATAGGAGACCAACAAGACAATAACGGGGATCTCGTGTTAGCGTATGGAGTCTTTTTTTATATCGACCTTTAAGGTAATGAAGAAATTACAGTAACGAAAAGCAGAAATACCTCTAATAATGCTACAATAATTATATAAGAATGAAATACTTACATAAAGCTATAAAAAAAGGAACAATATATAAAAGCAGATGCGATAAGGAACATTAGAAAAATAGAACCAACCTTGGGCGGAAATTTCTGAGATAAACCAAAGGTCTAAGCTATAATATCGTTCATGGAGGATTCAAGACTTTTTAACAGGATTTAAGCTATATTATTCTCAAACGATCGTCGTTAATAACAACATGAGCGCGGTTGATGCGATCTTAAACTTTTATAAAAAGAACAAAATTCAACATGTAGTTTTAGCCTCAATTCCAAATGCTACGTATTTGTTTGCAACGTCTCCCGTCTCGAATAACTTCGTTTAAAGTGCTCGGTTACGTTGAAGAAAATCAAATGTTTATTTGCCTGTTTGAAATCTCGGTCTTGGAGGACAAAGTCTAGAAGGTGGAACTCGGATGGTTTTTGCGAAGTTAATCTCGGATTACCAGCCATATAACGTTTTACGATTGCGACACGATTGAATTGCCATTCCGTCCATGGGTAAGGACCTCTCGTAAGGAGCTCGTAAATGACTCGTGTGAAATTGATTCGCCACGGTCGGTTTTATGCAGTCCGACACCAGTCGTCTATTCGCGAAACCAGCCCAAACATTTTCGACAATCCAGGAGAGAATAAGTATTCATGGAAGAACATTAATCTTGAGAAATTTTTCTTTACTTTGATATCTATTGGTTGTAATAACTAAAAATTAAGTTTTGATAACAGTTAAGTTAATTATTAACAGTACTTGTTGAAGCAATTGTGGGGAATATGATTCTGCGTATTCTGAATCCCCATTATCAGTACACTTTTATTCATTGTATTTTCTTTTTGATATTTAATTATACATATTATCAATAATAAGTTATTCACTGATTTCGAATGTCTACATTCCCAAACATGCACATTTCCTCCTTCGTGCTTTATACTCGACTTCGAATTTTTAATTTTTCATCTCCATATTTCTTTTGAGATACCATTCTTCGTTCATATCATCAAAAAATGTTAAACTTGCTTTCATCACACATATTATCGTTTATTAAATTTACTTGAACATTGACGCTTGTTGTATCACAGGAAAAAGAAAAATTGCTACCCACGTACGTTTTAATTTTAAAACGCGGTGTGAGAATCAAACCAGCCTGCAGAGATTGGGTAAGGAAAGGGTTGAAAGCTTAATTTCGCGGGACCAATGGGTCCAGTTCATCTGTCCATTTTGGAAGCGTCTGACCGACCAGACGATTCGGATAAGCCGCGATAATTGGCATCTTATAATCGTCGCTCGAAACGATGGACACGTTCATTATACGGCCTTGGAGAGACGGCAGGTAGGTCATTCTAATTCTGCGAATGAAATCCCGATAAGATAACGCCACGGGATTTCATTCGGTCCTTTCGGATCAGACGTTTGCCGCGCAAACATCCAAGAGCACACTGGGGTCGTAAAATTCATCAGACCGCTGATATCTTGAGAGTTTTGAGCAGCAGTTCGAGCATTATATCGTCTTTCTGTCGTACAGTTTAATTCATGTGGTAACACATCAAATTGATACTACGAGCTGCAAGTTTGATCGTGCTGCCTGTTGATAATATAAATACCTTAGAAAATCTCAGATATTAATCAGATTTGACACCAAAATATTGAAAGTGCAGAATTTGTTTTAAGGAGGAATCCTAGTATAAAACACGATTTTATAGATCAACTTTGAGATTCTTTTAAAGAAAAAAACTGTACCAATTCTTGCAGCAAAAATTTTAATATATATTGATTCATATATTTGAATGTAAAAATCAAAAGTTTTGTTTAAAATATTTTTTTATATTTTTTAATAATCCTAGTTCGGGTTATAGTCATATTCCTATTAAAGAACTGCGATTATATCATAGTAGCCATGCTATTCTTTTAACAATCTATTACAATCGCACTATAACTCGTTAGCGAAACCTTATTTTTACTTGAAGAAAATTCAATTTACTATTTCAGCATTAGTTAATGCATATACACAGCTCTAAAACAATCCACAGCAGAAGTTTGATATAAAAAATCTCAAAGATTATTTCATTTTTGAGCCATTATACTAAAGCTTCATCACAACCTTATGAAAAAATGTAGCAGTCACATTAAACAATGACAGGAGCGAAGGTGGATCTCAAAGGTTGGCTTACAACTACATAGTATGTTCACAAAAATGCGAGACTCTGAATATTCAAGGATTACTCTCGTTTATAAAAACAAATAAATAAGTATATACAGAGCGTCAAACGACTTATCGCAAGTCGGACTTGATTTAAAGACACTTTCTTCTTCTCTATATGGGTATAGTGTTTGTAATCCCTGAATCGCAATGATTTAGTTCCATCGTTCAGTGTCGGACAGCTGAACGGACCTAATGACGCCGCTCGAGACTGTTCGAGCGTGTGTCGGACGACGCCGACGTTCGCGGCGCGTCGCGCGACCGAACCAACAACATTCCGGTAGTTTCGCGTGGACAGAGAAGCTGACGCGTGGGCGTGACAGCCGCACGAATCGTATCTCGCCTGTGAAACGGATTCCTCCGCTGAGCACGCGGTCGCCAGCGTATCGACGCCCATAGAGAAATGCAAAGTTCAGCCGAGGCGAGTAAGAAATTGATATTGCACGCTTCGCGCGGGAAAATCGCCCGATCGGTGTACCGGTGTCGCGCGTAGCGAATTCCGATTGCGTGTCTAAACGCTGAGACTTGTCGGATTTATATGAGTAATTCAGACGTTCTCCTTGCTAGCCGGTACGTTCAATTCCCTTCTGACACGGTTCAGGAAAAGAAACTGAATCTACATTACGATTAAAATAGAGATACCGTCAAATAGGGTTACTTGCGACAGCGGGGTAACTTGTAACATTTCGTTGCGTATTCGATTTTTCAGGTGTACTGTTTTGTGTGTTAACTTTAGACAGCTGATATCATCGTTATTTGTTTGGAGTAACAATGATTAATGATACTTTTATTTAGTTTTTTGCAACGATAAGTTTTTTTCGTTTCGTTATAAGAAAAGATTAAGTGAAATCGTCACTTATAAATACTAAAATGATTACACATTATTATCGTAAAGTATTTGTTTTTGGTATACTTGCACTTGTGAGATACTTGGACTTTTCAATGATAGGGTCTTAATCACAGTCGTAATCCGATTTATTTTACATTTAATTAATAAAACATGCCGAGAACGTGCAAAAGGATCTTGAGGAACCAAATTATTTTGTTTTATAAAAACACTTCAGAAAGCCATTCAATTTCTTTGAAACAATCGTACTTCCTATTCTAAACAAAATGCTTCTTAACACTTAACTATTGGGCTCGTGCATAATTATCCGCCGTTTCTTTTTTTAATTATATTATGAAAAAAGAAACATAAAATTTCAACAGGAACATGTTTAATCGTCTAGTCTGGAGCGTATCACCATCTACTTCAATTGCTGCTTCCTATCGAACGTTTACTCGCACCAATCGACACGAAAAGACCGCGCAAAAATAACCATATTGCCTCTCTCCACGATTCCTATTCTTAAACTTAAGAACTACAACTAACTACAATATTAATGTATTCACTTTTCGTTTAAATATCTTAGATTTCATACAGTATAATTTGAAAGTGAGAAAGTGTTGCAAGTAATCCCATTTGACGGTATATCTGCTTTTCAGCTTTCAATTAAAGGTAAAAATTTAGGTACGATTTGTTGGCTGATTTCTAAATGTAACAATTTACACATTCACCAAACACTGGGACTTGTCGGATTTATATGAATAATTTAAACGTTCTTCTTGCAAATCGGTATACTCACTTCCCTTTGAACGCGATCTAGAAAAAGTTTATATTTCAAATAGAGGTACCTTTACGTTTCACCTTTCTAATCAAAGTAAAAATTAGGGTTTGGATTTTTGACTGTTTGCCAGAGGTAACAATCTGCACCTTCGTTCTAGGATACTATGCTTTCGAAGCGTTACGACGTTTTCACTTGGGAAAACTGGTCCCCGACACACGAGCAAACACTGGTCCATGGGAATCGTTCGAATTCTAGGCTTGAGAAAGAATACTTTGGAGCGCGTGTTAAACTTCACACGCAATCCTGCGTGTGTACACACTGGGTTTGTGGGTTACGCTGCGGCCACGCAGAATTATTCGGCTCGTAGAACGAACCGCTAATGAATATTGATGCGCCGCAGGTTCGTTCCGCTCGAGGTCGATGCATTAGCATTATTAACACTTGCCAGCAGAGAATGGTCAGCCCAAAAAGGAGAGATCGACCGAACGATATTAGAGATCAGCGTCAAAGGCGGGTTTTTTCGGCCAGGGTTTACTGAAGTTACAATTTTAAACGTGGTGGATGGGTATTACGTACGATTACATACTCGACCTTCACTTTTAATTAAACATACCACGCAAAATTGGATCGAGTTGAGTGAGGATATAGCCAACTGGTTGGAATACAGCGATTTAATGTAGAGTCAGGAATAAATGGTACCTTGCTAGAGTTTGAGTGCCGATATAGAAATAAACTGGTACTTAATAGACTAGAGTTTTAGTGTCGCTGTATGTATAAACGAAGTACATAGTACTTTACTACCGTTTGAATGTCAATACAGGAATGAACTGGCAACCCACTAAAGTTTAAATATCTCTTTCGTTTCATAGCGACATATTGACAAATTTTCATCCTATTGATATCGTAATAAATTGCAATACGATGAGATTGCATGTTCAACGAAACGTAACCGAACGGAAAGTTCGAAGTAGAGCCACCGTCAGCGGAAGCCTGCATTTACAAGGTATCTAATCGGCGAGTGTCGAGCTGAAATTAAGCGAATGTGTCTCTGCTGTAACATTGAACGAGGTCAAAACGTAGTTCGTGACCAATTGGCAGGCTACGAAACAATTTAATATGATTAGACGTTGGTCGGGGAGCGGCACTGTCTGTCCGTTGTCAAATTTCGTAGCCAATGACGTGTACTCCTCGTAGGGGAGATTCGTGTTGGGTTGGCTCGTCGCGCTTGCCTTACCTTGGATCGACTGATTCGCTCAAAGATCGTCTAGACTAACGTGCCATTTTGATTCGATTGCTTGAAAATCAGTCGTTTCGAAACAATTGTCGATTTTTTAAATCGATTATCGTATGTTCGATTCCGACACGAATCGATTTATTTTTACTGATTAGGTAGCTGATACATAACTGCTTACTAGAAACACAATTTTTGAGCCAAATTTCAACAGAATTCTATAAAACTTTATATCGAATCGATTTTCATTTTGTATCGACAACAAAGAAGGATGTTATCAATTCGATTTCTATGTAATTTGTTTTTATGTGGAGAAGAATATTTCCCTGGAGTTCCTGTATAAATTCTGTTAAGATCTGTTTATGGAGTTTGAAGTCAGGCCACCAAATTCTTGCGACTGGTGACAATCGCTTAATCAGTATTTAATTGCAAGAAATTGCAATATGATACATATATGATACATGATATATGTATGCATCATGATATAAAATAAAAGAAACCGTATTTACCAAAAATTTAACCGACTTCAAAAAAAGTACTACAAAGAATGAAATCATTTTTCCACATTCTCTAATGACAATATTTTATACACCATCTACAAATCCAATATAATACTTCAATTACATTATTAACGTAATTATTATAATCAATTACGTTTTAAAGTAAGGCACAAACTACCTTACGTATAGTAAAGTTTAAATTGATCTACTGCGGTTGTTTGACATCGATTTCAAAAAGTAATTGATTATAATAATTACATTAATGATGCAATTAAAGTATTATATCAGATTTGTAGTTATTGGATAGAATATTAGATTACGTTCTTTGTAGTGTTTTGTTTTTAAGTCGAGTAATTTTTTTAAATGAAAGTTTCTATTATTTAATATCATTTCTAGATTCAAGCTCTTTTAAAAAATCTAATGTCCTAAGTCGAAGCTGTTTCTCTTCGAGAAGCAACGCACGAACTCCTGGACGGCCTCCATAGTTTCACGAAGTGTTTTATCACAATATAATCTATGAAAGTTTCTCGTCGAATCAGAAGAAACAGGAAGCTGCAGTAAATCACGACCAATAGCCCGACCGGCAGGTTTTCTCGGGTTATCGATTGCCTTTAAAGTGTACTTTAGACCTTTTTCTTTCCAGCTCGTACTTAACTTTTCCGTCGGTATGACTTCCGATTCGTTCAGCGATCGAGCCAGGAGAAACGTTCGGCAAGTGCTTCACGCGAATCGTCCCCGGCGATTCTCCTGATTATTTCAAGTTTTCTTCGGGAGGTCGTTTTCTAAGTTCTGATTCTTCGAAAAGAGTCGTGTTTCAAGATGATTGGGCACATTTCTACGCGACAAGGTTCGCGAAGGTACGAAACTTTTCCAATGAAGTATTGAAAATAAAAAGATTCAGGAATCTGTGAGCCCAACTTCGATCCAATAAGTAATGAAAGCAAGGCAGTTCGGTTCGTTGGAAGCGATTCCACGAGCAGCTGATGTCGAATGCTCAATATTCGAAGCACTTCGAAGTTCTAGATTCTGAATTTAATTAAATATGAAAGTTAGGACTGCCGTCAGCACAGCAAATTAAATATTTCAGGAGACATACAAATTAACTTTGACGATTATTTCAAGCAAGTATACAAACTATGTGATACCGTGTGTTTTCATACTTTACGCAATTAATAAATAAGGTGTTAATTATTTTAGAAACGAAACAGAAGAAAAATTTAGAAATTCAAAATGGCGGATCTAACATCGTGGACTAAAATGCGAAAAGCGATTCAATTTGAATGAAACTTGGTATACGAGGTTTTTTGGGACGGCGATTCTAAGTCTGAAATAAAAATTTGAAAATCAACACCGTGGAAGTCCGTGCATTAAAAGTGAAACTTTTTCATCCCTTAAGTAGGCGTAACTTTTATAGATTTCTTTATCCACATTTTCTTTCATGAAGTGAAATTAGGTGGGTGTTAGATGAATGAAGAACCAAATTTCGTCTTTAATCTGCGTTTACAAAATATTTATTCATCACTTTCATTCTGCAAACATGATACTATAGGTTTATAAAATGAAAAATATAATATAAATATGTATATAGACCTACAATACCATATCGCATAATTTTTCAAACGCACCGGGGAAGTCCTCATACACATGTTTTATACATATATAATTCAGCAGTCTCCTTAAATGCACAAGTTTCTCTACGATAAATGGACTAATGCAACGATCAAACTTTTTTATTATTACCGTTTTTGTTGTAAAACTATTACCATCGCATTCCTGACATTTTTCTGATTAAAACGAGACCAAACACGACGTAATTCGCACCATATTTACTACGTATTGTCTCACCGAAATAATCCCGGTGTTGGTCGCCATTTTCGCATGTCGCTCCGTCCTCTTCAAAATCGGAGACCCAAAACATTGCACTTGAGGTTTTTATGTGTTTACACTTGACACGCGTCGAACGTAGAAAAGGACAAATAGTGAAAGAGAAAGAGGTTCGAGAAAAAAAAACACTCGATAGAAGAGTATCAATCGGTGAGGATCATATTACACCGGTGGTCGGGGCTACTCGGGCAGAACTACTGGCAAAAGAAATAAGAATGGGCTGGCAGCGGAGGGGTGGGTATCTGAGAGACATACAGTGCCCCAGCCTAAGTGATACAGAGCTCTAACTCCAAAACTATCGGCCGAATGCAAAATTTCAAATGTGGAAATTGCATGGTAAAATGGGCCTCATGTTTCAGCGCGAAGGAATTTTTGTTAACTTTGTTATTTAACGAGATATGATGGTCAAGTTTCGTTTTTCAAATGGAACTATATATTTTTTGTATACTATGTGATAGTACTTTTCAAGACGAATTTATTAAGCTTTAATGTATTTACCCGATTTTACCATGCAATTTCCATATTTGAAATGTTGCATTCAGTCGATAGTTTTGGAGTTAGAGCTCTGTATCACTTAGGCTGGGACACCCTGTATATGTATATTATTAATTTAACGTGTATATATTAAATGTAACATTGTATATATAATATATATAACGTATTGTAGGTGGCCTAACAATAAGACTTTTGTACAGTATTAGGTTGTCCGAAAAGTTTCTTTCGCTTTATTAATAATACATGCACAATATTTGATGTTTTATGTTACATTACTGAATTGTGCACGATTCATTTTGCTCCATTACTGCTACAACATGAATATCTATGAAATTAGATTGTCTATTTATATAAACACGACCACATAAAATAATTGAGTGCAACTCGCGAAAGAAACTTTCGGGACAACCTAATACTATATATTTACAAATTTGTATCAGAGACCACATTACTTGTAGTGACATTTTTATCGACTAATTATCTTCGGAAAAATGCAACCGAAGATACAACGCGGTCGAGATTTCGAAATCGACTGAATCCAATGCTATCGCAACATTCGCGGAGAAAACCAACAGACAATCTGTCCGAGCACCTTCACGCTCGTGTTGCGCTTTTTGCGGAACATCACGCACGGCAAGCGGGAACAGCGATAAGCGAAAGACGTTATCTCCCGAAGCATCGAGATAACTCGCCCACCTATGCCCCGACTGGTTCGAACGAACAGCCTCGCGGTGGTCGTCGAGAATGACGGTAAAGGAATCGCTCTATTACCGCCGCGGTTATACGTCGATCTATCGCGGCTGCGAGAGCACAGAGCCCGTTAGTCACAGGCTAATATCATGTTGTCCGTCGCCGTGCTTCGCAGAAAAAAAAAAGAAGGGAACCTAACAAACTGCAGCTAGAGAGCCGGGCTTCTTATTATCCGTGATTCCTTCGAGCGGCGAGCAACGCTAATTGCAGTAATATCTTGGCTTTTTTAATCTTTTAACTACTATCGTTGGGTCAGATTCGACCTGAAAGGAGGAAACTTCTTTGTTTAAAAGTGACACACGATTAAAGTTTACGTTCGTTATTCTAGTTAGATGTAACATTTCTATTAAATGCTTAAGTGGATGTCGCAAACTCTGATCGTTTATTTGCGCTCACGGAAACTTTTTTTTCTTAAATCACAAATGATGTGATGCGTTTTTTAAATGTGAATTTAGAAACGATTTCGACACTTTCAGCGAGAATAGGTAGTGGTTTTATTATCAAGCCAAGGTAGAACTATCTCTAATTTCAAAATCGAATTTTGATTCCAGTTTCGAAAACAATCAGAAAAGTCACGCGCAATTGAGCTTCGGTTTACGCTAACCGGTGGTCCCGATTTTTTTTTTACTATTAAGCGAGACATTATCGCGCAAACCATCATTACGAGTCACGCTTTGCTCGAGGAATCGCGATGCACGAGAGCTGCTTCCGCGGCCTGAAACAGGAACGGGTCCCGAGTCAAAGAGGCGACGAGGGAAAGAGGCGGAAAAAGGGGAGAAGGAAGCTGGGATAATAATTGCGGCTATTAATCAGGCTGGCCGCGAGGCTCGCGCAACGAACACGCATCGATTAGGCCTGCTTGCCTCCGCGCGCGCTGTGATCCGCGTGGGCGATCGAGGAACTCTACGATCTACGACCAGTTTTCAAGCTTTGCGTTCAGGTTCTCTTGCTGATCGTATGCGTCGACTGTCGTCGAACGAGAGAAGGGTTGGTTGGTAGATTCGAGAGCCAATCTTCGGTGGAGTGGTCCTTATCTACAGTGACGACCGCGAGCGTCGTTTGACGTTAATTACCGGCGCTCAGCGAAGGGTACATGATTACGAGAGAACGAGATGAAGATAGCATGAAACTCCGGGATTCGGATCGAGAGATTATTCGCGATTGTCAATCCAACGGCTCCCAGAGCAAGCATATCGATCAGGAATGCCTACACCTGGGTTGTAATTTCTGCGAATGATCAATGAGAGATCGCTCGTTGAGAGAGTGCTTCCTATCTGTGGTTCATTAGCGCCTCTTGGTTAATGCGATGTCAAATCTGGTAGCCACTAGTGCAGGCTTTATATGATCGTACGACTCCGTCCGTGGTATGCGTACCTGTGATAATGAAATTGAACTTAGGTAGCAGCTGAACTGCTGACAGAGTAATTATTTATTTAATATGTTGGACGATAAAGTGTACATTTTGTAAGTTTCAATTAGAAGATGCTATAAGGGAGGGCTAGAAATTCTGATAGCGATGGCTATCAGTGAATTGCACATATCTCAAGGAGGAATATTGTTGGATTTTGTGATAATGATTAAACGAAGATGTTGGTATTGTTTGACATATTTAAGTGATTTGTAAGGTTGTAAGAAACACTATATTAAAAACTATAACGTTGGCTGATTGTCGTGTGCTTTGCTCGTTTCACGTTTTAACTAACATTCCGACCTTACTCTTTCACATTCTAACTCTGAATTCGCGCCTTTCTTTTAAAACGGGAACACACACTCTTACCACGTTCTTGCAACTCGCGTCTTGCAACCGATACCCTTAACGTTGGCTGCGAGACTGAAACTTGCGAACATTTTTACGAAGTCAAAGTATTATCTTGATGTTTTTTAAGTTCAGACAATTTAACATTTCTCGTAGTATTTTGTTTCCTAACCTTGCCAAATTGATGAATCCTATTCAGATTTATTTTCATTATCGCCTACCCTTAAAAATTAATTCTTTTAGTTCTTTAAGGAAGAGTCTGATCCATCCAAGGTTTTTTTCCAATGCAATCTAGTCACCATAAAATGAACTGGCATTCTGGCGGAGTCTAAATTCCTAACTCAGCAATGCGATCAGTTCCACAAGCTTTATCATTATTCGAAACATTTATAACACCAGTCGGAATAGACAAGACGCTTGGAAGGTATCGTGTATGGCGTTTACGTGGAAGCTAGGCTGATTGCAAAGTCTCGTGGATGCTTAGCGAGCAGCAGGACGCGACACGGGAAGAAGGTAGCCGTGTAATTAGGTATATTAATCACGGCCGAACATCGTTCGTAGCCTCCGGGTTCGAATTTACGCAGGAAGACCGTTCGAGTTCGTCGGTCGTACGTCGCCTTCTGCGCGCCACGGTTGTTCATTGTGTGCATCCGCGCCTCGTGGGGGCATTCTCGCGCGATAAACCGGTAACCGCACGGCCGTTACACCGCGAACATCACGGCCACTTTGTCGTAGCGTGTCTGCTCCCCTCGGAACCCTTAAAGCCAGGTTTACAAGTGTCGACCAGCGCGAGGATTCACGCCGGCTGTCACGGTCGGACGTCTACCTCTGGCGCGAATTGATTTAATGACGTTCGAGAAAGGATGCGTTCGAAGGCTTCCATCCATTCTTCGTTTGCTGTTCCGTCGGATTTCTGCTCTCGAAGGTTGGCGTTCCCGCGATAAGGAAACCGCGCTGCCTGCCGTTAGAGGGGGGTGATGGGTTTTAACGCAGCATTTTCAACGTCGACGTTGTTGCTTTGGAAACATCTTCGCGAACGCAGCAGGCGTCTCAAGATGAATCTCTGAATCTTTCGTTGCTCTTTTTTGAAGTACGGAAATTTCAAGGGAATGGACTTGACGGAAGATGCAGACTTCACAGGATGAGCAAAAACTTTTGCTACGATTTGTGTTCGTTGACTCGCAATCCCATCTTCCTGATTTGTAATGAAACTACTTGGCTCGGTAGAATACAGAGATGGATCTTACCCCTCTTCGAGATAGATCTTTGAAACTGTCGTTAACTCGACGAAAGGTGGAGGGTAGAGGTGAAGAGGGTAAACGGTGACTTCTTCCACGCCTTATAGTTTCTAGTCCGTGATTACATAATCGCATCTTTCACTTAAACTGGTTGGCTTGGTAGGATAGAAAGATGTACTTTTGTTGCGTAGTGTATGAAGCCCACCATTGTGATGCATCTTTAAACCTACATACGCGATATAGTGCATTTCAACTCTGAATTTCACGCTGGTAACTCTTACGTAACGCGAGCCGAATCGCTTCCTGTCAATTCCTGTGTTTCACTCCAGTCTATTGTCTGGTACTTTCTCGTGCGCTATATCTTGCTATTTCTATAAAACATTTCTACAAAATATCAATTCATTCAAAAATGCCTAGGATTATCGTGAAAGGTACACCTCGTACTGCAAACCACTAAACTGACATGTTTTTACACCCGTATCTCAGCTGTTTGTAAGCATTCTCTAGTACATAAGCTATAGCCACAGTGGTCCAGCGGACCGCTTTTCGTGACCAAAATTATTTTAGCATTATTTCAAGATTTAAGGTTGTAATCTAGTAGGTCGTTGAATTCGTCTCGTCACCTGCTAAAATATTATAAAGTCAGAAATATATGTTAACGTTTAAACAATCAAAGTGGTCTCCACTATTTATTATAAAAAAATATTTGTTTATTGTTTGTACTAGAATTTGTAAAGCGGTTAATACTGATCAACTTTTGTTGGAATTATTTTATTATCAGACCATTAGAAATGTCTGAAAAATCGTGATAAGTGGCGCCACTGTAGCCAATTGCATCGCCTTTTTAAATAATAGGCGAAGCCACGTTATTGTTCGTAAAAAACCAAACGTGTTTCATACTAACCATTTTTTTCTATAACCGTTAGTTTCTGAGTAGCCACTTCATTCACAACTTCGAGGGTAGTTTTCACCCTTTAAACATGAACATTAGCCAACATAAAAAATATAGGTGTCTAATATTTTTCAATGGTCTATCTGTGTACCAAGTTGTCATTGAAATCGGCGTGTTACAGCTGGGTGGTGTTTCTTATTAGCCAGATGGAAATGACAACATTGATTCGCCTGTTGACTCCTTCAGGCGTACACCCTTCCTATAGTTTACATAACCCTTTGAGCATAGTCAACAGAGGGGGTGGTGCGACGCTAGAGTGGGGATGGCCACTCAGCGGCCTCGAGCGACCAGTTGATTTCGATCCGACTATAATACATGGACAGATTTATCGCGCGGTGCATCGCACTCGTCGAACATCGATGAGAAACCGCCCGCAACCGGAACGGATACGTGTAACTCGCGGACGCTACATGGAATAGACGGTCTCGTTTGTCGGGGCGGAGCGAAATGGAGCTGAACGGGAGGACAAGTCGGCCGAACGATATCCGCTGGGACGTTTCTCGTGAACGGAATGATCGATACACCGTCGCTTGCACGAGTCGGCAGTTTCGTCCCGCGGTCACCTTTGTCTCGCGAGGCGGAAGAGAAAGTGACCGACCACGATTTTTAGCGGAGACAAGGAGACCGCAGAAACGTCTTGTCGCACGTCGGATCGATGATCACTCCGCGATCTTGAACCGGACACTCATGGAAAAACGCGTGGGCGCGCGACACTGACATAAGCGTAATCCCTGCTGGCGGTGACGTTCGATTCCACGCGTCGATAACCAGTCCCGTTATCGCGACCAGTCGATGTCTCTTAGGCCAGGTCCAGACCAGAGATGGACAACGTTTTATTGCAATAATATAAATAATAATAAATATCGTACAAATGAAACGAGAGTGATCTCTTTTCAAGCAACTACGGTTGAAATCTTGAAATGTGATTATTTTAATTAAATTTAATTTTTGGATGATAGATTATTTGTTGCGCATTCTTGATGTTGATCTTTATATACGTATATATTTAGAAAAACCATACTGATAATAAAATACGTACATTTATACATCATTAATAACAATCACAAATACTGGAATGAAATATAGCTCCTTTTTGATATATGACAGGCTCAGAAAACAGTATTCTGATTTGTTTGCATTCTCTGAATCGCCAAGAAACTGTCTAAGGTTTCATTTTTCAAGATTTTTCAGTTTTCCACCTAGTAGATACCTATCGCGAATAGTTTTCAACAGCATGTTCCCACTTTTAAATGTCTGTAATTGTTGACTCGTGAATATTGTATTTTCTCGCTAATGTAATTGCATTGTCACCACTCTCAAGTATTTTAATTTTCAATTTTAAAGCGTATCGAAAAAAGGTAGCGTCGGTACAAAAAATTCAATTCCGTTACCGACCAGACTATGTCTGGCTCTTGTGTTGTAAACTATCCTCTGCATTGTTATTCGGGTGCTTTGCGATCGCTAAAAATTTTGTGAAGCGCGCGGTTTTTTTCTACCGCGGTGGACGTTTCATTATGGCGAGGCGGGCAGGGAATCGTAAAGCGTTTGAATTATTTCATGCTTGCGCCCGATCCTCCTTAAATCTCGCGGTCGAGGAGCCTCTTATTTTCAGTCGTGGGGCGATAAATTCCGGGCACGTTGCGGTTTGAAAAACAATTAATTATCCCGCGTCCCGACGCAACGATCCGGGACTAAAGGCGAGAAATTTCATACCCGGGATCCTCGGGCTCATTCGTCCTGCCAATTAAGAGACTATATAGGCTAGGCGGGAGACTGCGCGCCGTAACGAGGCTCTCTCGCAGTGACAACGATGAAGAAGATGCCGGGGCTCGAACGTTTCTTGCGAGGAATAATTCGTTCACTTTCGTTTTCTGCCTTCTTGGCTAGTTATGCTAATTCCAGATGTTCGTTGCCGATGCTGGACCATTAAACGACAACGCATGGTACCCCTTTCGTGCGTTCCGTTTCTTGGATTTCATAGGATTTCATAGACCTTTCGAGCAATAGTGAT
Source organism: Hylaeus anthracinus (assembly GCF_026225885.1). NCBI lineage: Eukaryota > Metazoa > Arthropoda > Insecta > Hymenoptera > Colletidae > Hylaeus > Hylaeus anthracinus. The sequence goes on from NW_026535284.1 coordinate 3,116,055, forward strand.
GATTGGTCTAAAAGGATAGCGTTCGAAACTATTTTTCAGTAGTTTGAGATACTTTACAGTTAAAATTTAATACTTAGATTAAACAACTAATTGTAACTTCACTGTAAATAAGACTTTAGCAAGACATTAAGCTTCTTCGAAGCGATGTTCATTGTTGAAAGTGCGAGTCAAAGGGGCAGAAGTGAATAGCTACATAGAAGAGCCAGCAAATCCTTTCAATACATAGAAAATAATATCTCTTTCGATGTCTGTATTACTAATTGTGAATTTATTGAAATAAATCAGATATACATATGAGAAATTCCATTCAAGATCGACCACTTTTGAATCTGACCATATTTTATTTGGCCGAAATTTTATGTTATAGTATTTTACTAAATACCTTTTCATTATTTTTGACAAATTTTTTTACTCGTACAAAAAAAAGTTACGAATTAAAAAAAAAACAGCCTCGACAAAGCGTGTTGCAGCGCACATAGCAGGTATGTATATAGTTGCTCTGACGGATGTATATTGCTTTTGAAGGCTTTGGGGAACGCAGCCACAAGCATGCGAACACTTTCGTAGCGCATATTTTTTAGGTAATAAACAGAAAATTTAAACCATATACATACCTGCAATGTGCGCTGCAACACGCTTAGTTCAGGGCTTTGCCTCCAAACCCCCGACAGGGTCCAGGAACCTCCATTTTTTAAAAGCTCTTGGAACGACTCTGAATCGTTGTAGAATATTTAAAAAAATAGTAAACAAGAAACAACGGCTTGCTACACGGTTGTTGCGCAGCTATGTACAGTCAAATATTATTGAACGTTTTTCCAAATGTCTCGGACACTAAAACAGACCGCAGCATACATGTATTGCAAAAAGTTGTTCAAAATGATATACTTGACAACATATTTCAAAGAATTATTAAAGATGGTTTTCGGCAACTTCATCCAAAGTTAAGGGAGAAAATGAAAACAAAATTTATTTTTAATCTAAAAAAAAAAATAGAAAACAAATTCGGCCCACTATGGGACTTGCGGTATTAAATAGTGAATGTATCAAACTTCTTTTGAGAAAAAATCGAAAAAAATTAAATGGCAAAATTTGTAAAATTTAAGTTTTTTTTCGAAAACTCAACAAATTTTATAGACGAAGAATTCAAATATTTTGTGTTGTAATTTTTTCGTAAAGTTCATTCAAGAATGCACATCTTAAAAAAAAAATAAACGTCTTGTTTGGACAATTTTTTGAAAAGTTATAGCCATTTGAGAAAAGGTTCCTTTTTTTAATTGATAGCTTTTTTTGATTGAGTAACCAAATCTGAAAAAAATCATTAAAAGGTGTTTAGTAGGGTACTGTAACATATAAACAATGTCAGTCATACAAAAAATGGTCGGATTCGAAAGTGGTCCATTTGTCACGGAATATGTATTCTTACAATGCATAAAAATACTTGTTACATTACCTACAAATTAATAGGAATATCGTATTCAGTTTTTTGTTTTTGTATGCGTCATTCGCATTCATGACATGGAAAGGGAAAACTGGTTTAACGAATAGAAATTATTGATTCCATCGCGACGCCATGTTTCTCCGTTCATCGATAATCCCAGAAGCATCAGGTGCGAGTAAACAATTTTTCATCATTGAGACGAGTGAGTTATTTAACGGAAGGTCGAAAGATTAATGACTCTCTGAAGGGTTAAAGAGATTCGCTGATGTAACGATAGAGAAGAAACGCTAGTCGGACGTTTCCCGGAGCGTTCGTCGCGTTCTTAATGGCAGCAGGCTAGCAAACGTGCGACAAAAACCGTAACATGCGCTAAGAGTTTTTCAAAGAACCGCGCGGCTCTGTGGTGCATCCTGATTGGCCCAGCAGCTACGTCCTCGTGGTGATCCCGACGACCTTGGAGCCGTGGCTACCATAACATCGGCGAACAACCTCGCCTGGCCTCACCTCTCATCCCTCCGCTCTTCTTCTTGTCAGGCCTCCTCCAGATCGCAACCTTCGTAGGATCGATAGTAGGCACCGTTCACACTGGTATTACTGTTTATAAGATGCCTTTCGCAATGTATAAAGTCTCATTACACCTTTTACAGATCTGAATTATTTTTCTTGGAATAAACAAATATTCCTCGCGTGCCTCTAAGTAGATAGATATAACTCTCTGCGTAAGATAGTACATAATGGAATGCTTGACTCGCAATTAGTAAAAACGTGCGTTGCATAACCTTCGCGTGTCTCTTCTTGACTCCATGAACTTCTGTTGAGATCTTCACGAATATATTCTATTATATATTCTACTGTTTAATGTAAAGGTATCCAAAAATATATACAATTTGTTCATGTTATGACAATTTAACTATAAATAAATTTGTCAGTAGTTTTATAATATTTTTAATGCGTCTATCCCAAATAGATTAAGATTTGTCCAAACATGAGGAAACGCGTAAAGTTAAATAGATTTTCAATATATAAATTATGTAGAACATATTTCTTACATATTTTCAGGTAATATACCACTTACAAAATTAATTATAACACAGCTTAGTTTCGTCGAAAGTGTAATTATATTCTTCACGTCCGAATGTATCAGCCAATCGAGCTCAATTAGAGCTAGAGCTAGAGCTAGAGCTAGAGACGACTAAATAGATATAATAAAATAATGGAAAGTTTACATTTTATCAATGGTCAGGTCTACCTCTCTTTCCCCTATGCATCGACGTAACATTTGCCCGGAAATCCAAGTCCTCCGATAAAAGAAACAAGTCACTCGAACATTTCGCAAAGCACAAATCACACGAACAAGGAATGTTTAATCGTATCTCACGAGCTTTGGCTGATCGATCGCGAAAAACCAGACAGGGAAGCCCTTCATCGAAGTGGCCGCTCTGTCTCTCGTTCGACGACGGGCCGGCACTCGAATGGATCCATCGATCGCAATCCAACAGTTCTTCATGCCTCTTTTTTTTTTTTATATATTCACGGCCGTGTACACAGATGTAGCCCCGAGGCCGCCGCCACTCGAGGTGCCAGAAAAATCGTCCCAGCGATAAGTGGACTCCGCGAGCGTACAGATGTGCAACGCATTTAGAAATTTAACAATAATTTTATAACTGAAAATCAACAGAGATTACGAATACGTCGTAATATCTTGCAACATTTTATAGAACTTTGTTGCAGAAGGTAAAGATAAAAGCTTAGTTAAAAAAAAAAGTAATTGATATAAACTTTTGAAGTTTGCTACGTTTATTTATGTATGTTTCGAAATTTTGTTAAATTTACAATTGTCCGGGTCAATTTGTTTCGAAGTTACGAACAATTTTGCAGTTTTGTAAATATAATTTGATAGAAATGCCAACCAAGAAAATATTTTTTTTAATCCACAAAAAGAAAGAAGTCCCTTAACCTTCTTGCGTAAAATTTAATTATCTTTGCGGAGTACATATTACGATATTATTAATTAACATACAGCTGATAGTGAACACGTCCGTACAGAAGATTCTTATCATGCGTAACCTCTTTTTTAACCTTTTGTGCTCGATAATATTTTGGCTAGCGTGAACTAGCACACTCTGGACAATTTTACGGTTATTTGACGAACTCTTTATAGCTAACATAAAATGATTTAAAACATAAATTATTGTATGGAAAATATTGTATTGTAATATTTGTAAATCTGTAAAGAATTTAACCATTTTAGGGTTAAAACATTTTACAAATTTTTCTATCTAACAAATACTAGGCATATGTGCATATACATAGGGTGGATTATCACATTTCACCACCTCGGTTTACGTCAATATTACCATGCATAACGAAAACTGTTTCAGATAGAGTCGATTGGTTCGAGTAGGGCACATTCTAATTTTACTTGTTTCTTTTTGTGAGTGGATGTGTAAAGGACATATGAAGGCCACTAACATATAGTTTTTACTGGACCAGTCGACGCACCTTGATATTTTCCATAAAAATGTATTAACTTATTCACATTTAAAAATCATTAATTTCTAAGATATTTTAATTTTAGTATTGTTACAAAATTGTATCCCTCTTTTTTTGAGATATATTGGAAAAACGAAGATTTCCGATTTACTTTTACAACTACACGTGAAAAGATTTCAACGCTTAAAAATTGATTTTAACGAGGGGCAATTTCACTCCCCTGGGTGTACTTCGCAACGTTCGATAAACACGCTCCCCGATGAGTGAATCCGTCGCGTGCAAATAAAGCTCACGTACGCGATTTGGACCCCGTCCCTCTTGAGTAAGTGGGTTAACGCGTAAAAAACGTTCCAAGATGCAACCGAAGAAAGTCGTAACTCAAAGGTGATATGGCCTCGTTATTATTCACGACGAGAATTTGGGTCACGGAGCACGATCGATCGCGAGGTTCGATCGTTTTTGAACCAGTGTCGCGTGGACTCCGAAACGCGACTTCTCGAAACTGGGGATCGCACCAGCGCACAGTGCGGAATAAGTGGACAAAATTCAATATTAGTATATATCACAATGTGAGGCAGATTTCTATCGTAGAAAATGTGTGTCAGCGTGGAAATTGTTATAAATAATCATGTATCAATCATTTGTATCCATAATACAATCTTTATCTTTAAACAAACATACAGACATCACGGCAAAAAATATCCTGAGTTCTCAACATATTTGGATTCATTATTTGTTATATTTTAAGAAACTTATAAGTTTTTTTCCAAATACTTGCAACGTTCGGTTTTACATAATTTTTAATAAGGGACCGTACTGTTGGCGCAGGGTCGCAATTGGAAGTTAAAAATTCTGATTTAATTGATTTATGGATTTCTATAAAAATTATTTTTCACATCTTCAGCCAAAAGGAAGCATAGTGTATTAAATAACATATGTGTGCAACTTCTATTATTTATGAGACAAAAATTCCTAAAGAATTCGAAATATAGTCTACTAAAGCGACAATTTTACAATATTACATCATTTTCCTGTACGATAATCATAAACTCATACATACCGTTGGATTCAAAATAAAAAAACGCTTTTACTGATCCAGAAATAAATCAAAATTTTCACAAATTTCGAAGGGGGGGAGGGTTATTAAAAAAAAATTTGTTTTTTTTTTTTTAAATTTGTTGGTATTGGTTTATAGGCCTCTAAAAACAGTGTAATGTTTGCTTGAAAATTTTTTTGAAATCTCTAATCGTTTCCGAGCAAAAGTAAAAGGGGCGGTTGGAATAAAAGGGTTAATTTCTCCCTCAAACGCAAAATTCGCACGTACTGAGGATGGTGTAATTTATAAGACGGTCCCACAAACAAGTATACAAAGTTTCATCAAAATCGGGATTTGTTAATTTTCTGTTAAATTTGTTAATGGTTGATTTTATTTTGTGTTTGTGAATAAATAGCAATATATTTATAGTAGTAATGAAATTTTGATTTTTGTTCACAATTTTGCTATTTGTCCGCACTGTGCAGCGGCGGAGAGTGGCTCAATCCTTTTGTTTTCTACGCATGCATTTGCATAACGCATGTGGGTCAACGTGGCGTTCGACGTCCACTGGTGAACTGCCTTATCGATCGACGCCTTATCGGGTGTAAACATGGGAAAGCCTTCGTAGTACTACCGGGTGATAAGGGACCGCCCATGAAGTCGGCGGGAACGATACCATTCATTCTTTATTCGGCTTCTATGATGACTATAATAACTTCGTAGTTATTAAGATGAAACAATATCTTCCCATTTTTTTTTTTAACGAGTGTTTGATCTAAATATTAGTATTCAAATTTTATATTATAATGTCATTTTGTAGCATTTGAATAACGTCGACCAGAATGCCACATGATATCGAAACAGATGTTACTGTGGTTGATGTCAGTGCTAACGAAGTCACATTTGAATTGCTTCGCGTAATCAAGAAAACAAAAATACATCTGAAAACTATATTTTTTAATTATGTAACGGAACTAAGGTATTCTGTACAACAAAACACTTAAATTACATACTTTCTGTAAAACAACAAAACACTTAAATTACATACTTTACAACATGTAAACGTGGAAATATGGGCATCAATGTAGAAAATGGTTCTATGAAAATCAGACCAATATGTATGTCCAATATGATACATTTTTTATATAAGTTCATCGTTTCTATTTCACGTAGTTAAAATTTTACTCGTGAGATAACGAGAACGAATATTTATTTATAAATGACGAGTTGAGAAAATTGTCGGTTGAAGTATAGTGCGAGAGCATAGAAAATTATCATTTGTTTCTTTACTTTATTTCGTACCATTTTAAAGTTCTATCACAACGAATTTCTCCCCAAAAAATTGTTCTTGTACGCTTCAATAATTGACAGCAATAATTATCGTCAGTCTATAAATTGTGTTGTATTTTTACATTTTTCGAAGAACTATCACCAAAGTATACTATACTACTACAATATAATTCACTTTATATCTCCCTAGCCTTAATTCAGTTTCTGCATAATAGTGACATTCTACAACTGCAGCCATCTCGCTTGAAAAGCCAGTTTTTGTCCGTTTTCTGAATGAACATTCGAATGTCTCGATTCCTGACTCATTGGAGAGTAAAAACAATATTCAGCTTATACGAGTGATATCTGATACGAGAATGTTGTCTTAAACGTCCACGAACGCGTATGCTTCTACGGAATCTAACGAAGCAGGAACGTCTCCAAATATATCTTTCAGACACATATTTTATTCGCTTTGTTGATTCAGATCTACAGAAAGCCTGCCAGGCACAAGGCATGACGAAGATTTGCCCGAATAAATAATCCCTCGACTTAGTAAAATGGTTCGAGGGCTATTCTCGATCGGGCAGGTCTGTTTCAAGATCATGGGTATTCACCCCGTCGTCTCCGAAGGTCAAAAGAATGGTAAACCAAAAAGTTACGAGCTCATCTAGTGTCCGCAACCATGAACACTTCAGCTTTGGTACTTCAGTTCCCCGCTGATCGGCCAGAGCCACCCACTTTAGTCAACCACCCACGTGGGTGTGTGTATGAGCAAAGCATACAGTGTTCTCCTCGGTGTTTGCATTCCTTCCCCACGATTCCCGCCATTTCAACGAGTTAGTCGCGGCGGGCGTACCAAAAACGTAATATCTGACGCCAATATTCCGGCTGCGTTCACACTGAAAATTAACATTTCAATTGCATTTGCATCCTTCCATTAACCTCTCAGTTTTCGTATACACAGGTGTTTCGCTTGATATATGCCACAAAAAAAAGTTTAAAAGATTTAGAATACTCTAGCGAGTAATTTAATATGGAATTCGATATTTTAATTCAAAATATAGTTAGTAGAAGGTAGTCTTGTTAGAGAACGTATATTTTCTGATATCCCGCTATTTTTATCTCTATCATGCCCAGAAAAGATAAATGGAAATTATTAAATAAACCACAGTTTTTAAGTAGAAATCCAGCATGGTCTCGCTCGTTCGTTATTCGTTTGAAATTTTGTGTGGTTTGTGATTGTTTGACAATCTGTACTATAATCTATAGGTCGTCGATACGCCAAACAAGCAATCGTGTTCGCGATATTAAAATTCAAGCCATAATAACGCGCACTCGCGGGCAAAACACCTTCGACTGCTGCTCGTAGTTGCGATAACGTTCACGGAAAAGCTGCTATTCGACTTTACGATACGCGATAGCGACACGTAACGTGCGTCAATCGTGAAAATAACGATCACAGTTTTTAAATCGAGTTCCGCTCCGTCTTGGTCCTTCTGGAGGAAAAAATATTTCATAGTTATTATTTACTGTTCCTCAACCTCTGTAAATTATGTATTAATATACATATAAAAATGGTCAAACTTGTTCACTGTCGCTAACTTGATTATTTCTTTTTGTTTCAGGTAAGTTCACGAAAACAGATCATAGACGAATTCTCACCTGGTTACAAAGAAATTTCTCATCGCAGGTATCCCTTACACTTATTAGTGATTAAATGAAACATATTATGAATAAAAATATACAAGGTTATTTACAAAAATTAATTTGTTTGTCACATCTCCTCCACTACTTTGCTTACAATTATTTACACCGCGTACTTTGTCTATTTGAACCGAATAACTTTTGTAAAAACAATTTTTTGATAGATTCATCTTCTCGTGAGATATGTATTCCGATTTAAACGAAACATCTTGTGTGACGTTTCTAGAATTTTATGACGCTTTTTGTCAGCAACGAACTGTGAGTGCTGACATTCATGATTTTCATAGTATCACGATGTTTCAGCCTTCTCGGTTCTTGAGCAGTTTATTTGGGATTCGAGACAATCTCACGTTCTCCGCATTCAAACATTCGCTGTCCGTGGCCCATATACGGGTCAGCTAACTCGTTGTCAAATGCCCCATGACCTATATAAGGGTCAAGTCTGAGCGCATAAGAATCTTAGCCTCTTCTAGACATGCGAATGAAATCATCGCTCAAGGCTCTGACAGTGAACGTGGTTTAAATTTGGTGGCTATTATCTCGTTGACCTTCACCTGTACGATTTACATTCTGCTCTTTGTCCCTCTATAAGCCAACAGTGACATTTAATAGACTGTAGCAAGGGGGAGTATTGGAAATGGGATATAATGAAATAATAAAATACTAATTTCATTAATTAAAATCAAAAATTGTTTCATTAATTATAATTTTTGATTTTAATTAATGTGATCTTTTTTCTACAAGGAGCTGATTAAGACTAACAGACAAACGATATAAGCAACAAGTAGAACGAAATTCTAGCTGTATACACCGCAGTTTTCACACAACTGTTTAGCCTGTAGGATACTGTGGTCCTCAATGACGCTCGAGAGGGCAGGCCATATCCTAAACTTTCTCTTTTCTTGTTCTGCAGTCACAAATATGTACATCGTACATATATTCTCAGTACATTTATTTTTGTAGTAAAATAAAAGATTGAATGTATAGTAAATATTCCAACAGGAAGATTTTAAATTAAAGAATCCCTTCACTCCTTTTCTTTGGGTTACTAATAACTCAAACAAATTGTAACTCGAACTATTAATTTGGAGATCCTAATTCTCCATGAGTCACCTGCGAGTATCCCTGTCACCTCGATGTCATTATTCTGGAACTACCACAGGATGAGTTAGTCACTAGTGGCCACTGACTATTCATAAGGACCTTAACCTTTTGCACTCGATTGTTCCCTCTGAAGGGACATCGAAGCCTAGCATACTATTCAAATGTCAAAGTAATCACCGAAATTTATTATTAATGAATACACAAAGATAAATATACCTCAGTGCGACTTCTTTAGCATGAACAATCTAACCAAAATATGGTATATATATGACTAGATAGATAAAACTACCCTTGGTCCTCTTGGTTAATGCAAAAATATTATCCTTCTATTTCCTGCAATAATTAAGAATCTGTTATGTTACTGTGAATCGTATCCAGCAGATCGTTCCTCAGGCATGTCGCTATTAATCATTACACTAATCTGTTCAAACTAATTACGAATTAGTAATCTTTCGATTAATTGAAGACTGTCCATCGATTAACGCTTTAATGGTCGCTCATTTCATCCAGCGATTAATCCAAAGAATCGCTTTCTCACTTCCGCATTTCAAAAGCCTCTAGTATGTGAAAGTGAAAGACTTAAAACTATGTCAGCGGCTATGAATGTGCTAATAGTCGACGAGTTTAATTATTAGAGCCGAAACGAAACAAAGTAATCGCTCTTAGCGTCAAAAGTACTCGTAAAAGGATTCCACACTAAGAATTCCTTTGTAATACAGGTATTAAAATCATAACTTTTAATGTTTCATTTTCCTCTAAATTTAATAAATATTTTTTTTACAATTCCATTATACGTATACGTAGTATAGTATTATATATAAAGCGCAATTACAAATATACATTATATTTATTTCATTAATATAGATTTATTTAAGTGTAATGCAAGCTTAACACGGTGGCCCATGATTTTTGTACAGTTCCGTATATTACGAATTTCTAAAAAAGTGTTAGGTGAACTATGCTTCTCTAGATCTCTGAAGGGGTCTGTCTTCGTCGGCTTCCGTTATACATCGAACACGTGACGGATTCTGGACCGCGTGGTGAAAACGAATTGCATTCCGCGAAGCATCCGATCGGTATGCAATTATGGGGGAGAGACAGGTCGTTGGACAATGTCTCATAACTCACAGCCGACTTCCTTATGACTCCATTGTGAGGTGTCCTTGCACAATGGACGTCGTCGATGGTCGCCTGGCAAGAAGGATGGCCTCGATGATGTGTGCCTACCTTTTGGTCGTCCGGGACCAATCTTCCTCGACCGATGTTTACATGCGTCGGCACAGCCAGAAAGGAACTCGTTCTCCTCGTGCAAACGACTGTGCATTACCGCGGCGACTATCACGGGTTGCTCTCGCGTGGGTCGCGAGGGGAGCCTTTTTCCGTCTTGTCCGTGCCGGAATATCCTGTACGTGGTCGGGACATGTGGGTGTCGTGCCCACCTTCTTCCGAGTCGTACGAGCCTCACGTGTTATTCTACGACGTCTTTCCTTGATGAATTTCTTGGCGCGTTCACCATGGTCGGGAATCTTAAGGAAGACAGCTGCGAGTCGCTACATAGTACGGGTGCTCAACTTTTTGATGCTTCAGTTAGCTTCGACCAGTATCGTGCGTTAATTCATCACATTTTCAGCCAATTGATCGATCAATTCAACATTTCTGTGATTTTCCAGCAGTTTTTTTCCTTGTCTGTTTTATGTCGCATCGACTACAAGGTCATTGGCGACAGAACTATTTGCGATTATTTATATCTTAGAATATATATTGATGTCTTTGAGGAAGTCTATTGTATTTCTGATGTGGTCTTGCACTGTTAGGGCTGAGTCTGGTTTGATTCCGTATTTTTTCCTTTTTTGTTCTATTTCTTTACATTCGTATAATAGGTGGTTTACTGTTAGACGATGGGTTTGGCAAAAATGACATTTGGGGGTTCGGTTTTAGTGATGAGGTAGTCGTTGGTGATTTTCGTATGGCCAGTTCTTAGTCGAGACAATACAGATTTTTCTTTCCTGTTGAGGTTCCAGCATTTTTATAATGCTGGCTCCAAGTCAAGGTTTGCGCATAAATCTCTCTCTAGGGATATTATTACTTGGATTAATAAATCAAACTCCGAGTAAATCACCACTACTTGGCCGCCTCACTTTTTAGAATTTACATTGTTTTGAACCCGAGCTGTCCGTGTGGAGTCTCATAGCAGGATTTGAACGAGTGGTATGGCAATCCTTGCTATTTGAGATCCAAACTCCAAAGAGATAACGTGATTTCCAGTCTCAGAAGGCTTGGACTCCGTTCTCTCTACATGATGGATACCTTCCTAAGAAAACCAACTTCGTTAATAATTATATACAAATTTCTGAAGAACCACAACTTCAACTTATGAATTAGCTTAGCTAATTAATAGGTAGTTATTTAATACTTTTGAACTTTCATATTATGATGACATGCTTTTTGTACGTATTATATTATTTCTAATGTTAATATATACAAACGTGTATATTGCTGATAATCCCGTATGGGGTTCCATAGCATAATAAATATAAATAGAAAATAGAAAATTTCATGTAACAACACATCGTGTAACCTTTACTAGCTTTGAAAAAAGTTGTTTCTGGTATCGCAAGTAAACCGATGTCATCGCCAAACAGCATGCACTTATAACGGTATTTTACCAATTGCTAGTCGGTACGCATCTACGCACTTACAGTAGTATGGACAGGTTTTCTTGGAACCTATGTACTTTGCTTTCTGATATTGTTCTTTTTGAAACACGATACACACACTAGCGTTATTTAAGTAATGAAACCGTTCTAACGATAATAAATACAGTAACAGTAGTAATATTATTAATAATGATAATTCAATAACAATTCGATGCCCATACACAGTAGCGAAGTTCTAGTTGCTGGCATATTAACTTATAAAACTACTACCAAAAAAAATGGAAGATGTAATGATAATGTGACGAAATACTGGGCTCAATACATGAATTACGTTAAATTAATTAATACGAAATACACGTGAAAAATAATAACATGTGCAAAATTACGGTCACGGAATAAAACCTTTATTCGCTATATTGAAAAAGATTTTCTTACTACAAACACGTGTTTTCTATATGATATTTAACCCTTTGCACTCTGCGCTATCCCTTTGGAAAATGTGCGAACAGGAATCGCTTTACATTAAATAGTTTAACTTTGGAAACGTATTTTTTTTATATTATTAGACTTGATTATATTATAGCTTTTATTATAACTATAGATCTTATAGCTTTCTTAAAGCGTTGACACCACTGTAAACATCGGGGAGCTTCCAAAATAATTTTCAGAATTTTGTTTTTTACTATATTCAATATATTCTATGATGTACTGTATATATTGTAATATATATTGGATATGTTCAATTGGTACATTTTAAATAAAATGCACATGATTGTAATTAAACATAATTGAAAGTGTCCACTACGCCACGTTGACAGGCATATTTTATTATTAAAAACAAAATCCTGAAGCCTCTTTTAGGAAACCCTTTACTTCATACTCTCTCCACGTAACGCCTGCTCATATATTTTTCTCTAAATCCCTGTATATACACCATATTTTGGTTTGCTTTCTCGTGCAACTTCAATAAGAAAATTTCATGGAAACGTGCATTTTTAAAAAAATTTGTCCTAGCATAAATTTATTCTACATAACCACTAACAAAATTTGCTAGGCTTATAACGTCCCCTCATAGGGAACATCCGAGTGCAAAGGGTTAACACATCTTACCTAACCCTGTATTCAATATCTTGAGTAGAATAACTTAATTGGAACTCCACGTGAAGTTAACAAAAACATGGAATTTTGAAATAAATAATTTGTCTGTAGCTTTAAGATTACTTACAATTAGTCAAATGACTCGTTGGAATAGGTGACGTGTTGACGTTAGTACAAGATAAATTCCTCGAGTATAGATTTTTGCACCTGTATCGGGAAAAAAAGTTCTCCTTTCGCCATATCTTGGGCGTGTGTTTATGGTAATTATTTATTGAGCAACAAAGCGCAGGTCGTCGTTTGTACGCACAAAGTGCACTCTTGGGCGATCCCTGTCCGGCAGAGTAAACTCTCCTGATCTTGATTACTCGGTTATTGACGTTATCGCAATTTCCGTTCTTCCGAAGGCCGATTGTTAAATCGTCCGCCAAGACGCTAATAACGCATTACGTTCTCTTTCATTGATAGCGAAGGAGGCACATTGCCTAAGAACCGGTTGTTACATCAATCTAGAGTGACAGGCTATTCAAACGAGACTTTATAAGAACCGAACGTTTATCAAAAAAACGAATCTTGACATGGATTCAGTTCATTATACCGTCGCGTATATCGGTATCAGAAAAATGCTCCGCGTTTAAATACAAATTCCATCGTAATCGATAGCGTAGATTCGAGATGAGCGCAGTTCAAGCACGAAAGAGATGAAGCTTTGTAAATTCAAATTTAGTTTAAAATGATTAGCGATGTATTATTTGTATTATTAATTGTCGTCTGTTTCGTAGTCTTCGTCTTTTAATTATTTTTGATCAAGTTAATTTTTAAGCCTGAAAAATTCGACTATCGATTTAATTACGTGTTGTCTTGACTGAATTCCTATTTTTTTCAAGACTTTCCTTTAGATATTTATTTTCATTGAAAAACGGTTCAATCATTTCACTTTAATATTAATCTAACATCAAAATAGGCACTCCAATAAGCATCTTAAAATTTATTAGATTTTCTTTAGTGAACATTAAATTTATAATAGTGAATATTAAATCCGGAAATGAAAGATCCATAATGCCGGCGGAAGGTCAATATAATTTCATTATGAGTAATGAATATAATTTAATGAAACTGTATATGTATAAAGGGTGGAATTAATACAGAATATGATTAAACTAATGAAAACTATACGTAGAGTATCATTGTATTAATTAAAATTATATAGGATGTAATGAATGCATAGAATATTACCAATTCGATAATTATTATTCCATTTTTGGGGTGAAACATTGCCAAGAAAAGAACACAAGAATTATTTGTTTTTCACTCGTTATTCAAAATTTTTGTCTCGATAAGAATTTCTCCCATCTCTGATCTTAGCTTGCATACCGCAAGTCCCGATTGGTTACGCAAGCACAGCAGGAGTATGGTCCGCATCGTTGCGACTGCAGGAACTCCTGCCGCAGTTTATAGTCTCGTCCCCACTCTGAATCTCCTCGCCGACGACCCAGCTCTCCACTTGCAGTCTCTTCCTCGATTACTGCGACGCGAACTGCCACGGAGATGTTTGCAGGAATCGCGCGGATAACTGCGACAGTAAATAGGATCATAATCTCGACAGCACGAACGTGTCGAGATTCACCGTTCAGGTTCACAGCGGGGACATTTATACCGAAGTGAATTCGCGGTAACTGTCCTCCACGGTGAGACGGTTCATAACAATTGCTGGTCCTACCAAGAAGGTTCACGATAACTCTTATTTACGACGCGACGGTTCATTACGAGAGGGGATTAGCAACGATTTCCTTCCATTTTGAAACTTATTTATGATGAGCAGGTTATGATTAAGAAGTTAGATAATCCTCGATTGTTATGTCAGAGTTGAGGGTGAACATGTTTACAATGATCTAACTTCGATATGAGAAGCTTAGGGATGAAAAGCTTTATGTCGAGAAGATTTATGATGATTTTTGGTTACAGTACGTTTTGTTAATAACGAAATACTTAGAAAATTCTCGTAAGATTTGCGGCGGTAAAGACGATAAATTAATCCGTTGGAAGGTTCATAACGACTCCTGTTTGTGGTAAGAGGAGTTATAGAAACTCGGGGTAATCCTTACCGAAACAGCAAAAGTTGATATCAAAGAAGTTCAAGTAAACACTCTTTATTAATATGTAGAGTTTATAGGTAACATTCTCTCTATATTCAAGTTTATAACTTCCAGGTTTCTAGCTGTTCAAAATTGAAACTAAATCCTATATATAATCAAGAAATTCAAAACTTTCACGTTCAGCGGAGAAAGGTTTATAAGATAGAGGTTCCATAGCGATTCTCAGCCATGATAAAAAGATTCAAACGACACATATCCATCGGGAAAGTGTTCATATCGAAGAAGAGATCACAACGAGTATTTATCTCGATGCAAACATTAAAGAGCCATGTGACCATCAAATAAATATTCAGAACACAGTTCCTATGCAGATTTTTAGCTATGATAAAAAGATACAAACGACACATGTTCATCGGGAAAGTGTTGACAATAAAGAGATCCACAACGAGTATTTATGTCGATGCAAGAATTAAAAAATGATTCTCAGCCACGATAAATATAATGCAAACAACGTGTATTCAGCAGGAAAGTGTTGACAATGAACAGATTCACAACGAGTATTTATGTCGATGTAAGAATTAAAAAGTCATGTGACCATCAAGAAAATATTCATAATACAGAGCTTCTATACTGATCTCAGCCACGACAAACAAAATGCAAACAACGTGTATTTAGCAGGAAAGTGTTTATAACGAGGAAGTTCACAACGAGTATTTATGTCGATGCAAGAATTAAAAAGTCATGTGACCATCGAGGAAATATTCATAATACAGGTCTTCTATACCGACTCTCAGTCAGGATAAATAAAATGCATACAACGCATATACACCAGGAAAGTGTTTATACTGAAGAGTTTCACACCGACAATTAATCGTGATAAGAAAATTCCAACTGACCCGTTTTCACCGGAGAAACGTTAACAACATAAATGTTCACAGCCATCCTTGACCCTAATGGAACGATTCAAGTTGATTTGCGTTCATCGCGCAAAGCTTCAGAACGAGTAGGTTCACGCAGAGTTATAATTCCATCAGCTGGGTCCGCGTGCACCAGAGAACGGCACACGCGACACACGGTCTCGGGTCGGATCGCGTTCCGCGCGATCTCGGCGGGACCAGCCAGTTGCGGTACGCGCATACGTGTAAGCGCACGCTCGTCGCGCGAGAGGTCTCGACGCTCCGGGCACTTCCGTGGCCGCGGAAAATTGCTAGCTCGACGTAATCACTGGCTGCCACTTTACGCTGTGTATCGGTCCAATCGACGCTACGCTGCGTCTCGCGCACCCTCGTTCCACTGTGATTTCGACAATTGCTCGACGACTGTGATCGTCCGCGTATCGAGTCATCGCTGCAGAGTTTATTCGTGACAACCCTCCAACCCCTCTGCAGAGGCACTCAGAGAATTACTTTCAAAACAAACGACTGTCAACTTCCAACCAACGTTGTGTAGTGCAGCTTCTGAAAATCAAAAGTGTTTTTTCCTTTGCAAGCATGTATAAACGCTTCTTATTTAAATTTTAATCATTAATTCCGGTGCTTTAGTTTAGGTTATCGTTAAAAAAAGAAAATTGGAATCGGGTTGTAGTGAATTCTGATGAGACATTGTTTCGAGTTCTTTCGCGTATAGAGAGGGTAAGAACAGTGAATCTGGTGGAATACATTTATTTGTATTTCATTTTTAAAAACGGTGAAAAGTGTGGCTTGTCGAAGCTAGTGGTCACTGAAACTAGCCGTGGTCGAATAGATATCTTCCAAGTGGCCACTCGAGCTGACCGTGCTGCCGAGGAATTAAATTTCGTTCGTGACCGTGAGATTGACCTGTGCTCATGGAATAAGTAGCTGGATCGAATCGAACCCAGTCGAAGTGTAGTTTTAGTGCTGGTGATCCTCGAGACTCTGCGACGAGAGTTTTATTGGCGTTTCGCGTTACAGCCAGCTAAATGCACATGTACAGCGACGTTCGAATGTATAAATCGATTAACTTTAATTCTCAGCGTTCGTGGTACTGTTCCGCTGCGTAATTCCCGACGAGTCAAACGTCATGTCATTAAATCTTTGAGGTTGGATGGGTTAAAAACTGTCCACCATTTACTTAGTGTTTCATGGATGGTGGGATTATGGGATTAATTTATTACGAATAAGTAAATTGTTTTATATTAAAAAACAGAAAGAATTTCGAAGCCTAACAATGGGATTGTAATTGTGTGCAGCTTGAATCTTGCTTATTTTTTAAATCGAGTGCCTCAAAGCGTTAACATCGAAGCACGTTTACTCGAGGCTCGTCTCGATTCAATTAATCCGTTCCATCGGCCACTAAATCAGAGTACTGCGTAATTAGCATAGCGAGTCGCTCGTAAAAGTTTTATTGTCGCTCCGACAACTGACAGGGATGGAGGGATCGGATGCGGGAGGATAAAGCGTTCTCCGAGGCCCTCTAGAGCCGCGATATCTACGAGATCGTCTGGACGGATCTATCTCCCGGAGCGATGTAAATATTTACGAGGAATATCGTTGACTCGCGAGAGAGCTGGCGAGGATCGTGCGCGGCACGATCTACTGTTCGCCAGTGGAGTACGTGGATACGTGTGAGAGCACGTAAACTTGATGCTGTCGTCGCGTTCGTGAGAAACCTCGCCGATTTGCGTGTTTCCGCGTTTACCGAGAAATTCGCTAGCCCATTGGATCCTCTTCGAACAGATTGCTCGTTCTATGCATTAATTTCATTTGAAAATCTTAATTTCTAGCCACCGGCCTGTTTATTTCTCTGATCAAAAGAAACTATCAAATTCGTACTTCGAATGTTGCCATTTATCATTAAATCTGCTAAACCGCTCAAATTAGTCCAAGCACTTCTAATATCTTTCTAAAGTCACTCAATTATTAATAATGCCTTTACTGCAATTTTGGAGGATAATTATTATAATAGAGAATTAATTTTATTGATAAATTTGCTCGTTCCTTCTCCTTTTAATTACAGACATACATATAGTTGTATCTATAGTAGGGTATGCATCGGCTTCGGTAGTTTTCAGTATTAAATTTAATGAAAATCACATTGCATGGCCAAATAATTTTTACTTTAACTTATTTATGAATTGTGTTTTCCACTAGTTTAGAATAATTTTGTTTCAAGTAACAATTTAACTACAAAATTTCTTAAAATCAATCCTAGTATTTTTAAAGGGGTTTCCTGGTACGATGACCGACAAATTAAGCATACTTTCGGAATTTTTTTCAAAGTCTATAAAATGAAGAATAATTCCAATGTTTTGTCTACTAATAATATTCCTATAGATCGACTGTCAAAGCTGAAATAATTGAAATAATCTCTCCAAATTTTAATGGTATCTTTTCAAATATATTTACTTTCAAATAAATAAAAATAAAAATGATTTTCTGAAAGTATCACACCAGAAACACCTCTTAAGTGTCCAATCGTATATTTTTCAACAAAGTGATCACCTTGTATGATATTTTTCATTCGTAGAATTAACTTATCGCCGTCATATTTAATCAAAATTAATATCTTTTCGATATATTTAATTAAGACAGGAATTAGTTATTTATTTCTTAACAATATTCTCATACCTTGATTCACCAAAACAAATACATGTACAAAATTTGAAACTAACTTACTAACATGTACAATTGTTTCTTTAAAAACAGTCCTCAAAGGCATCAAAGTCGTAGGGCTTCAAAATAGACTCCTTAAACATGCAAAGACTTGTGAAATGATTTAATGTTTACGAACAGCGGCACGCGTACTATAAACAACTGATTCCGGTGATCGAATTGGTGCGATTAAATTTAGATACAACCAGACGAGGTCTGAAACTCGGAACATCTAATGATCATTCGAACATGCACGCCACTACCGCTTCGAAATTTCTCTCATCACATTTCGCCGTCAGTCTTCACAAGGTCCTCCGCACGACGGAGTACCGTTGAGTCGCATTTTATGTGGTGTATATGTCCCATAGAAAACCGAATATGAACAGAGTTATGTTTAACAAGTAGGAAATATATTTCATAATTTTCATGGTGAAAGCAATGGTCCTTTATCTACAGAACTAGGATCAACTTTGTTCTCGTTCTGAGCTGATTTTTCTTCTTTGACAATATAATTAACAACCAAGGCTTTACTTCTTGTTAACTTTTATCTACAGTGCATGAAATCCAGACATACCATAAATGAAATAAATACAATTTTTCAGTTCACGTTGAAAATTTGGAATTCGAAGACTCTTTAATAAAATTGATAAGTTTGTAACTTTTAGAAGAAATGTCAAAATTTTTTTTCGCAACTTACACGCAGCAGTCTTTTTTGACCACAAAATTTGTGGAAAGATGGCATTATGCTGTTTCCAGAGAGATGATAAAAGTTAATAGAGCAAAATGAAATGCATAAAATATAAAATATTGTGTATATACTATTCACTAATGAAACGAAAGAAATATTTGTGACAACGTAATCAATCAAAAAAGTTCATTATTGACGAGTCGGTGATTTTAATGAAAAATGGGAAAAGTGAACTCCAGGTGGTGCTTTGCATCGTATAAAAAATATGAAAAGAGACTCGACTGTAACTTGAAATTTATGGCCCCGCAGTGGGAAGGATACCGAGCGAACCCATAATATCCACCGACGAGCATTCTTGCCGGTCTTTCGATCGTCTTCTAACGGCAGTGCACGTTATACCGGGGACGTAGCGCACAGACCATGTGAGAACGAAGCCGGACATCTCTTCGGCGCATAGCTTGGGGGAGGATAAACGACCTCTCGCTCGAGATCGAGATTACACCGGCGGCAAAACCTCGCAGGATCTCTTGTACGACTCTAATTTAACCGTTGGACACTGTTGTTCCCGACGACGTTGCCTTTGTCCCGCCGTGAAAGGAGTTCAGGTTAGGCTCGCGTTAAATACCGGTTTATTTAGAAATAGTCTATAACTGGGAAGCAGATTGTCAACGTTAGGAACTAAATATTAATATAGGTTGGCATTAATTTCTACTAGGTATATGAAAAGTCTGGTCTCTTTTCTCAAATTGAAATATTGGAATTAACCCATTTGCATCACACGGAATAATGGAAACTTAGTTCTTATCGCCAAAATTGTTCTTGTTTGTATGTAAAGAAACATGTTACACAATATATGACAAATAAAAGCAATATTGCATAAATAAAGAATTTATGACTTTTTTAAGTTCATTATGTTAATGTCATATTAGCAATAATAAAATAAATTAAATATAATTATTTTCCACAACATGTATCTTTTCTTCCTGTTGTGACAAAATGCTTTCAAAAGATTTCTAAACGACGTTGACGCTAACACGCGCATACATGCGCTTTAATGACAGTGTCCAGACAAAATGCGTGCACATATGCGCTAATGATGCAAATAAGTTAAAAAGTCTATAGGTTCCTGGTATAAGTGGTGTAAATAAGTGAAGAATCAATATTTTTTGAATATATAACGAAATTGTTTGCATTATTTGCTTTTAAAATACAGAAGAACTTTCTATGGGGCCCACAACGGCACGTGGGTGCTATTTCTCACGGGTGTTATCGCGCCGTTTACGAGCACGCACCGTCGACGATAAAACAATATCGTCAGTGTTTTAACGATCGCTGCGGGGAAACTTTTAATTCATGTCTATGTACGTACGATCCGCGTTGCGAAATCGACGTGTGGGACAATCGAGCGTTTCGTAACAGCGCGACGCGCATCTGCACGTGTCATGGCGGGAAGCCTCGAACAGTGGCGCATTATTCATACTACATTCGTGTAAACCAACATAAAATTGAATTTGCCCGTCCAATCTAAAGAAAGAAACAAATAACGAGTAGTTTTAAATTCAATTTCATATTATCAGGGCAATAAAATAACTACATAATATGAGAGAAATATGTAAATCAAAAATATAATTTATAAATAACGTGTACGCATAGATATCTATAGCTGAAGTAGTGAATATCTTCATCGCTGTATTTGTATCTTTTCTGATTGTTAACTCTGTCACGAGGAAGTAATTTTAAACAGTGCATATGGTTTATGAGTAAGCTTTGTTTGATCAGTTAAAAAGCATTTTATTATTTACATGTGCATATGTGCAAATATTATATAAATATTATTTGTAAGTAAGTATTTTTCTGGCACTGTGCATTATATCTCGTTTTATTGTCAAATATAATAATACAAAAAATGTTCAGATTCCGTTTCTATCTAAAAATAACTATTATTATAATATACATGTCTACAATTAAATAACATAAATAGAATGCCGTATTAGTATGTACCTTACTTATTGAATAATTATACTACATTTATTTTATATTATTCGATATGTAAATAAAATGAATATGTAAATATTGATATGTATGTATATAAAATACATATAGTATAATTATTAAACAAACAAGATAAGTATTGTAGATTTTCTTATTAATACATGTAATAAAGTATGTACTTGATTATAGACTTTAATACATATACTGGTCTATACTATCTTACTTATTTAAGAATTACACTGTACGTACGGTATTATAAAATATTCTTTTAATCTTCGCAAAAGCAAAATTCCAGAATTTGTTATATTATTATTTGATGAAATATTCAAAAAAGCAAAATCTAATGTACTGTGCCAGACAAATGCTTATTTTAAAAGTGTCAAAATTCGTTTATATGTACTTTATTTGTCTAGAATACTTTTGGTGTACATGTACAGCCGTACTCGTAAAAAGGTGGAACAAGAAATGCACACATGCCAATATACATTGGCCATGTATCTAATGCATTAAGAAACTTTAAGTTAATAGGATAATTCGCAACTAGCTTCGAGGCACAACAGATCCTCAGAAACGTGAATTGACCGTTTTCCTTGAAGTGAAACCTCGTAGTGAAACGCAACCATTGTGTCAGCGGAATATTGACGCATCGCGACGCGTTCGTTTTAACGCTGATTCGTGAACGCAACCTACGCGTGTCCCGCAGTCACTGACAATTCGCGAGCAATCGTGATTATCGTCCCGCGACCATGATGATACGTCCCGTCAAGGGCACAAATTTATTACAAGCTCGAATCGACCTGTTTTTAGTGCAAACGTTGAACTTCCTGGAAACGAGCACACCGGTCGGTTTCAATTTAGCGAAAAATACTTATCGTTCTTTGATTCACGAGGATATCGTCGAGAATATCATCGACCAGGCATTGGATAACAGTGACGGGTTTGTTTCGCAAAGATTAAATGATTTGTATAATTATGGAAATATATTTATTTTATTATTATCGTAAGGGATTAATTAACATTTTTATTAACACAAAGGAGTCTGACTGAATGCCGAGTTAAACTGATGTAGTCTTCATTATTAATCTATTCACTGGCAAGAAAATTTAGTGTTTTACTCTGTGCCACAAAATTTAATAGAGACGCGTAACCTAAGTTATTTCTTTGGTAATAAGAAGTTTTATTAAATGTGTTGATTTTAATAAAAAAATATTATTATATACAATTTTCGTTCATCCTTTCTAATAATTCCTAACTCAAATGGCTGTAAACTTATTCCGTGACCAATTGCGACTAATCTAAACTTGTACCACAAACTACCAGATATCCCATAATCGACAGTGAATGAATTAAATATAATTTAGTATTAAATAACCGAAAAATTTAAATGTTTGTTGAAAATTATATTAATAACATTTATTTAAAATTACAAAGAATATTCGAAATGTTTGGTCAACTTTTTTAAAAACTTTTTTAAAAGCACACAAAAATAAGAAAGATTGCCACTCTGACATAATTCGACGTAGATCATATAATACAAAGTGTAAACAATGTGTATTCAATTTTTCCTAAAATATAAATACTTCTATTTATGTGTTATAAAAAGAGTAGTAGTTAAACTAAAAACTCTACAAATATAACTCTTGAGGCTCCCTTTTTTTGTGGAGGCCACAAGTTGATGCATCATTAGTTTCATGATAGATTTGCTTCTGTTGGATAAAGACTCAAACGTTTTTGCAACGTTAGAGCTACGTAACTCCGCAGGTTATCGTTTGTGAAGATAATTCACTACGAGTGGTTGCGATTAGTCGGACACGTGGCATGATATCGCTGAAATGTATTGACAAAGTGGAGAGCTCTTTGTTAAAAAAAAAATGTTGTCAATTCTTCCGTGTCTTATTTTTAGATGAAATCTGCTAAAACACAGAATTCGTTTTTTCATTCAGTACTAACTAATTTTTCTTCTAGAAGATTAAAATAAACTCTGAATGGTTCTTCTGCTTTGGATGAGTTCATAACGTAAAATGTCAAAACAAATATGATATTAGTAACTCCGTGACATTTAACGATTCGTATGATTTATTAGTCGATTAAAGAATTATTTATTAAATACGTCCCATTTGAGTACTGAATTTTAATATCTGTACGTAACGTTTTCCATATTATATGTTTTTTTGATGACAAGGACAAATATATTACAGACATTTAGTACATTTCCATATGCGAAATGCATACATTACTCTGTGCATAACTTTGGATGTATTCGATATTCTGTGCACGTCGCTCTATCATGTGCAATTAATTCCGTAAACTCTAGCGTGTTTTTCGCATTCTGATTTATTAAACACGTACGATATATTTATGCATCATTTATATAAAATGTGCGAAGTATTGATTACGCGTATTTGAATTCAGTTTCGACACCCAGTGTAACAGATTTAATTAATAATAAGTTAACGTAATGTAAGTGTAATTACTATGAAGTTTTTAAATGTCACGCCGTTATTGACAGAATAATTACTTTACATCATAGACGATCATCGTGCCTTGGTTACGCGCAACGAAAATTATCCTCGTAACATACAGAACTTATTTGTTAAATCGTCTTCGAATTTTTCGATTAACAATTTATTTAAATGTTTAATTATCCCGTAGCTATCGATGCGGCATTGACATTTCGAAACGGATTATGCGATTCGTTGAAAATACATCGCTCAGTCGTATATAGATTAAATATTCGCTAGGTTTAAGCCGATTCATCATGCGATCGGCTGCATAATAATTCTACACACCTGTGTCACGCAACCGTCAAACACATTACCGTGCACGACAAGGAGAAACGTATAGTGAAAGAGAGAGGGTACGTTCTACTCGTCTACAGTTTGTCTAAGGCAATCGTTCTTAACCTTCTTAAGCTCATGGCACAGTTTAAAAGAAACCTAATTTTTCTGGGCGCACAATAACTCTGAAATCTGTAATGAATAAAAATTCTTGAAGAGTAAAATATTTGATTACTTTAGAGAAATAATTTCTAGAAAGACTCATA
Source organism: Hylaeus anthracinus (assembly GCF_026225885.1). Lineage (NCBI taxonomy): Eukaryota > Metazoa > Arthropoda > Insecta > Hymenoptera > Colletidae > Hylaeus > Hylaeus anthracinus. Next base: position 3,140,284 of record NW_026535284.1, read on the forward strand.
AAATTACGACGCTAAAAACAGTCTGAACTAAAGATTTTATATAATTATAATAAACGAAAGATTTCTGAATATTGTTATAATCATCAAACGGTAATGACAATGTGGAATTTGAAGAAAGTTCGTCCTTGAATGGTCCAATATGTATACGATGAGTATTAATGTTGTAGTATTACTACATCTCTATATACCAGAAGTTATAGAAGTTTAATGCTATGTTCATGGGATTATGAGATCAGTTTTTGCTTGTTTGACACGTTCACGTCAGCGTGTACCACCGGTGGCTCACGACTTATATGTCCCATCGGGCGTCGTGGACCACCGGTGGTTCACGTTCGCGTGTCTATCAGATGGCGTGTACCACCACCCCGCCCTATGGCAAGAAACACAAATAGCAGCGCCGGCATAAATGTGTTAGATATTCAACAAAACCTCTGCCCCTTTAAGCCATATTATTTTGTAGAATTCAGAAAAGGTGTGTGGTTGAAAAACTTTCAACAGTGGGAACCATGTTACCCAGGTTTCCATCATTAAAGATTCCACCTATTAATGGATAAAAACGTTGATGCCAAGTAGAAAGTACAGCCTAGAACGACGAACGATTTGTTGCAAATTGAAGATTCCCCGAATTCCCCGTTGCGCATTTCTCACGTGTCTACTTGTGTGGCGAGCGTCTCTCGCATTTGTTTGTCTCGCATACGTCCACGGTGTGCAATTTACGCGACAGATTAACAGCGAACGGAGATACCCTCCGGTATCGATAAGAATCTGGGTAGGAATCGGTCAGCACGAGCCGTGAGAACTTCGATCGGCACTGATTTCTCCGGTGTCATTGAGAAACCATAGTACATTTTACACGGTCGTATCTAATGGCCGGTCGATCGAAATCCAGTACCAAGCTTGAAACACGAGATGCCACCGACGGAAGTACCGGTCGAAGAGAGAAAAGGGGTAGAAAGGGGAGTTGGTAATTTCGCGTGGGCGTTGGAACTAGTTATCAAAGGCTACCAGGTTCAGCTCGGGAATGGCAGTTTCGATCCAACGCGGAATTCCCATCGAGGGAATCACCGGTTTAATTTAATTAAAACCTTGGCGAATTGCTAAACACCTGATCCATACATTTTCATTAAGACACTGTCTCGTTTGATTACAACGGCTCTTCAAATGATACGAGTCTCGAGCAACTCCATTTTTCACCGACAAGCGAAATCAATCATTCTCCCTTATTAATTGTCTGTAATGCAATTTTCATGTCTAGTAAGAATAATTACTGTTAATTGTAGACAAGAATAGCTTGCATTACCGTTCTCATGAAAATGTTTACAGACAAGAAGATGGAAATGAGTTTTTTAGTTTTAAAGTTTTTATCGGTGTTTTATCTTTGATCTTTTGAAAATTCTTTTTGTTCTTTCAACTTTGGATAGTATAGGTGAAAAAGTTATTGTTAGCTGCCCTAAGAACATACCAAGTTTTCTTACAAAATATCGGTACTTTGTAAAACTTATAGACCCTACATTTACTCAAACCTCGTACGTGATTGAAAGTGAAACTGTGTCGATAAAAATATATTTCGAATTATTTCTTTGATTTCTGACTTTGTAGGACCTAAAATGTTAGTTTATTGCACATGAATGAATTCGTCTTAATACGGGCTTTCATATTACGTACAAAAATATACATCATTACGTTAGAAAATTAAAGGTCACTTACGTTTCTCCAAAAAATATTACAGACATTTTTTTACATTTTTAAAAAATCGAAACAGTGTAATTGGTGGGTTAAACATTGGAGTTTGGCGTATTCTCAATCCATGTTTTGTGAGAATGTTTCCGTTGGAGAGACGAATCGTCGAGTCTATCGATTCGCAGAGAAAGAGGACACGTCGCGAATCGATAATCGCTTTCGAAAGGATCCCGTGGGCCTATCTAATAAGCAAAGTCACGCAAATTCGGGGCGTGGATTCGCGAACGAGAAGCTACTTTACCGTCGTGCACCAAAAATATCTTCCAAGGACGCAGAGGTTTAGTGACGTGACGAATCACATTCGTCGGTTCGGTTTGCAGATCTTATCGAGGAAACCAGAGATAGGCAGAATTTTAATGGAATACTGATAGGATTTTTGTTGATAACTGCAAATACATCAAATAACTAGTCGGTATAATTCTAATATACTAAAACGCTCGCTATTGGCTGCATGCAGTTTAACCTAAGCTTTTACACTTTAACACTAATATTAACTTTTCTTTTAACCTTTCACACAACATACACTCTCATGTTCATCCAAATTGACAAACACTCTTCAAACGATCCCCAAACCCTCGCACATTACGCTTTGTAGTCTATGTATTCGTCGAAGTCGGTCGAACAAGCTACCACGCGAACCAAACACAGTTACATTTTTATAAATTCAATGGTCGCTTGGCACAAGAGAAAAATATTCAATGACGTCTCTCCAACCATTTCATTGACAACGTTTTATGGTTCTCCTCGATTTAATGAATTGTTCAACTATAATAAAAAAAGGATATTATGACATTCCGAGGAAGTTTAATTTTTCATTTGGACGCACGTTTTAAAGAAACAAAACATATTAATAATAAAACTCATTAATAAGTACGTGTCAAGTTAATTCATTTAAGCAGTGATGACAAATTTTCCTCCTGTCGTTTCAAACGTAAAACTAAATTTTTTAGAAATGTAACATTTTTCGCAATACATAATTCACTTACTTCGATGTTAAATTGAAGAGAACTATGAATATAAATGGTAGAAATGTTTTTAATCCAATGCTTGGAGAAGTATTATATAACGATTAGTTATATTTTTACTCTATCGTAGTGAAATATTTCCAACGAACAACTGATAACAGCTTGTTTATCTTGTATTCGTCACAACACAGATTTCTATTTAGATTAAAATTTTGCTTATCTCTGCAGATGACTTTCGTATCATCGACGTAACGTATGAATTACTAGAAAAGCATTGGCGTATGCGTAGAGAAAAGATTTTTGTGGCAATATCGCGATCCTTCCAACTAACTTGAAGGAAAAGCGCAGATGGATCTTATAGTACGGGCATTAGTGCTCGACCTTCTGTCGCATTTTGCGCGTCGCGTCATCGACTATTTATGCGTCTAAAAGGACGCAGCGGACTCTGAAAGCGGGAACGAGATCAACATACCTAAGAAAGAGTGAGAGGAAGAAAGAAAAAAAGGAACTTGTGACTTGTGACATTCGTCGAGGCGCCATTCGCACATGTCTTCGTCGATTTAGCGGACACGACGCTTCGGTTGTTTTCTTGGCTAGTTCGACGCAAGGAATGCCCGCGGAATGAAGGCAAAGATATCGCAGAAAAATCTGGATTATCTCTTCAGCGAGGTACGCATCGATAAAATGGGAACACTGTTAGCTCGCTATTTATGAAATATGCATATGTATCCCTTTTAAAGGCTAGGTTAATATCGAACATTTAAGGAATACTTTTAAAGAAAGTTTTATGATATTAATTACAAAATTGTTGAAACTGGTTGCCACCCTGTCGTATGCATAGCTGTAACGATACGCATAGTGTGTCTGACCAGTATCTCATTCTCCTTCAGCCGTACGACACGCGTAGTATGTCTGACCATTGTCTCATTCTCCTTCAGCCCATTGCACGGAGCGTAACGCATAGGATTTTTGTTTCTTTTTAATTATCTAACCATGTTCCAGAACTCCGATCGTTCTGAAACTTTTACATGTGTCAAGTAGACAACCGATCGACATTTCTGATTTTTTTTATAGGTGTCACTCACAGAGTTGTTTGCAAATTACCACCCGCAACAATACTATAAAATTCTCAGTACTTAGCTTTAATTTATCGAAAAAACCTTTGAATAATGAAGACTTAGATACTGATAACATCTAAATAAATTTAATATTTAATCAATGCAATTTAATGAAATTAGAAAAGTTAAATATGAGTTGTAATTAAAGACTTAGAAGCAAATGCTCTCTATATAATTTTTTTTTTATTAATTCGGATCCTTTTATTTAAATTGAAGCATTTAAATATTGGTTTGGCATAAAAGTTCTTAACGTTAATTCACAAAATTGAATCTTTATTTAAAAACAAACTGAAAAATATTAATCTACGAAACATTTCCCGTTTGCATCGAAGACCTTTTGTCACTTTTTGAACAACTTGCGGATTCCTTAATGATAGAAGTTCACCGGTTTCGAGGTGATAAAGTTATCAATGAATTTTTGCATGGCTTCAAGTGTTCTGAAGTGTGTATCAGTCAAATGATGCTGCAGCGAATGGAATAGGTGATCATGTCTGCAGTTCTCTTCAATTTATCCGAAGGTGTCATGTCTGGACTATACGTCACGTGCGAAAGAAATTCTCAACCTAAGGCAAAGTCATAGTCCTCGGTCGCTTTTACATGTGGTTGGACGTTGTCATGAAGCAGGATCACTTTACGGCGTTTTTATCCAGTAAATGGCTTCTTTTCTTTTAACGCATAACTCAAATTGCTCAATTATGTTTTATAGTGACTTGTGATTGTTTCACGCGATTGTAACAATTCGTCATACAAGATACCTTTTCAGTCCCACCAAATGCAGAGCAGAATTTTTGTTGACGTGAATATTAGGCTTTGGAGTCGATTTCAAAGATCGATGCTTTTCTACATTTAGAGTTATCATAGTGAATGCAATCTTTACCGCCTGTAATGATTTTATACAGAAAATTCATTTTCAGTAACTTCAACAGCATTTGTATTCAAATGAAACGCGACGTGAATGGAAAGTCAAGAATTTGTTTTTGTTATTGCCATCTTAAATATTACTCACCAAATTCTAAACAATTCGAATATCGACGCATTATAACTATAAAGTGACGGGAAAATGAAATAAAATTAATTAATAGTTTCGGTTGTATGAAATCCACAGCTCGGAACTCTATTGCCCTACTAATATGTAATACGACTACAAATTCATATAATGATGAACACTTGTATTGCAAAGAGAAAGCTATATAAATCAGTTCTGAATACTATGAGTAAGTAGAATGTAGAGAGCATCCAGCAATTTTTGTTTTGTCGCAGACACACGGTGGTCTGACTATAACGTCTGACTATAACGTCTGACTAGTACTGTCCGTACTATCTACCAGATCCGACCTTAGATATGACTCTGTTAATCGTTTATCAGATTTTTGTTACCGAAGTAATGCTTTAATAAATAAAATTGGTTTACTCAAATTAAATACGAGACTCGAACAAAGATGAATTTGGATATATGCTTGACTTTTTATATTAATAAAAAATAGCATAAGTGGTACAATACATATAATTTGTAAAATATTATACATGAGTTATTTCTTGAGTGAGCAATATAGTAGCTGAACGACGTAAATGAAGTATAGCCGATCGAAGATGAAAAACGAGATCCTGTGTTGTCCACCGAGTTTGCAGATAGGATAGCATGGTCATTTGTCAGCCTCAGCATCTACCTTCTATAATTAAATTCTTCCCGTACAAATGTGTCACCGGGGAAGTCCGCGTAACACCCGATAGGCGATATTATCCTATCAGAGCCTCGTATCCACCTTTTTGGAGCAACACTCCGACTAATTGACGTGATATCGTCGAACCGTCTCTAATCTTGTTGGGCGTAATTAACAATAATTCAATATGATGTCCGACTGAACGAGAAGGCAGCGATAAATCGATTACATGGAACACTCCTCCTTTTTTCCCCCCTAGAAATTAATTAAGAACCAAACGGGCACATGCTTCCTAATTGTACCGTGGATACGTTGCTCCACATTCCCGTGTGCACACAACTAGCACTGAGTCATGGAGAGACAAACGTGCAACGGTCGAGTGACTTAGAGTATCCACATTTATTCAAATGAACAATAGGATTTTAGTTTGTTTGTTGTGCAATATTTAATTCTACAATTCAAATTTGAATGAAAATTGTAGAATTGTTCATCTAACGAGAAACGGATACACAGTTGTTCATATTTCTCTCGTTCGTCAAAATATCGGGTGTAGAAATTAACTCTGTGCCTTTCTAAGATGCACTCAACATTTGTGTAAAAAAAAGACTATACAATTTTTAATCTTCCTTCGGTCGCACATTCCAAGAGACACACATAGTCGTAAAGCGAAATGTCAAAGCAATCATTCATTACTACGAAGGTTGGTAATTGAACATAACAGAATGATGAGTAAATATTTTTACTTAAACTACAGTTATCAATGTTAAGATTGAATGTAAAGGCGTAGAATTAATTTCTACGGGTAATAATTGCGTGAAATTTGTATTTTCCCCAGCCTCCGTAATTGTGTCGTGGACGCGTTACTCCAAATTTCCATGTGTGTTTTCTCTTTATCGACGTCGATATCTGACCATTGAGATCACACTGTAAGATCAACCGTTATCTATCGCGTAATTCCCGCGCAAGGAAACACGAACAACACACGGCCAAGCGCAGACAAACGCGCAACGATCGAGTGACTTACGAGCAACACGAAAATTGATTGCACCGCATTGACGCCCGTTCAGCCGAACGAGCACTCTTCCAGCCGTTGGAGTTTTTCCTCCTTTCATCCACGGGCACGGTCGACGCGTGTTATTGCTTAAACGACTCCGTGGCAGCTGGGATTAGAGACAATTAATTTTTTACGCTCTCCCGGTTGAAACGCTTGACGCAATTGCATGCCGTCTCGCGACACGATTTACATGTCGCGTACGAATGGCAAAAGAGGGCTTGATAACAATGTCCCCCGTCAACTCGTTCCACGTTTTACGACCGATCGACGATAAACGGTCCCCTTCTCGCAGAGGTTGCTGGCTGGTTCACCTGTGGATTTCGTGGAGGGATTTTCTCGAGAGTCTTTTCCACGAGAAAAACGGTCCATCGCACAGTGTGTCAAGTATGTGGGTGTTTGCGATAAAATTCGTGACTTGCAAACTAATAAATTCTTGACCTAGGGCCCTAATATTATTTTTGAAAAGAATATAAAAATCCATCTATTAATCCATACAAATAAACATGTATAGCTTCATTCAAGCAAAATTGAGGTAACATTAATTGCTTATTAAATAAAACAGATTCTCCAGGACAGGCACAGAATTCATTTTCAACAGACTAGCTTTTGTTTAAATGATATTGTTATTAGTTTAACGAAAGTACTTGAAAAGTCACAGCGGTCGTTTTGAGTATATGGGTATCTTGGATAAAAATCATAAATCAATATCTGTTTAAAATTTTTACCGAATTTTTATAATTAATAATATATTACACAGTTAATTAAAAATGAAGAAAGAAAGATATTCCATATTAAGGCAGTTTTAAACTCAGGACCTGTATCTGTATCTGTGTTTAACGATTCTGCTAAATTTGGTTCACTTGCGCAAATAAAGTTACCGTTAATGTAAAGTTTAATGTGTTCAAAATATGCTCAAAAATCGATTTTCTCGTTCAATAAAACTATCAGGCTGTAAAGACAACCATTTACATAAACTCTGATAGACTTATTCGTCATTGTAAGTTTGCACAACTTCATAACGATATAACTAGACTGTGGATCTTTATGCAAAATAAAATTGTTACAGACGTATCTACAAAAATTGAACATAAGTTGGAATTTATTTTAGTCTGTAAATATTATAATATCATCTTTACTTTCAATGATTTTTTATATACATACTTGCATATTGTCTGGTTTTTGTAGTTTCTTGGACATTCGAATTTCCTATAAATGCATAAAGATCCGCAGTCTAGATATAACAAATCACTGAAAAATTAAATATCGACAGTAGTTGTCATTTGCGTCACCATTGAAGAAGGCCACCATGCTTTGACCGAAACATTGAAACGAAGAAGGTGTTTGATCTAATTCGCACTCAGTTACCAACAAGAATTCCTAACTTTTTTTAAGTTTGAACATGTTATGTAAAAATAGCGTAACAAATTATACGAAGTACTGATCGCTATGTCTAGGCATAAAAGGGGGTCAATGGGACGATCCTTCGAGTATAATTCCAACGTTATCAACCAATGCCACATTGGACGTTGGCACGTTATTTTTTCAGGCGTGTCGATTAGATTCTTGGAAGTGCATCGCGTTCGGTGCATTCTGTTGACCTACGTATCAAGCTAAAGGCGCCGCTTTGCACGCTCGTGGAGTTATCGGGCTATATAAATCGTAATCCCGCCAATTGATGTTTATCCGAATCGGGACTTTTTTCTCTCGCACCTGAGCAGCCTAGGTATGTCTTCTGCGCGGCACCCAAGCCGTAAACTGTCGTTATGTAATCGTGGTAGTTTTCTTCCTTCGTGTCGCCCTGTTACTTCCTTGTTGCTTAATTAAAACCACGCCTTTATTTACACTGGGGCTGGCAATCGTGGCTGGTGTAAATGCGGTGTACCGTATCCGGTAAGCGACCTCCGCGATCGAACCGATCGATACCTAGCACGCCGCGAACCTATCTGTCCGATCTCGATCGTGCTGGATCACTTCAAGGCACTGACTCTCGTTGCGGAGACGGCATTCGATATCTGCTCCCCGGTAGCCTCTAATTCGTACGTTTGTCCGCGATTCTTGCAACGTAACGCGTTCCCGTAACATTGCTGAGACACGCGAGCACATAGAGAAAGCGATCCACGGTAACACGACGGGGTCGAATTACGAACGAACAACGTAGTTCCTTGCGAAAAACGAAGAAATCGACGCGAGGGCGACGAAAAAGTGCCACGTAATCGGATTTGAACATCTACGTGGAAGTTGCTCGCGACACTGCGAGTCGCCATTAATTTGAAAATTTATTCTACGAAATGTAATACCGTCGAAAGGAGAAGACAATATCTTTTGTAATTTAGAATTACTAGCTTTCATCTTTTTAGAGTTCATTAATTAGCTTTGTATTATTTGGGACAAGGAAATAATTCTTCATCTAAAGTTATATTAATTTTCGTTGTTTTCCTTTACTTTTCTAATAAAAAATAGTCCGTAAATAATTGTTCTCACGGAACTTGATTTTACTTAAAATATAAAATTTGGCACTGTCTTTTGTTGAAAATTGAAGATTTGATACATTTATAATTATGTGAATGGTATACCAAAATAATTGTTTACGTGTCATCATAAATTTTCATTTCTAAGTAAAAACTCTTGTTTATTTAGAAAAATTATTAAAACTCTTTATTCCCAATCAAAAGTTTTTTGAGTACGATCCTACGTAGATTTCACGATAAATATATTTTTCCATTCATGCGAGTCTTTATTCGCATAAGCAGGTGATAGCTAATGCTATGAGAATATTCTCTGTAGTATTTCCCAGCGCCGAAAACTCTCTTGCAAAGAAACACCTTTTATTAATTTACTACGTCTTTTTTTTTTGCGACACACGTTCTACAAGGACTTCTTTAGATATAGAATTGAAAATCAGTGTGTTCGGGACACAAAGACAGTTCTATTCTCGTAATGGAACAGGTTCGGTGTTACCGACTTAACGGATTAAGTTGTCCGCGCACTTGTGTACCATTGTGTTAGGATTAGAGAGAAGGAAACTATCGGCGACCTGGATAACTCGATTACTTGGGACAGTCGACGAAAGATTGGAATTCGATTCGCGGTTCAGGTGTCCAATGCTCGCATTTTTCTTGTTTCTGCGAAAAATCGGAACGCTGTGTTTATTTGGCCTCGAAAGCAATGGATTCCGTGCTCTATTCCGAACTCAACACGGATGAAGATTGATCGTCTCCGTCATGAAACTTTAACACAAGGAACAAAATCTTTTTAGATGCAAAATGGATTCGCGAAGAACGGATTTTTAAATGAGATTCTGGTGGCGTTGAATTAACGAGGCGCGCATTGTAATTCACATGTCGGTTGATGGAAAAAAAAACAGACATAGGTACGTTTTTGTCGAGATATCATTGTATTCTTTATGAACACATAGCTGCTAGACTCGTTTTTTTCTCTGCTAGATAGAATCCTTGTGCTCGTAATAAATAATCATTAATTTTAATGTAACTTGGCACGTTGATACAGCATTGGAAAATATTAGATAACATTTATATTCATTTCAAAGGATGAAAACTGCCATCAAAGTTGCGAATGAAATATCTATTCGGTAAAATTTTACAAAAAGTAACGGAGATAGAGAAAAATGTTTTGCACTCCTGCTCATAAATATGTGGACACTTATCACTAGACTGCGGATGTTTATGCAATATTCTATCTTCATATGTAAATGAAGAACAGAAACTTAAATTGAAGTATGTTTTAACTCTTGAATTTTGTGCCTAACATATTCAGTACGAAAATAGAACGTTAACGTATTCAAAATAATCTCGGATGCATGTACTGCTCTTTCTGAATAGTAAAACATCAGATTGATCAAACGTTTCGGCAGTACATTGACAAAATGTATTCAAGAGAAATTTGAAATTCACCTGGAAGGACATCAACTGTAACTGGGTTAATCAGACACGGCGCTTTGTATACATTGCCACTTTTTTTTAAAGGTAAACGTAGCACCGTCGCATTCTCCCGTTTATCGTGGAATTAATTCCAACGCTTTCGATTCTTCCGGCGAAGGGAGAATATCTCAATTCAAAGCAACCAAAAGGGAACGACCGTTCGGTCGCGCGGTGTACGCAAGCAGCTCCATTTACGCCTCCTATTATACTCCTGTGCTAATCGTTATTATGGCAGTCCGTTGCATAACTGCAATTACCGTACCGCGAGGAACAACGTTCCGTAAGATTGCACCGTTGCACGCGATCTTCTGTAGTCTCAGAGGGTCTACGAACTCCGATGCAAGGTGTCTATATTAACCTCTGAATTTTTAATTTTTGGTAAAAAAATACTGGAAATATCCTTTACGCGCCTCTACTAATTTGGATTTCAACAAACTTAATTGTAATTCAAATGAATATTAACTGGATCAAATGAACATTGATTTTTTCCATTTTCTTCTTTCTTTAACAAATAGATAATATTTTTTCGTGAAATTCGAAAATATTGTTTCGAAGGCCCATCATTTTCTAATTTTTTGAGATGTTGAACAAATCCTACGTCAGACAATAGGTAATATAGCTACCCTACCCTATAGTAGGTATCTAGTTTCAGAACAATTTTGTTTTTTTTTTTTTATTTCAAATATACATTGTGGTCACGAAACCGTTTTGCCGAACACCAGTGCTTTTCTTTTCACTGCCTTCTTGTTGTGAGTAACGCTTTGTCAATTACGTTATGTGACAGATTTCTGTTTGTTTAAATATTCAATAACATACAATGAAAATTTGGAAACAACTGATCGCATAGTTTCTTTATGAAGAATTTCTGAAAATACCTCTCTATTCACACTGTTGCAGCGTTATACTTCCTTAAATGAAAATAATCAAATGAACTGCAAAATGTACATTCCGATTATTCACGATGATAAATGCTTGATCTTTCTACTTAAATATGGAAGGAGAGAAAATAAAAATGTTATTTTATTGCTCCTTGCTCGTATGCTCTTCGCCGAGGTTAAAAGCGTTAAAAGTGCAATTTATGCTATAACATTGTACCACCCTACTTTTATTTCTTTTTGTTTCATTCAAAACTAGTCAATCTACGTAAGGAATTTATACAATAGATCTACTAGTACTCTGAGAGTATCCTAAATTGTTATTAAGAAGCGTGAATATCAGTTGAATTCCGTGAAGTTCTTTAGAATTACTTTGAGCACGCGAAGACTTCTCGCCCAACCCTGTAGTTCTTCCATCAGCGAACGGTTGAAGTAATTTGTTATGATGGTCCGTTTCGACTGTTTGCGAGTTCCATACAGTTGTCACCGAGTCGTAGATAAATGCTCCATTCGAAGGAGTTTTTCAGTCGAGCGTGCAGACCGATCGTTTGCGATACAATTGTTTGGAGGCAAATATCCGCGACTAATCGAAGTATGTCATCGTTGCGATATGATGTATAGGACCATGCGCAAGCGGTCGCGCGGTCTGATTCTTCTCAAGGATGCAAGTGTTCGATGGTGACAAACTGTTGAACACTGCGCCGTGTCGTCGCATTGTTTATGGCATCGGAAGCTATGATAGTACAAAGTAAAAGGAAATTGTATTTTTCTGTCTACTATATTGAAAATACTATATCGAATGTTATCACATCTAATCAAACTGGTAAGAAAATTTGTTTTCCAAATAAAAGAGATGATTGGCACCTCCATATTATAAATCTACGGGGTGGTTCGCCTAAACCAGAAGAACTGAATATTTTTTTCAATTGTTATTGTACAATAAATATTTTATATTTAATTGTAACGGTACGAGAGAGCTAATACGCCGTAACGATTTTTTTTTCAACGTCTCATTTTTGGGGAATTTTCAAGGTCACCGATGTTTTTCGCTCACAAGTGCATATTTTTTTTATTGCATTACGTAGCTGACGTTAAACGACGTTTAGATATATTTAATGATATTGAAAAAGTTTTCCATATTATAGGAAATATTGTAACTGCTTACCGTTGATTCTATTAAAACCGAGAACTATACTTTTCGTTTTGCCTCGTGTTCCAGGGTGCTAGATTTCGGGATACCTCGCAGCAAATCCATAAGCAATGGCAAGCAGATCCAGCAAGAGCGTTTCCAACGGTCACCACAGGTTCGGTTTCACCCGCTTCGGGGGAGATTTCGACCCCAAACTCGACGCCAAGTCCGAGCCCTAGTCCGACCAACAGTCAACAAGTCGTGGTAAGTACGCCTCACTTGTTATCGTAATCGTTCCTGTCTGTTGGTTCGCTTCGACGACTACGCTATACAGGATGAAACACGTAACATGATCTCTATTATTTCTCTATTATTTCTATTGTCAGAGAATTGATCAGAATCTGTTTATCATAAATAATATGGCTCATAACTTCCTTAAAGGTAATAACATTAGATAATAAGAGTTTTAAGGTACTTGAGATATTCACGACCCGATACTAACCGAGGCCTCCACGTCTAAACCTTTGAGCAGAATACTTTGATGTTTCGATTGGAAACAAATAAAATTTGTTTAAACAAATTACTAAATTCCTAACACTAAACCTACCGCGAATGGTGAAATAACCATTTTCAAAGTTTTACGTACAGTTTCTTATATACAATGTTATCGTATCAAATACAAATGCAGTTGCAGGTGAATGAAAAACTTGCCAAGTAAGATATTGCAAAGATAACAAAACAACTAAAGACTTTTCCAGATGCAAAGTATGTTTAGCGGAAAATTTGACTTTGAGAATCTAATAATTTGCAAAAAATGTGACGAATATGAATAAGATAGGTATATTTATTTCGTTAAATTCAAGATACGAAAAAACTATCTTTCCTTATTTTCTTCTTAAGTTTATAATGTGTTGCACAAAAAAAAAATTTCAAACAAATGCTATCATATTATGGATAAAAATATGCAAGGTTTTATTTAAAAAATCGTGGGTGACCTTGACATCTTTTATAAAAAATATGTTGATGATAGAATAATACTCTCCATATACCTCCGCTCATAAGTATGTGGACACTTCTTTGATTAGAATAAGTATTTAAAAAATATTACGAATCTTGTATTAATAAATATCACTTATGTTTCTACAATAACTGCATATTCCACTAGAGAATATATTTTATCAATAGTATATTTAATATCTTATCAATAATGATAACAAACAATTCAATTTTCTTTTCATGTATCCACCATGTGCTCTTAAAATAACTGTCATTGATCTTAACACCCTAGCTATTAATTTTTTCATTGTATTCGAAGCAATTCATTTATTTTATAATTCTCGAGATAAATGTTCTTCAGACGTTGAACATTTTCTCCAAACTTTTCTATCGAAATGATCGTATAGTTTCTCTGTGAAATTTAATATGCCACTACAATTTTAATATTATACTATTTAATACTATTAAATGTTAATAAGTACACATTCGAAACAGAATTTAGCAACAATAAATTTTATAGTAATAACTTACGGTGGATATTAATTATTTATTAAAAGTGCGAACGGGGGTTTGCATCGTATATTCCCCTCGAAACGATGAACTTTTGCGCGAAGAAATTTTGTGTACAACATTGGTTTAAAAGTTACTTGTTATGGTCGAGCGTTAGACGCTTCACCCTGTATATGGTCCAGTTAAAATTATCGAAGAAATTTCAAGTTTCAAATATGGAAAATTGGAATAGTCTTGGAATAATGGAGACCTGAAGAGAGTATAGTTACTGTTATAGAGTCAAAAGAAAATCAACTGTCGCGATGGGTGTAGTCTCTTTACAGTTTTCAATAGTTAATTGGTTTAGTTCCAACAATAAAAGTTCTGGAGCATAAAGGTCGACCAAGTAGTTTCCCAGTTAGCACCCCGTTTATTCGCGTTCTTCCGACTTCTTAGGATTCGACCTTCAAACTTTCGGCAAAACTTGATCGTAATTATTATCTGTTGAAGGTACACGTTTACTTAGTTATTAATTAAACTTTCGCGGAAACTCGAGTGGAACTTACCTCGATAAAATACGGTACCCTGTGCGGTATAAAGGCATTCCTCAGATATAGTAATACCAGTGAAGAATACTTCATTTTTTTTGCATATAAAACTACGAGGAAGTATCTGCTCAAACGTCGAGGGAACTTTTAAACGAGTCAAGGGGATAGTACCATGTCTCGGGTCGAAAAATGGACGACTCCCGAGGTTAATTTTCATTTAAAATCCTGCAACATCATTTGGTAGCGTGAAATATGTAACAATGAAATTAATTATACCCAGTTAATATATTTACGAAAACGTTAAGTGAGTTTTTCATCAATTTCCTTGTTATCTGCTCTTGAAAGCAGAATGATCGTGCAGTGATTTAATTTAATGGAGAATGAAAACAACTCAATTACACATAACACGTTTATTACGTATGTAATTTACGAGTACTTTAGTAACATGTATACGTGTTATCAGAGATGTCTCGATGCTACATCAAAACTGGTACCGTAATCGGTAATTGCGTCTCGACTAGTAATGAGAAAGAAAACAGTACAACAAATTATTATTTAATGCAACTATTGAATGTTTTCAAACTTCTTTAACGCAGTATATTGAGATATATACAGACTCGTATTAATATTCGGACACTTATCAAATTCTAATGGTGTACATAAAAAATACATAATTGCCACTCTTCGAATAATCGAATTCAAATCTATTTTTATCCCGATTTTTGTTGCTTGAATCTTTCTATCGAGATAATTCCATAAATTTTCAATATGAATTATATTCGGTTCCAACTTTATTACGGCCACATGTACATTGCAATAATGAATAAAATACTATAGTGTCCGGATATTAAGACGTGTCTGTATTTCCGAAACCCTGACTAAGCTTTAAGAAGAAACAAGAAGGAACGAATCGATTTTGTTTACCCGAGACGTGATACCATCCACTTAAGTAGAAGCTCGAGATGCACGGGAGCTTCCAGAAATCTAGCCTCGTTCCTTCTCGTGGGCCAATAAGGTTTTATCTGCCTTATACACGAAACGACGAAATCTTGATATACATATATACACCCCTTCCGGGCGTAAATCTTTGCGAGTAACCTCTGAAACTCTCTGGGGGTGTAGCAACTACCAGACCAGGATTCTCCTACACATGTGGGTCAGGGATTGAGCGAGCACTTTCGTGCATTGTACAGGGTGTATCGCGTATTGACCAACGACAACCGCCGCACCAGCGAATACCTACAAACTTGTCGATTCGTCCAATTTACATATTTATTTTACTGTTTGAGTTAATCGCTATGGAGTTTTAACTAATTTTAACCTCTTGTGCTGCGATTTCATTTCAAGTAATTGTCCACGCGTGTAGTATTTAACTTTGAAAGCAATGTATTTCAATTAATAATTTGTATCTTTTGATAGAATTAAAACTGTTTATTGCATTTGATTAGAAATAATGCCAACGTTGTAGACAATTTTGGTATAATGAATATAGAAATATTAGAAATTACAATTGGCTTTTGTAAATTAAAAAGGTAATTGATAAAATGCAGACAGTCGGATGTCTTCATTTAATGGTTCCTGGATAGATAAAATAAATTGATTATAAATTGAAAAATGATTCATTTTGCAGACAAAATAATTTTATAATCAGCATGGACTAACATTTTTCAATTAATATTATGCGTATAAATTAATTTTGTGGCAAACATACCATTTAAGGTATGTTTGGCAAACATACCATTTAATTATAAATAAAAACCACACATTCCCAGAGAGCACATATTAGTGGGAAAACTAAATGTTGAAGCAATTTACGTATTTCATTATTTTTTAACGTAACAAAATGAAGATTAAATATTTTTCTATTTAAATTAGAGTTGTGAATAATTGAATCTAAAATCACGAAACTAACTACTATACCTAATAGATACACTTAGATAGATCTGTTAGAAAACCAACACTAACCAAAATTAATATAACGTAACAAAATAACGAGTAAATATTTTGATGTGAACTGAAGTTATAAGTGATTCAATATGAAGGCACAGAATTAATTTCTACACCTAATAGATTTCTAGATCCCTTATTCCAGGGACACCTTGTATAGCAATATAAATGCAGGGAGCGAAACGTTAAGCGAATCTCTCGTCGCGTGTAGGTATAGATTTTTTCGAGTTACCATTTTGGTTACCGTTACCCCGATTGTCTGTTCTCCATGCGATGCAACCCTGTGCATCAGCAGAAAACATAGATATACGCGTTTGCGAGTGCATACAGCTAAACGCGCGCCATTGTTCGCGGGAGACTATCGGTACGCGAGCCGTACATCCAATTGAACTGGTCGAGAAGTCGGGGCTTGGGGGGTGGCAACCCCTGTCTACAGTGCTATTGTACTCTCACGTCTGTGCGGAGTTTGATTCTGGGTCACTAGGACTTAATGAGAAATTACTGGATGTATATGGAGACTTCCGGGCGAACTCGTTACGTAGAAACTGATAGATTGGACCACTATTACATACAGGCACGTTCGCGCACACACACGCTTTTCATTTTTAATTAAAATGTAATTCGCTACACCGAAGCGATTTTTCGAAGAAAAGCATGGAAGGAAGTCTGAAATATTGATCTTTCTATCGACAAGGAAACAGGAGGAAGGCAGAAGCTTTGAACTGTTTATGCGATTAGTTATTGGTCGAGTTTAATACAGAGACAAATGCAATGTCAAGATGTTATAAATGATTTGTTGCGCCGGGGAGTGGTGCAACGTGGAGAATTTATTTTATAGCACAAGATTTACAAACGAAAAACATGTTAAAGCTTTATTTACAGCAGAACAAGAATATCGATACATCCGAGCTGTACAAAGTCTCGCGCTAAACTGACTATTCAAAATAGATGCCGGTTCTTCAATAGCAACCGGAACGAAATCTTCGCTTCCGCTCGTATATAGAAGCAGCTTCACACCGTCGCGTTGCAATTTCGAAATATTGCGCGGCATCTTCATACTATCGCAACAGATTGTTTCATACCATTTCACCGTACTGATTTATCTTTTATTAAACATGTCGTTATACTTGTTCTCCTTTTACGTCTTTCTTGAGGATGTATAAATTTTAATTTCATGAATAATTTCTATTTACCACATTTCTCTTTTATTAAACGTGTCATTATATTTGTTCTCCCTTTACGTCTTTCTATTAAAGTACTACTTCATTTCTTGAGTTTTCCACGAGCTTGTTATGGTTGTATTACAGAAAGCTGATGTAATTCTAAATTGGATGATTAAACGAATGTATATTTTTCATTTTCTAACGTAGCATAGTAAGTCGTTTTCGAATCTACGTTTATATAACATTTTTTTCTTATTTTTATTCGTGAAGCATACAAGCAAACTTTGTTTGTTTAACTTTGGTACATCCTGTGCGAGAACAGTTAAATTTAAATAACAACGGTTTGCTTAAACCGAATGACTTCTTTAGGCAAAATGTCGCAGTCGTTCGAATCAACGTTGTTTTTCAATGGTGGAGATCATCTGTAGTTCAAGGTCGTCTAAAAGCTCGATATCATTTCGGCGACATCAACGGCAATTTGAATGTTGCCGGAGAACCGTTGATGACCCATTCTTATTTTTTGTCCGGGTGACCTAATTGAGCAATTGCGAGGGACCCGTAGATTACTATCGTGCCTCGAATTCAGGCATCCACGGAAATAAAACCGCAACGATGCACGCCACGGCGTCGATTGCACAGAACCGGCTATGCTCCTATCGAAACATCCAATTGGTGTAAAGTCCAATTGGATTATCAGTGGTCGTTCAATTGTACGTACGATTGCAGCTCGACATTATTATCGCATTAACGTCGATTAGCCGGTGCCCGTTCGGCCTGCAACGAGCAAACAAACGTCAAAATGTTATTACGCAATGGTATTGGCCGATTCGAACTGCCAATTAATGCACAATCTTGAATGTAAAACATGTTAATAAAATGCAGCAAAATTACGCTCAGGGTATCGTTTCATCGGTGCGAATTTTTGTTACTTAACGCTAATATTACCAAACCGGTCAATTTGACTCGTGTACTTCAAATTTCTTCTTAACGTTACGTAAAATGTATTTCTGTTGAAGGAACCTACGTAGAAAACTAAGACAATCCATTTGTATTTTTATCTATCCTTAATAAACCCGTGTAAAAATATTCCGGTTTATATTTGAATGACCCTCGTAACTTTAAGTTCATGTGCCATCGTATTACCATAGCAGCATTGCAATTAACCGGGTATCGAACTCTCGGAGTGCTGCGACAGGAAATGGTTAAAATAATACGGAGGACATCGATTCACATGAAAAATTGTCATGACAGCGAACGTATTAAATTACTCCTGCAGCGTTCAAAGAAAATTTCAACTTTAGTGGAAGTCGTAGATTCGGAATGAATCGAAATGCCACGTTAGCGATTCCCTTTCGTCGCGAGAGTTGGAAATCGGGACGTCTGATGGTTCCTAACGCGTCTTCTAACACGCAAAGAAGTCACTACCCCCTTAAGTCTTAAGCGAGTTCCGTGAGTCTGTTCGCGGGGCTTCCCCAGCACAGGTGAGCCTGTCTCACCGGGTCATGATTAATCCTTGAACGTTTTCGCTGGAGCGCAATACCTGGCTACTTTCGTTCGGGCACGAGTTAATTAACCCAGCCGGGAGTTCCTCGTCGGCAAGATAAACGGACAGGCGAGTCGATCTTTCGATAATTAACGTCTTAATCGGCCGATCCTATCGCAATTACTAGCACCGAATAACTCCTACGTTATCGTAACGTGGATCTGATGATGGGAGACTCGAGATAAAAGCCAGCTTGGTCAGGCTCGTGTCCGGGTCAACCGTGGAAAGCAATGAATCGATGAAATTCACGACTAACGTTTCGCTCGGGCATCGCTTTCGCCCCGCTTGGAAATCGGCCGCTACTTATGGTAATGGCGGGGTAACAAGAAAACCGGGAAGCTCGAGGTCGAGAGGCCTCGACCGGCTAAAAAAGAGGAGGCAGCAGGTCCTTGAGAATCCTGCAGCTGCCAGTCGTCATCGGTTCATTGAACGGAGAAAACTGCCGCGCGTGTTCCACGTCTCGACCGTTTCGGAGTCGGAAGGGGTTAGAAAATAGGGTTGAGGCCGTTGAAGTGTCGACGTAACACGGAACAGTTTCCTGGTGACGCAGCTGGATACGTTCTTTTTTTTGATATGTGTGTACGTAGTCCGTGGATGTTATAATAACGTCCAGATCGTTTGACGATCCATTAGTAACGGTCCGAAGATTGTGAGCGACAAATAGGTTGTCTTGGCTGTGAATGATTTTATCGTAGCAGGAAACGATCGGTTTCGAAAGTTGCTTCCCATGGTATGGAGATGTTACTTAACTTGATTTCTTATCTTGGTTAAAGTTTCTTCGATACTTCTTACGACTATCTCTGCTGATCTTTTATTTAATAATTAATAAACTGTAGAAGTTTGTGCATTTATAGCAACTATAAATATGAAAAAATGTATGAGACCGTGCATAAATTCAAAAATACATAATGTATCGGCAATAAAATACATGTTATACTGTTTAGAACATGAGAGACACTTCCATTTCAATTTCATTTGTTTATCTATTTTTATAGGAATACGAATTTACATAAATATCTACAGTCTAATGATTAGAGATATCCGTTATACATCCATTATATATTTAGTACTCGCAAAGCAGAAGTTTCTAGGAAAAGAATATACGTGTTGAATTGACTAACCTCCTCCTTTTCAAAGTTGGTTAAAAATCTGATTACCTTCATGGTACGGAAAGAACACATTAGATTAACTATTAATTTATTGTATATTCCTTAGTTTGTCCCAATGTCAACAGAATAAGTACTTGAAATGGAAAGGATTATATATACTCCTCGTACCTGAACATAGTATTTAAAGTAGATTATTGTATATTTTTATATATTAATTTACAAAATGATTTTCAAAGATGTTAATTTTGTAATTTCAATCATAACATTCACGTTTTTTCTATCATCCTTTAATTTGTATACATACAAAATTATAATATGTATAATGTTTTGCATGTGCCAATTGTATGAATTGTACAATTAGTATAACTTGCATAATTTGTAGGACATGAATATTTTACACAACGACGACGCCAGGTAACTCTGTATGCTCTTATATTCGATCTTCTATTCGTGTTCAGAAATTCGAGACAGTTTCGCACGAAGGGTCTCTCACGTTCTTCGTCCCTTGCATTACATCCACCCATTAGCAATGATCTGGAAATTACCGACGACAATCGGAAGGCTTTGTTCGCGCGTCATTGACTATGGCAAATCGATACTGTTTCAAGTTTTTTTCGTTATTCGTATAAGGCACACAGAAAACCTTTGTCGAGCGACCCTTCTCGCATTTTCGATGCAATTAATCTCATGTTCCCTTGTCGAGCATGCACTAACGGACGTACGAATTTGCGTCGGGGTGCTAGATACACAACGCACCATTGAAGTTGTTGCATCACACCGCGCATTAATCTTGCTTAACTTAATTGCACCGAGATGCTTTGTTAGTTAAGCATCCTCGGAACACGAGCGCGTAACAAAATTCTAGCCGCATACAAGTGAACGCGGCTCCATTATATCGTATAGCTCGTTATAATGTCGAATAAAATTCTATTCGAATTAGAATTTATTAAGATGGAAAATTACGTCCACCTCGTCGATTATTTAACATTTAATGTACATCTCGCCTTTGCAGCGTAATTGAGTGAAATTTATTTCTAGAAATTATATTTGTTAAAAATTAAGACGTGCAGGAGTTAGACAGTAAAATTATTACTAAGCAATAAATTATTTAGTTTATGTAACCATTTACTTCTGTGGAAAGAACGTCTTAATCTCCTTACAAAATGATTTCGCAACCGTTATAATAAACCTATTAAGATCAAGTAATAATGTATTTTGATCCGACACTTAGGTTATACAGAAATCTTGTGTGCTAAATATGTATTATTATTAATGTTATATCTCACATGTTGGATGGACATATATGTATGTATATTTCACTTTACGAAGGATTTATTATACGAAACAATAGAAGATGAATACAAGACATTCAAATTATTGTTGGCTGACGCGCGACGCATTTCATCACGCATTTAATGAGTAACCTCGATTAATTTAACTTTACGGTTATTCAATTACCATTTATCTTGTTATTCTTGTGACCTATATTCGTTAACTTAATGCCTACTTAAATTCCTGTAAATCCAATTGATACGCGGATATAAATATAACATATGTATAACGAGGTCGAATAAAAGAGAAAGGTCATGAGCCAACGTTGCGGTTCTATAATCAACCAAACGTCGTTAATAAATCTCTACGCTACGCTTTTATACGTCATCTTTTGTTCTAATGAAATTCTGTTTATCGCTGACAAAAACTGTTACCATTCCCTTCTGCTGAACTTGCGTTCTTTAATCTGCGTGTAAAGCAAACATTTCGACACTCGTGCTCTCAACATCAACATCGTTGTCATCGTTGTATCCACTCGGGTGCACGGAAGTTCTCGGAAGGGTCGCTCCACTCGACCTTGTAAAAGTGCATAATTGAGCCTGTCCAATAGCTGTCCTAGCGTCCAATGTTTTCCAAACTCTCATGTTATCCTTTCCACATCGAGGCACGAGTGTCGGTTAACATCTGTCCAGGCACGCGTATACAAGACGGATTTATTTACGGTTTGCTAGAGGGTTGCTGGGTTCGATCTTTAGCGACAGGATGAAAGAAGGAAGGAAACACTTCCATGCCACACACTCGAGCGTAATCTTGTCTCTGGTGCATTCCCTGTTTCGGCCACCTAACTTCCGGTTAAATTTAGATGCGTACACTGCTCGTCCTGTCAGTATGTTCTTGATTCTACTAACTACTGTATTTATTTTATTTGTAAGCGCAAGGAACTCTGGAATACGTAAAAGTTAATATATTCGGACAAAGAACTTTTGAACGAAGCCTAGAATTTCAAGAACTTTTCGCACGATATATTTGCGATGCTCTTCGAAGTTGTACTTTATGCGAATCTGTGTCGAATTTATTCCTACGTATCGAGGGGTGGTGGTAGCCAATTGGACGAGAGCCAACAAATTGGAAAATGAATGGATTCGTCGTGCGGAAGATCCATCATCCTGATTTACGGATTACGGTGTCCTCGGCGAAGTTTGAAGGTTTGAAGTTTCCAATCGGACCAACGGATGCACTGTACAATTAACGTCCAATCCGACGAATTTCATTGTCTCACTTTAAGAAAAGATAGAATGTTCCCGTATCGACAGAAAAGATTTATGTCACGATTTATTTCAATTTTAAGCCATAGCTTCTAATAATCGCGGATTTGAGTTGACCAGAATTAGAAACAAAATAAAGAAATTTGAATTGTTATTTAAATTAGAATGAAGAGAACACAAAATTTCAACCAGACTATATCGTAATGTAATACCACCTTTTTATAAGAAGGTGGAAGGAAATTACAAACTAAAGGAAACATAAATTCATTGTACAAGTTACATTAGGAAATCTGCATTATATGCAATGTAGTATTTCGAAAGATACGACGCAAGAGTGAAATATTAAAAGGATTGTCAGTGTTAAACTCTATCTCTATTTCTATTTACATGCATTATTAATACGTTTCAGGGGTAGGCATTAGAACAAGCAGACTCCCAGTAGATAAAGTATTAACAGGCCCCACCAGTATACAACAACTATAACTATTGCGCAAATGCGTAGCGGTATATTACAACACCGTTGTAATCTTACATCCTCTGCATATGAACCCTCCACTGGCATTATGGCATACATATATTTCATATACACGACCAACAATGTGGTTCTTTCATTCCCGTCCTTATTTCTTATTGATGTAGGCTCTAATAAATACTCTGAAAAAATCATGAAATGCTTACAGTGTCTACTTTAATATAGAATTGATATCGAAGGAAAATGTTTAAACGGGTTTGCAATAAAAATAAATATTTAAAGGAAAGTGTTGAGAAAGTAGAAATTCGATTAAGACGACACTAACTTACGTTAACTAGTGTGTTAACCTTTGCGTCGAAACGAGGTGTCCCAAGACGATTACATTTTAAAACAGCGTTTCAATATGCCCAGTTCTACGCTCAGCATAGATCTAACCTCCATTGTTACTCTTCGAAGAGAAACTTTCCGTTGCATGTGTCTCGTGTCGAGATAAAAGTGCCGTGTACATTCTTTTTTGGCGTGTTCGATTTCTGGGAGTCAAAAATTCACGACAGATTCGCACGGAAGTTTCATTCGTGTACGGTGCAATCCTTTCGCGCGAACGATTTGTCATCGTGCTATATATCCTTGCCCCTAAAACCCCGTCCACTCTTCCCAGTCGTCTTCCCTCCCTATCGTCCCTCAACCAGTTCTGTAGCGATTCAAGACACCGAAGGGATGGCTGCAGCCGGCTCTAAGTGCATCGAAATTTATGAACCATCCCTGCCTCCATCCCCCCTCGCGCTGCGGGCGCTCGAATCTGCTGAACGATTAATGTTTCGTTCCTCCGCAGAATTTTACGTCGGAAGTGTGAAAAATGTTGCGGTCCATCCTCCCCCTGCCCATGCGTCGGGCGTGAATCTTCCTCGTATCCCCGAAGTGCATTACTTTAAGCGATTTTTCGTGCGCGAATGGGTTTAATTGCCTTCGAACGACAGCACGAGATTGCCTGGCCCTTTGACGTAGTCGAGCACGAGCAGTTAGACTTATTTGTCATCTGGAAGATTTAAATTGGAGAATTAATTACGCGGTGAGCTTTAATTAAAGTTGGCACGACGACGACTCGGTTCTGTGTCGCGTATCAGTGTTTACAGCATCGGTGCACGATGCCAAGAATTAACAAGAGAAATACTCGAACCTGAACAATTTTATTTCTATGAAACGCCGTGTGGGCGTAGAGCATAATTAATTATGGACGAAATAACAACTTCTGTTTCCTGCGGAAATGTATTCTAGAACATAAAATATTATACATCTAGTATGTAGGAGATTAAAATTATTTGACGTTTGATTTTAAACAGGGATTCGAACCCTAACCCGTACCGGGTTCCGGTACTTCGTATTATAGAATAACCCATCTAACCAGGTAACACAAGACATCTGTAACCCGAGTAACCCGGTTAACTCTTTGGGGCACGGTGGGATTAAAAGTATCCCACCTTTTTGATGGACCGTAATGCATGGTGAGACATTTTTAATTCCACCTCGAAATTTTGCAATAGCTGCATGTGTATAGGTTTATATTTCGTCTTATATAATCCAATGTTACAAATGTATGCACTTATGTTGGCAACTTTCAACATGCTAATACCGGTTCAACAATTGTTGTAAGTGGAAGGGTTATTGGGATAATATTTTTTTCCTGGTTTTATGTGAAAAATCGTAGAGGTAAGTTAACTTACATAAAAATTAGTTCTATATAAACAAGTGAAATGTTTTATAATAAAAACTAAAGATTAAATTTGTTTGCAAATGATGAAAGTATGGTGGGATTTTATCTGTCCCACCATGCAACTTGGGGAGTAATACAAAAAAACATTTTTATTTATTATTTATGTTTTAATATTCTTAAAACTATAAATGTGATTTGAATATAGTGTAGGTAATTTTTGTATTTTGTTACATTATGTGATACCTTTATTAATAAAAATATAACAATTTTGTTTGATTTAAAACGCAATAAAGTTCCTGTGCAACATGGGTCTATTTTATGACCCGAATTCCTGTGCCGCAAGGAGTTAACCCGGTTGTATGCGCGTTATAATAATACAGTAAAAGCCATAGTTATTACCATGTTTCTAAACAGTAATCAATTTTATTTCAATATTGTTTGTTTTCTACTCTACTGTCCATCCGCGAGAAGAAGGTCATGCAAGTGCTTACATTTACTCATATATGTGTGTGTTCATATTTTGTATATATTTATTCCGTCTTTAACTTATGTCTGTTCATTGTACATTTATTATGCCAAATAATTGTTGAAGTTTAAAAAGAGAGTACAAATACCGTTTCTAACAACACTCTAAAATTAATCAATCCTACATTCATTATATACTCGTACATTTTAAACAATCTAGTTTCATTTGATTTGTATATTGCTGTAAGTTCACATATCTTTGTCTTGTCTAGATGTCTAGTATGTCTTCCTCTACTAGTAACCCACTCCGAGCAGGTTAACCCGCTCTTCCTACAATTCAAGAATCGTTCCTTCGTGGTTAGTATGGGTTACGGTAACCTTCCCTTCATTAACCGGGTTTGAGCTAGGGTTCAGCAGCGGTTCGAATCCCTGTTTCAAACCAATTATCTATACATAATGTAGATAACGGATTCGTAATTAGCGAACTGTGTACGTTATTAGTTTAGCGTAAATAGTATACCTGTCCACGGGTGGGACTCCTACCGTGGATTCTACCCTTTCCACTAGCTGTGTCTGAGAGAGAAAGTCGTGCAGTGTCGTATGGAGCGTAGAAGAGAGCAGATCGAGGCATCTGCACCATCGTGAAACCCGAATTGTAACGCGATTCGGGTGGGGAAAGCTCTCGAGCACATGTGCCGCCCCGTGGACATGCTTGGCGCGTGTGTGCAGTGATATAGTGATTGTGCTAGATTGGAAAAGTGGTATAGATTTTTGTAAATTGTGGAAAGTCCTCTGACAATGTAGAAATAGTTGTGTGATTTCACAATCTACTGGATGCACGATGTTCTCCCGATTTTCTAAACAATTTCCTATACAATTACTTCAGAGACATACCGTTATCCAAAGAATACGAGGTAAAAACTCATTAATTAGGTGAGCCGTGCCCTCCACAAAGTTTCAATGTTAACGCTTGCTTATTACAACTTTCCCACCACACGTTAATTGAATAGCTATTGTCTCCTGATTTCTAAGGATGCACGCCGTGCAGAATTTTTTCTTAACCATCGAAAAATGGCCATTGTCCTTCTTCACGCTGTGCAACGTAATAACCTGCGCGCGTAATAAAGGTAAGCCGTTGCAATCCCCGTTGATAAACACCAAATGGCGAAGTGGCGCAATCGTTACGACGCGTTCGTTCGTTTCGTTCGCTCAGCATCGATATTGCATATGCATAACCGAAATTTAAAGTGTCGTAAAGTATTGTCCAGGCGTTTCGAGATTCGTCCAAGTATCGCTCGACTGGAAACCGGCTATCTCCTCGAAGACGCACCGACCGCGTCTTTTAATTATGCTTAAAGATTCCGTATCGATAAAGAAATCGACTGGGAGGAGTGTGTAATCGGTTCATCTTTCACGGCGTCATTCGATAAATTCATTCACGACGGCATTCGAGTTTCGTTTATCCTTTTCCTGCGTGCTGGCATCGCGTGGGTGGCGCGCAACGCGAGCACAGTGCGTGTCCTTTTTAACGGAGCTGTGCGATTATTATTGTTATCGACGTCGAGCAAACGGCGATCGAATTCTATTAATACAATGGTCGACGAGAAATGGGCTGGAATCGTCGGGCGATATTGTTACCCCTGGCACTCGGTTCCTGTTTCCCATTGTTGCGTCCCAGAGTTTGTGTATCCTGAAATGTCGGGGTGAAATACTTACCGCATGGGGTGGTTCCAGAAACTGGGCCGGGTTTCCTCTAAAAGGACGTGACGGGTGGGCTAATAACGGCGCGTGTAACTGTACAACGTCTTTCCTTTGTAACTACGTACAGCAAAATTCTTTGACGAGTTCTATGCGCCGAGTACAACGATAAACTTGAATATACACATAAGTTACATTATGACAGTAGTCTAAATCGATATTTTTGAAAAATGAAGTTCCTGCAAGCATTATTTATTTCCTGGTTCCGTCTCAAGCTGCTTTTATTCCACTTTTCATTCAAACTATGCAATGTTTTGGGAAATATTCATATATCGTCGTTTGACTGCGGATGTGTATGCAAATAAAGATTTTTATAGATACAGATAAAAAATTGAAACTCGAATAAAAGCATGCCTTATCTTTTAAACAGTATAACTTATGCACATTTGTGCACATTTTCGTAGATTTCCCTATATTTTCGTTTGCCATAAATGCATAGACATGTGCAATTTAATCATTACACAATATTTCATAACATCATCGATTCATGAGTCATTAGCTTGTATAGATTAGTTATCGCATCATGTACTATACGTAGTACACGTGGCGTTGCTATCAATTTTAATTTTTCGATTAGTAAAAAGAACTTGCCGCGACCTGAAGTAGCAAGATAAAAATCTACATATAAGAGTACTGACGTTTTGCAGCGATTTTATGCATTCTTTATGCATTATTAATCGTTGTATGTTTAACAATTGAACAAAGTTGTATGCTTTGTTCTATCCTACATTTTTAATAATGTCTCATTCTTTTTGTAGAAATATGTTCCACAGTCTTAAACATGTTACAAAATGTATGTTTTTAGCGTATTAAATGAATTTGTCAACGTGTATCATCAGCAGCCTGAATGGAAAGTTTAACATTTACCGTCCATGATACACGTTGCATTGGACTCGTTAAAAAATATGTCGATTCTATTTTCAAAATTGTACAAAGATAGTGTCATTAATCCTTTGCGGACCAGGCTTTCTGATTTCAGTATATTTTTGTCGAGCCTCACTCGACATAGGTCTGCAGAGGATTAATACTGAAAATATTGTCTTTTTTTTATTATATACACAACTATTACTAATTATTATATCTTCAATTTTACTTTGTCTTTATGGGATTGATAATTTGTTGGCCGTTTTTTATCAGTAGCAAACAATATTCTACACTGTAGTATCGTAATTATTATCGTATGTATTGGAAGACGAGTATCGAAAGTTTCGAGAAAAAACGGGACAGTAGGAAGCGCTACCGAGGATCATTTTGACGCCCCCATCCGACCGGTTGAGGATTAAATTTCGTAACGATCTCTGTTAACGAGCGACATTCGTTCGCAAACGACGGGGTATGAGTTTCAAAGTTTAATCGTCACGGAGGAAGCGTTGGAATCGGCTGTACCGAGGATAAAGGGACCACTTAACCAGATAGCGATAAAACCGCCCACCTGTTTTTCAGTCAGAAGGAATTGAACGTAGCTCGTTTAATTAAATACGCAAAATTAATTTCGCTCAGCTACATCGGTCGAGCCAGATTGGGTTTACGTTTAAATACGTACCGATTTATTTTGAGCGCAATGTTGTTCTAAGAATTATTTAATCGTTGCTCGTTATCACCAAGAGTAGAAAGATACTTGAATGCATTATTGAACAAAGTAAATTTAGAAATTTGTAATTAGTTCTAATGACAACTAATGGTCAACACGTGTCACATATTTTAAACCGTTTAACTTTTTCTTTGGGAGTATAATTCTCTTTTTCTGTACTTGCAGTAAGACCCTGATTAACACGGGGGATACGTTCTAATAAGTTCCAATGCTAAACGAAACAGCGTTAAACGAGGTCATCTTAACACGTAAATAATGAAGATAAGTAAAACAGAACAGAGGATAAGAAAATTGATTACTTTTTTCTATGTTATTGATTACTAATGTTATTAATTACTAATATTAATTTTCATAAAACATTCATGAAAATAAAACAAGTTCGAGTAAAGGATTTATGTTTGTGACGAGAAGGCTCTCCCACATTTGAGATTCCTTGTTTCTTTTTGTGAACAAGTCATTTAACGTCGTTTTCCTTTTCCAGTTTCGTTTAGCAAACGGTTGTCGATACTAAGACATCGCATCAATGACACTTTGTCTTACCCTTGAGCTTCTATCAAAATTTAAATTATTTTGTATAAATTGATTCATAATTTCTGTTGTAGTGACTAAATTTAAAGTTAATGGAATGAAATACTGTGTTTGTATTGTTATACGTACAATAACGTCTAACCGATTATGAATTAACTATGACGTAGCAAACAAACGTTCGTATTGTAACGATGTGAAACGCACCGCGAGACTGCATACGCGCATCGAAACAGTAAAATTATACACAATTTTGGTGAATTCCAATACTGAAAAATACTGAAACAGCGTTAAGAGTACGAGAAGAAACGACTCTCCCCTTAAGTGGAGTAGCGTTAACGAGGTCTTGCTGTACCTACGTTTTGATTTTTAATTGGACTCAAAGAAAGCAATATTACAAAGAAAATGGAGAGCATTCGACGGATGTCACATCGCCAAGATATTGATTTATTTAGGGCAAAATTTTCATTTGAAATAAAATTGCACGAACTTGTGCATCCTTCCAATAATGACTGTCGAAAACGGGCGCGAAGGTACTTATAGCACGAGTTTTGGTGAATTAACGAAGGCGCCGTTCATCAATTGTATCCAATCGGAACGGGATCGAGGATCAAGGACGATGATGACACGCGGCGAGAGATCGGGGGAGAACAACGGGGGATCAAGACAAATGATCCGTCTTCGCGAACCGGTTTCGGCTCGATAAGAGCGACGAAGACGGTCTGGGATTGAATTCGTATCGATTATCGTCCACGATACAAGAAGAAATAATAAATTCAAACTGCTCGCTGATTTTTACGGCGTTCCTCGCCCGGTGTAATCACTGCATTTGCATATTCGTCGTGATAGGCCGTGCGTTCAATCGTGCGCGGAGCGGTTTGAAATTTCACGCATTTTAATGGCGTCTGCATAATTTACGATGCATACACCGTGGTAAACATCCTCTCGTGATATTTCATGATGATTCTAAATCCGGAACATGCCGCTGATCTAATCCGTTCGTCCGGTTTTGGACGAATATTCTCTTCAAAGGTTAGCGAAGAATAAATTATATGGTCGTTGTAAGACTAAGGGTTGTACAAGAAAATGTAGTATAATTTTGTCAGTAGCGGTCAAATGTAAAATTTACACTTTTATTGAAAATACAAATTATTCATTTGATAAAGGTATGAATTTTGTACTTAATCTCTTTTGATTAAATTATAATCAATGACTTAAAAAGACTTTTGTTCGTTCCTAATTCTGTGGATATATTGCAAATGTATACAGGGATTGCTCTGTTATTAGCAGTCCGATAAAAAATGTTTTTATCAACTTTTGGACGGTTTCAAGAGATCTTTAACGTTATTATAAAAAATTATTTGTCAACTATTTTTTTTTATGTTTTCCAGATCTCCTTGAATTTTTTTCAAGTGAAGATTTAATTTTTTTGCAGCTCTCTGTCTCTGTTAGAGGATTTTAAGACGAATACAATGACCTAGGTTGAAGGTCATTCAAGGTTACACACGCTGACTGTGATAGAAAATAAACTGTTTCAAGGCACTCTTCAAATAATTCATTCATTTTCTTATTTGCGTACTTACTGCTACAGCAAGTGTTAAAAACGATGAACTTCAACTTACATGTTTATTTGCAAAAAATTCAAGATTATCTTGAAAAAACATAAAAAAAATGGTTGACAAATAATTTTTTTATCACGGTAAAGGTCTGTTGAAACCACGCAAAAGCTAATGTAAACATTTTTGATCGAACTGCTAATAACAGAGTAATCTCCACTGATCACGATTTGTGATTCACCATGTATGATAACAAGATAAGACAACAAGATGATACACCCATATAGATAACGTTGGACGGTGTGATAAAGTAAATTTATTTAACAGCAAACAGTAGTATATCTCAAGATTATTATACATTTTACAACGTTAATTTTTTAAATGGTGACTGCAACGAAATATAATTTAGGTATGACGATGTATGGTCCTCTGGCATCGTCCTGAAAGTAATTGCATTCCTCAGCAAAATCATGTCACTTCTTTGAATGCAAAAAATTCCGCATATTGACATTTAATGTGTCATTGTTGTTGAATCAGCTTCCGTTCAGAGTATGCGCCCGTACTCGAAGGAGGTGTTTCAGAGTCTCGAATGCGCACTGGCAGAATTATAGCTTTAATTGTAGAATCACAAGTATGTTTCCTTGCAATGGCAGACGCATAAAAAAAAACTTTAATTTTCGCGTAATTCATCTTACAAATGAATGAAACGAACAATGAAGATAAGAAAAAATCCAGAATATATGTAGGTATGTTCTAAATTAAACAAAAAAATCTGTTCAAAACACTTTTCTGAAATTTTGATTGAATGTAGTAGAAGAAATACGTCAACGTCGCTTTGTCTATAAGCGAAGCAATTACCACATTTTCGAAGGAATGTTTAATCTACAAAAACCAGAGAGGAGGAGCAAACTAATTTATCAATCAAATTAATTCTCTATTAATTGTCTTCAACGTTGCGGCAAACGTATTATTAATAATGCAGTGATTATAGGAAAAAGTTTGAAGAATATGGATCAAATCGATTGGTTTGTTAGTTTTAGTGTTAAATATAAAAAATGAAGAAAAACTGCCAGGCACTGGAAGCAATCTCTTGTTGCATTACACTTTTCATATTGTTTCAATTCTAGTAACAAATATTCTATGTAACAAATATTATTAATATACCGAATTATTATATATATTCGTATAACATCTGTCTATAGACAGAATTATCGTATTCCTGAAATATTTACAGAAACAATTACCCCCTAAATGGTTAAACATTTCTTCCGAAACCGAACTTTTATAGATCAATGAAACATCAGATTTGTTCAATGCTGGTGAACCAAACAAATTATCCCGTCATTTGAATAATTCTGCCCAGGGTGCTCGTGAGCATCGATCACGTGAAGTTGAATCGCGTCGAATATATTCGAGCAGCGAGGGCGGAAGATCGCACGTTCGCCGATTCGGTTTATCACCAACAGACCGGGGGAAAAGAAGAACGATCGCGGGTAGGAAGAAAGATTCAGGGAGAAAGAAGTGGAGAACAAGGAGAAACCGAGCGCGGTCTCGGGGCGCGTTAGCCGGGGCATCGCGCAAGCGCATTCCGTTCTACCTAAACCTCTACGTCCCGTGCGTGATCCGAAAGACACGAGCTCCATTCGAGTTCCGTCGGCTTTTGCCATCGAACGTGTCGCGCGTCCTTTCGTCGTTTCGACGCTCTTTTTTCGACATTTTTGACAGTCTCGTGATTTTTCTCGTGACAAACTGTTATTATTCGAGAAAAAAAAAAACTCGTCATCAACGGGCCAATAGTGATGTCGTGCGAATGCATGACGCGTATACGTGCACTTCCGGTGTGCGAGCATTTTAAAGAGGCGATGATTCGATCCGAGGAACAGTGCTGACCAAAATGATGCCCGATCGATCGTTGATCCCGGTGCACGGCTGAGTTCAGTGAGGTTCGGGATCGATCGTTGGATTCCTCGTGGCTGACAGCTGTCAACCATGCTGTCAACGGTTCAGTGTCACGGCGACGTTCATCGACGGAATTATCACGTCGCCTACACGGTGAGTTTCCTTTCGTTTTCCCATCGATTTAGCGCGGTGGTCACGGTTTGCTGAAAA
Source organism: Hylaeus anthracinus (assembly GCF_026225885.1). NCBI lineage: Eukaryota > Metazoa > Arthropoda > Insecta > Hymenoptera > Colletidae > Hylaeus > Hylaeus anthracinus. Next base: position 3,173,283 of record NW_026535284.1, read on the forward strand.
GCTGCCCCGAGGAGGGGAAGGGGCGAGAACGGGATAACGTAATTAGCATCGGCGTGAGTTTGCGTTCGATGAGCTATCTCTGGAATGATGTAAGTGAAACGGATGTAATGTTGTTCCAAGAAATTCCACTGTCGTGTAACGCGGCTTGAAATAGAGATTACTTCGATGAATACATGACGCCGCGCAAATATTCGACGCCGCGACGGCCGATCCTGAGCTGGTATGCGGAGTAAAAATAGGGAAAAATTTCGCTGCTCGCCGCGACTTTTTTTATTGCGGAGGCGATCGGCTTCTCCAACCGGTCGCCACCGGAGTGACGGTTGCGTGACAAAACAGCCTCGAGTAACAGGGTGTATCGGGAAATATTGCGCATTTCGAAACCTTAATTTATTGAGGTATAAGTAGAGTTAAATATTGACAGAGACAAATACATACATTATAGCATCGAGCACAGCAGTTTGATATCGAAAATTATCTATCATATTTAAGTCGTTTGCGAACACTCATCGGATAAGGCTGATATATAACAAGATTTCACGAATTGTATCTTCGAAATTGTTTGTTCAAGCAGATAGTCCTAAATATAGAACCTGATTCATGTAAATGCACCCATATGATGGAATGCAAGTGAACGGACATGGCTACATTGCAATAAGGGGGTTTTTTAGTTTAGAGCGTCAATTTTTATTTTTTCGAAATTTCTTGGAGGGGATATTACACATATATTTATTCATATTTCAAGAATATACATAATTTACTTTTAATGAAAATAATCAGCATTAAACGTGGTACAAGCGATCTTGTACAATTTTCTTTGAAAAAAGAGTATTCATAGTCGTCACTGTGTCGGACGTTCAGCTTACCTGAAGTGAACAAATCAAGAAACATTAATATGAATGTCGCTAAGGCCCGAACCAGAATAATTAAGAAATATTGAAAATTAAAGAACTGAAAACATTACGAATCATAGATATCGATTTTTTGTTTTCTTTAATATTTAGAGCACTGGAAAAAGTAGATAGAAAAGTAAACTTTCGAAAATTGTGGTTCAGGTGATAGTAGTACATGTACTAAAGATATACTTCAAATTTCAAGTCATTCAAGTCGCGAAGTAAATTGTGGAGAGGAGCAAAATTATTCGTTGACTGTTAGGTTTAAAGCTAATACTTGGTCAATACTTTCTTACTAAACATTCCACGTTCTTCTATACATTGACATTAAAACTGTAGTATTCCTTTTAAAATCATAAAGCTGACCATTAAATTTTCAAAACCCCTCGATATATTAGAAGGAACATATGCACTGAATAATGTGCCAAATCATATAATTTTTATACATAGTTTTTCATATAATGCATTTAGGAGTTAATCAAGGTGTGCAAGTTGTGTGATCCACCCTGTATACCGTTCCCTGTAGATGACCCTAACTTCGCTAATTTTCCGTATTCAATTAAAATCTATTGGCAAATATGTTTTTCAACGTCTATATTTTTAAAAAAGCAAAGAAAGTGTATAGATTTTTTGAAAGTCCTGGACAAGAGTACCACCTTAATATTTACAATTAATTCATAACAATTATGTCATAAAATTCGAATTAAAATGATTCTTAGTTTTCGTAAGGCACAACAATAAGTGCTTAGGCTAATCTGGCCCGCAGGTCGTAGCTTGCCAACCCTTGATCCATAGTCTTTTGCCGTCGCATAGTGTGTCGGGTATATGATCGTTCGGGACAAAATTCATAATATTCAGAATTAGTATTCAAAAGACCATGGAGGTACTTTTTAGTAGGAACATTTGTTCAAAATCTATTTAAAGTTGGTTAACTTATTGTATACAAAATTTAAACAAATTGTTATAATTGTATTCAAATTATACATTTATTTTAAAGGTACCACAAAATCAACTCACAACAATACAATTAAGGAAACAAATATTCTGCCAATGGCACGTATTGGAAGAAATTGCATAATTTTGTTCAGAAATTTTATGTATTATCGTTTAATTTAACAACAAATTGGTATACTAAGTAAAAATTATTAGTAATATTGTAAACTATATTCTTTTACTAATATTTCATGAAATAAAGATTGTTGCGACTTATACTCGGAATTTTTAAAATTTTTTGTCCATTAAACGTCACATTGTGCATTGTTTTGAAACCAATTATATTCTTCTGGAATACCATGCTGGTTCTTTAGACATGAAAGCTCCTTACGAGGTAAATGTACTATTCATTGACACGTTTTTTTGCTTCCGCCACTTTGAATGATAATGATAGCATCTTTTAATGATTTGAAATGAATAATATTTCATTTCACGTTTAGATTCTTAAGAAACAAGTCTCTAGTACGTGAATTTTCAAGCCTGGATTCTTCAGACATTTCGACGTCAATTTAGGAGTGACCAAAAGTGTAAAGAAAAACATAACTTAAGTTTTATTGTTTAATAATAGATAAAACAATACGAATAGCTCTCAGTACTGCAATTCGTAGGGTGTTCGTAGACTTCTGTGACCGATTCTGAATCCAATCCATTGTTTCTCTCCGTCTACTTGGCAATATTGGTCAGCCTATATCGTCTGCTCCACGTGTTGCTCGTGTGAGATGTCGAGACGTTGATCTCTATTGGCTGGCAATAACACTTGAACAAATCGCGCGGAATCTGTTTTTTTTTCGTCGGCGAAAATGCTATTTTCTCGCGTAGTTGGCGAATATGTATCGAACACATATCGGCGACCTCAAGGCGCCTTGCGTCATTTGTCTATTCTCGGTTCGGCTTTATCGCGGCGAACGCGTTTGCCCGGCTGTGTCGCGGAATTTTCAAGCGACCACGGCTTTTCGCACACGCGGAGAAAAGCCATGGAAATGTCTGGCTTGCTCGGAGATTAGATACCATAAACGCGTTATTACGGTCGTATTTCTGTTCGCATTACGCAGTCGATCGTACTTTGTGTCACAATGACAGTGTACAATAACACGTTAACTAACATTTTCCTATACCCAATGATACTCTCGATGTTTGTTGAAACTATAATACTGAAAGTATAAATATTCGACAAGTCAATAACGTATTTGGCTATTTTATAACGTTCATGATTATAGTGACAGCCTTCGACATTTTTAAATTTTAATACAAGAAGAACAATTTTTAAATATAAATATAATTGTGACTCGATTTTAACGAAAACACAACTAATAGTGTTCATTATAGGGTATTTGCACGAGCCATTAAATTATAGAAGTGAAATTAAATACACGTTTTTTTCTATTTTCTTGCGTGTTTCTAATGTCCAGAGGTGAACTTAACGATAAAATGGTCATGTATGTACAATGTACACGAAAGGTGAACGAACTCATAGGAAAGAAAAAGCTGTGCTCGCAACACGAAACTTTTAATCGCCAGAATCTCAAGCTTAGATTATATGATATAAAGTAAGTTATAATTCGCGTCAGGTAAATCAAAGTGGTGCCAGTAATTGCAGTCCGGGACAAACTCTTACGATTCGGGTTAGATGTTAGATCCTACGTGTGATTTCTAGGAATGAAAGTTATCGTCTGAAATTACATACATGTCCTTGCGAGTTCTCGAAAAGTTGAAAGTTAAAGATATGATCTCACTTTTTCGACATGCTCGATGTGAAGCTCTCTTGACATTCTCTACAAGGATTAATGTTTCTTTTCACATTTTTTATAGTTGTTACAATCAAAAATAATTACTTAAAAAGAATGGAAAGTTTTCCTAGAAGATGTGGCAAGAATAATTAAATCAATTGGAAATTTATTTTAGAGTAAATTAAGTAATTTATTTATATATTACAATTTATTATAATAATTACATTTTTTGTTTTTATACTTTGCAATATAATATAACAATCTACTTACTAGTAAGACAGTTGTAATTAAACAAAGCAATAGATAAAAATAAACGAAAAGAATACAAGAAATTACAAATAATTGAGAAATGCATGGGGAATCAACTTAAAAAGTTTTTAATTTATAAAATTTCAACTTATTCTTGTTCGTAATGTAAAATGTAATGTAATGTAAAATACACTGTCAAAGTTTATCACTTAATTTGGTCACACCCGGTATACAGCAAATTGTAATCCACGCCTGATAAATTAAATTATGCGAAGGCGGCAGTGATCCCGATGGGCAGATAAACTTTCTATAATTTAGATTACGCCCGGCATTAGTAGGCATTAACCTTAATCGAAGTGGCGCGTTTAGCGCCGAACGGTAATCGAAACAGAAAGAAACGGATAAAGGAAAAGGGCAGTCGAGATCAGTCGAGCGAGCCGCGCCCCGATCAATTAATCCCCGTTTGATTTGTTCGATGCTGTAATACTTCGTTTAAAAGATAGAATTTTAGCACGGGATTAAAGAAACTGTATCATCTTCAATGCTGTTTTTACGTTTGTTCGCTTCAAACGCGACTCGTCGACTCAAGCCTTCAGCAGCTGTGAAATGAAAAACACGTTAACCGAACTTCAAAGCGATGCCGCACGTGTATCGGTGTGGCGGCCATTAGGGGTTTTTCTGGCATTACGACCGAAAAATTAAACATACTTTAGGAATTTTTTTAAAGCCTATAAAATAATGATCCAATGTTTGCATTTCTCTGAAGTATACAGAGTTACAGTGTTGATAGTCACAAAATAAAACGAAATGTTTAAAACGTGTACACTTGTTTTAATTCATGGAAGATCTGTCATGATATTTACGAAGAGAAATTGAACTATTTATAGTGTTTTATACATCCATTTTAAGAAGATATATGAAAACCTCAATGACGTGTATATATGTGCGTCATCCGAATCCAAGTAATAAAGCCGGATGACGCATATGTATGTTACCTGAAGCTAAATGTGTTCAGCTTTGTTAGAATGTATAATTAGTTAACATTAAAATCATTTGGTTCAACGCATAACTATTCTACGTACAACTGTGTCATTCATGTGCTAGTCTTTAGTGACAAATTTACTTCAAAATTGTTGGTTTTCCAACTGTTTAAAGTTTTGTGCTGTCTTTCATCTATAACTGAGTAACTGTGGAAAAAATCTTCAAGTGCTTTAGTCAAATTGACCGACTTCGTAATTTTTTGTGGTAATATTAACCCTTTGTACTCGGTACCATTTGATTTTAAAATATACAAACAGGAATTATGTCGTAATGGTAATTGCTCATATTATATAAATTTTTAGATATTGAGGAACATATTCATGCCAAAAATCAAAATTTTATACTATTCTAATATGTGATGATATGTAAAACAGATATGCATTGCAAGTTTTTGTCTTTTAAGTTACAATCTTAATCTCCCTTACTTATCTTTACAAATTACACCATTTCATACATCTCACTTTTTTATGCAAATACTTTTTGTCGTTTTTTTAAATGAAGACACACATTCTCTTTCTGCGTAACATCGACTTGTACAATATTTAGCTATATATATTAGTATTATATACCATATTTTGACTTGATTTTTCGCGATATTTAAATGGAAACCATTAAGGAAGCATACACTTTTGAAAATTTTGCGCCCGGATAAGTTTATCCTATGTAATCACTAATAAAGTTTGCTGAACTTATCTTGTTCTTTCAGTGAGGACATCCGAGTATAAAAGTTTAATCGAATAGTTCCATTTCCAGTCGTAAGTCGATGATTTACCGATGTTCGATTTAATGTCGATTTTCTCGCGCTAGCTTTGACCGGATATGGCGCGCGTGTGCGCTGAGAAACCGCTGCGCGGGAAACGCGAGAATCAGGAAGCGCCCGATGTCGCTCTTTTGCTCGGCAAAGCGTAGACGAAGGCGAAAGAGTGGCGTCGAGTGACTCTTTCGCGGAAGTGCATGTGTGTCATGTAAGCGCCGTAATCTGATTCCAGGGCGTGCGAGCACTCGAAGGACGGAATGCTTTAGAAACGATCTTTCGTGCCCACGCTCGTCCAGCTTCATTTATTTATTTATCGATTTATCACAAATAAATCTGTTTGACACGAAATTAAAGCAGACCGAAAGGGAAGTGAGAAAACATTAGAAAACATTGAAATGTATGTTATCTACGTTTGATTACACAAGAGATTAATCTCACTAACTGGAGGACATGTTTCTTAAAAAGTACTATCAGCAAATTCATACTATTTCTGTGTGTTTGAATAATTTAGTACATGGCTTATTAATTTCGTTGTACAAAGCTTAAGCCCACAATGTAGGCCCTAAAACTGTGTATTATTGATAAGATCCAACTTCTCCATTTACATGCCATCATTTTTGGAGGAAAGAATGAATATCGTTAATGTAGTAGGGCAAGTTTTGCTTACTCGCCTGTATTATTTCTGAAATATTGGAGGGAGTATCGCAGAGAAAAAACTGTGCCAACGCGTTGTTTTGCAACAACACACTAACATACTTACGTTGAATATAGCCCGTCACAATGAAAACTTTTCCCAATAAATTGCCCGTGATAAGACCCGGCGACAACCGTCTCAAGTGATATTTATGCGAGAGACTGACGTCACTCGGTAGAAATGATTTTGACCGATGCTTTAAACGCCTTCAAATTGCAACTATGGTTCCAAGCTAGAGTACATCGATAAATCAACCGCTTGCGACGATAAAGGCTGTGTTTTCTCAGTGATTTATTAAAATCTCGGTATCAATAGTGTCAACAATGATCGCAACTCTGGCTTATTCGTGGTCCGAGCGTCGCTCTCGTGGACGACGACGACGTCGCCGCCAGTCGTTGCGCGGAAATGTACTCCGAGAACGATTAAAAATCCAGGATTAGATTGTATGAATTAGCTGGCATCTGGCGTATACGCTGGCCAGGTTGTCGAGTTGTCGTTCGTACGCTTGTATTACACGATACGTATCAATGTACGCGTAACGATGAAAATATGTTGCTACTAGTTGTCACGACCCGTTGAAACGACAGTGTTCACTCATTTTTGCTCGAGGGCTGTCGACGTCACTGTCCGCAACACAAAACTTTGTAAGATTTCTTCACACTAGCTACCGTCGCTGATACCTGACGCAATTCAATTATAAATCCAATAGCCGGTTGGTTAGGGAATCAAAGAAGTCAGTTTGTCGGCGCTAAAATACCTATCTAACAGGTTTTATACAGGATGTTTCGTTTAAAGCAGAATAATTAAATATTCCACGCCGGGATGGAACTATCAAATAATGTTTCTACAAAAGTGATTTGGTACAAAGGGGGAATTTTAGAGAGTAAATCCTTTATTTGTAATTGATGCGGTGAAGAAGATTTAAGAAACAAATTAATTTTTTTAAATCAAACCTTATTAATTTTTATCTATAATAAGATGGTATTTGTTTAGACAAATTCATTGACTTATTATTCGAGGTCACTTATTATAGTTGTAGTAGTAGTAGTAGCAGTAGCAGTAGCAGTAGTAGTAGTAGTAGTAGTAGTAGTAGTAGCAGTAGTAGTAGTAGTAGTAATCTCTTTATACATTTAATTGCTTAACCTTAATTTACTTGGAAATTTTCTATCTGGAATTCTATTCGCTTCTTTAAGTAATTAACATTTGCTATTCTAACTTTCATACTACTCAGTTTTTGTCAACAGATAGTAAATTTCTAACATAAAATAATAACGTATAATTATATTTTTCTTTCGTTTATTCCTATTGTCCTCTTTGATCTTTTTTCTTGACACTAGAATCATCGTCATCCACTTAATCCCACTACCTTTTCTGTCTAAAATTATTTTTACTTCCAATTCTGTTTTTCGTACACCTTCACATACCCTTATTATATGTAGCACTGTCTCGTCTTCCTTTCCATATTCTGCACATCCTTCGTTCATTTCTCACCCAGTATTTATCTAACTTCTTTTCGTTCCCACACCTAAATCTGAAGATCGTTTTTTGTAATCTGTCTATCTCTGATCCTTTTCCACTATTTACATATTTCGGTATTTTAGGTGTCCATAGAGACTTGTAAAATTTGCAGCGTCATTTGTTATACTATATAACTCCTTGAGTCCTCCACTTTTTCATGTACTTGGCGTAACTTTTTTACTTTTTTGAAGTTTGTTATACTATACAATTTATGTATTCAAGTAGATATGGGTAAAATTCATGTGTGGATAACACAGTTTGAATAATGAATGCCAAGTAAATAACTTTGCTCTGTTATTCGTTAAATAATAACTACAATTTCAATTGTAAGTCCTATATATATAAGTCCAGTAAATTATCAAATTACCACTCGTACCGCGCGCAATGTTTATTTACGTAGTAGAAAGGAATGCGGTTTAAAAATAAACGAAACTCCGCGTAAAGTGCAGTGTAACGGTTCCCAATAAGTATACACAGAAGGATGCCCTTAAACTTGAAGTGGACACGAAACTTCCTAAATAGTCGGCGGACCACAGAGGGGGGTCAGACGATCCTTATCCACGACCGCGGGGGCGTTTATTTACGGTCGCGAACGACAAGTTGTCGCCGGGCCACTAATTGCTCCAGAACGACCGTGTGGACTCGGCGGCGATCGCTTGCGATTTGCCTTCATTTGTACGGCGAGGCGTGTACAGGCCTAATGTCGTAGTCAATTACTCTACGTAACAGACGAATCGAAAAGCACAGACGAGAAAACCAGTTTAGCACGTGTATGGTCTTGTTCGTGACGTACCAGTTCGCTGAGTCCTCAAGTTCATCGACTTGACGCAATGTATCTGGTTCCTGATGCATGCGATACTAATACAATTTTGTCGTGCGGGTATCTCTAGCGTTGACAATTCGCTGAGTTCATCGCTGATTTTACGAACTTTACTGGTTTGAAGAGTAGCCCGAGGCAATGGATGTTTTTGTAGAAAGTGTATCTTTTTGTTCAAAAATGTTAATTTATGTTTGAGGGTAAATATTACTGGTTTGTGAAAGTTGTTTTAACGATCTGTAGTCCAACTTATGTTACACTTAAGATAAAATTCTACGATAGGACCATGGTAATGGTGTATGAATTCAAAGAAAAATTGTAATATGCATAAATTTTCATTTATAGAATCATTTATTGTTTGTAGATCATTCTATTGTATTACAAGCACAATAGATACATACTGCTAATAGAATTAAATCAGAAGTTAAAAGTGTATATAGGGTGAAGCAGCTATTGTTACGGAGTGATAATGCCTAAACTATCGTAGATATAAAAAAATCTTACAGGAAAAAGTTAGAAGGTTCGAAGGGCCTATCTTATATGACTATTGTTCTTTTTTTGGTCCAAATGCTGGAGCTTGAATAACCATGTATTATAGGTCGATGTATTCGTCTCAAGATTAACTTTCATAATATGCAAACAAAATCCCATGGTTCCATTTTAAAAAATAGCGGTGACTTTGATACAGCTTGAGAATCTGAATCAAAAAAAGAAGCACTAGTCACATGAAGTAGATCCTACGAACCGTCTAATATTTTCCTGTAAGATTTTTTCGTATCCACGATAGTTTAGCATTATCGCTCTGTAACAGTTTAGCTGTCTCCCCTGTATAATAGATATGCGATCTCAGAGTCACGTTACCTTACAGAGAGTTAACATGTTCCTTTCTCGAGCATGAGTTGACCTTTATTTTTCGCTTTTTGATAAAGATTTATTGTCAGTCTAAGAGCCATTCTTTAAATGTTTCGGACTTTTGAACAGAAATGAGAAATGATCAATTATACGATATGAAATGATATGATAAATAATGAGTTTTATGTTAATATATCTAAAGTTACTTTTCATCCCATACAATTAACTCTATTTCATACCGAGTAGAAAGTTCGAAACATTCAAAAATATAGGTGGCGGTATAGTTATGCTCCGCAGTGTATTAATAAACTTTGCGTGCGATTGCTACATTCTTAAATTATATTATAAATATGACCAGAAATACACTTTCGAAAAACACTTATCTATAATACATCTTTAAAAAATGACATAATTTGTGTAACCTTGGAAGAATGAACGAAAAAGTAAAGAAATTCAACTTCCGTTTTCATACACGACTAGCAATTCGGTAAGAAAATTCTTTTTCGCCAGTTCGCGTAATGGAGCAATTCCCACGAAATGGATTTTCTCAGGGAAACTATCATGTCGCGAAAATGTAAATTTTCGTCAGCTTGGCGTGACTAGAAAATCGATGAACTGTGTCGCAGGAGTGGCACGCGTTTCGTGGCCATATTCCCCGTCTTGTAAATATCGCTATGTCACGATTCAGTCGATGCGAAGGTTGTTCCAGTTCTGCGGAGGAAAAAAAAAAGGTTTTACAACGACGGAGACAGTCGTGACGGCGCGTGGATCGGCTGAAAGCGATTCGACGCAGGGAACGGGACGTCTTGAACGTGAACGAAATACCCGAGCAACGGGACAAGTGGGTCGTGATCCAACTCTTCGTGACGTTACATCCATCTGGAAAGAGTTTCCACTGCGGCACGCGAAGCTTAATAAAGAAGCTTCGTTTTATTTTTCTTTTGGTCCACCGTGGTCGCACGAGAAGGGAGCTGGTTCTCCGAGTCGCGAGAAAGGAAATTTCGATACTGGCGGCGGTCCAACGACCGAATCGAAACCGCCATCGCGTACGAGTCGGTTACGAGCATCCAGTTAGTTACCTACGAACATTTCGCAGAGTTACCTCTGTCAAGTTCCGACGTACAATCCCCGATCTTAAATCCTGGAAAACATTTACAAAGAAATCTTTACCATTCTTCGTTCGCTGGACGTTGTCGTTTCTCTTGGGGACTGAAGCGCGTCCGAAAAGTATAAATACGCGGTAAATCTATTACCGTTGACAACTTTGTATTTCCACCCTTTGCGTGGGTGCTTCTTTAGTATCTGAAATATACGAATTTCTAGCGGATTATCATTCTTGGTAATTTGGCGTCTTTCCCGATGGTTTTTATTGTGCCAGAGGAACGATACGAAGCTTACAATCGGTATCGTACGAGTATATATATTTTTTTGAAAAGAGGATACATAAATTAAGTAATTTGTCAGCCGTTCATAACTTTCCTCAACGGTTCGGCGTATCCGTAGTCACGACCAAGGAAGGGGTTAAACCGGCTCGTTTGCACGAGGGATCAGGGGTCGATGATAAAGCCAGACTTCAGATAAGACGCTTCCTCCCTACGACGCCTCTCTTTACGATTTCTATCGCCCACTATATTGCACTTACAATGATCGTGGCCTAAACGCTTGGCGAACAACGATGCGAACAGGGAAATCATTCCGAAGCATTTGCGTAACCCATTGCGTACTCACGTATGCAACGATTATTTTTGTGCAGTATATTAATTTGTTTCGTCGCGATTATAATAAAATTGTAACAAAACATTGGTTACAAATTTAATTTGAAGAGTTTAATCACAATCGTTGTATCATTCTATTGATAGATCGTAATAAACATAGTTACAGTTCCTGGTTATCGAATTAGGATCACATGCAAGAATTTCACATTTCTAACTACAATGTTATGTGTTACATAGAAAATTGTCTATTTAGATTGTTAAATTAGTACTAAGTGCATACGTTATCAAAATAATAATTAATCTATTACTTCTATGAGAATTATGGATTTTGCGTAGATGGTGAGTAATTGGGAGCCGAGTTAATGTTTATTGTATTATAATTTATCTTTTCTACATACTTATCCTCGACTACTACATTAGCTGATATGAAGACAAAGTTATAGCTATACGATATAGTAGCGCATACGAAACATGTCGGATAGAGTATGATAAAGAGAGAAACACCAAATATTAACATATATGTGTATAAAATTTTAATAATGAATAAACTTTGGTATTAGAATTCGCTTACGCCTTTCAATTTTACTATAAATATGAAAAAACATTGAAAATTTCAAGTGATCCGAATTCGATGATGAGAGGCTGCACATCAAGCTGCGTACCAAGGTGAAAGAATAATTTTTGACAGTTTTGATATTTTAATAATAATAACGAAAGAGAAACAATCAAATTAAAATTAATGTTTGGAAAAGGAACAAGTCAAATTTGCGGATAACAATATTAATTGTCTGAAACTGGTTTCTATCGAGAACAAAATCATAACCACGATGGTATTAATGTAGGTACTCCAATCCAATTTACCTCCACATTGCCTAGTTTATAGAGTCTATGTACATACAGACTACAGAGTGCCTCGTGAATCTGTCGCCATGATATTTCTACTGGTTCTGACAGCTTAATAAAAGCGTTTCAAATAAAGGTTTCATGGTACCGAATGAAGAATACATTGGCGTAAAGCATAACTTCAAAAGTACACCTCTTGCACAAAAAACTGACGTTACCCTCTGTCTTTATTTTTACAAAAATATTAATTTGTCAGGATCCTACGATCGATTTTCGAGAATGCTTTCGAAAAAAGATGTTTCGCCATGATGAAGATATTTCTGGACGACATTATCTGAAATTAAAAAACAATTTACGATGTAGTTAATACAAGGTTCAATCTTGTATTTAATTGAAAATATTGTTGCGGCATCTGCATACCGTCGCAAGAATATTGACAAAGTATCACGTTCAGACAAAATGGCGGTATTTTCAAGCAAATATTTTCATTGTCGACTAAAATTTCGCCTTCAATTGTTTATAACATCAATATTGATCTGATCATAGAAACCTTCCATTAAAGAATAATAAATAAAGTTCTAAAGCTTGTGTACAAAATTGATTCTGTCGTTCGCAAAATATTTTGATCATCGATTTAAAAATCGTAGTTTCGAGAAAAACGCGTTTAAAGTTTCAAATATAGTTTACACCTAGCAAAAACGTCTTAGCAAATATGTCTGGAACTTCAAGAATATTTGTACTTAACGAAAATGCAAAAACTGAAAATTCGATTTTTTAAAATATCTGACCAGATATAACCCATTAAATCACGAAGCACTATTCACGACTCGCTTTGTATATTTCGAAAATATTTCCTCGTTTTCTTTTTTCTTTGTGGCCTGTTTGACGACGATTCAATAAAGCCGTTAAATAAATAAATAAAAACGTTTTCTTAGTAGTGTTTGCTTGAATAGCGCACACCCTTGGATATTTATAACGATGAACGAGAAGGTTGTCACTTCCTGTGAGGTCATAGGAAGACTCGATCCGAGCCATCGAAAGAAAAAGTATTTACACGTTCACGCAAATACCAGAGGTTAGGTAATCACCAGTCATTAGATAGACGAGCGCACGTATGAGCTCGTGCCCGCGGCGCGATGCTTCCTGTATCGAGTCAAGGATGCGACCGGTGCCGCAAAGTTCTTTCTGTTTTGCATTAGTGTCACGATCGAACAGGTGTCATATTCGACGGGTTGCTCGATTATCGGATGGATCACAATATCCATAATTTTGCCTGCTTTTGTCTCGGAGATTTCCTTTCCTTGGCCTAGTTTTTTTTTCGACGCCATCGATTCCTTGTCAGACGTTGCACCTCTATGGGAAGACTTCTGTTCTACAACTGTAGGCATGGAAGCCTTAAGACATTTTTCTGAATTGTGTAACCGAATACTATTTACATAAAAACTATTCATTATTTGTACGTATTTCAAGGAAACGTCTACCTATTTATTTCCTTATAAAAGGAAATACGTTTATTAATTACTAATGCGTTGAATACATTATTGACTAATTGCATGAATTAGTCCCGCATTGAATACATTATTGACTGATTGTATGAATTAGTGATGCATTGAATACATTATTGACTAATTGTATAAATTAATAATGCTCCGAATACATTATTAACTAATTGAATACATTTTTAACTTATTTAGTAAATGTAGAAAATACATGTTTATTAATAATAATATGTTGACTGCACGTATTGTTTGAAGCACACTAATAAAAAAGGTACAATCTATTTTGGCGTCCACGATTTGTTAAATAGCATTAATCTAAACCGAGAAATTGTTGAATTCTTTTTATGTTGCGTTTCATATTGAATTGAGGATGTATTAGGAAAACAGCATTATATAAAATGTTCAAAGTATGCCAATTACGAAAATTTGAATTGTGAAAATGGGATATGAATAGATATAACGACGTAATATGTACGAAGTACGCCAATAGTGCAAGTATAAAATCATGTAACTGCAGAGAATATATTTATTAAACGACGTTTCTAATCTAACGATTACAAAAGTGGCTTGGTCTTGATTATAAATTTTAAAGAAGGAATAAGTTAGGTATTTTTAACCGACTTCGAAAAAGGAGGAGGTTACTAAATTCGTCATGTACATTATTTTTTTTATTCAAAATCTAATGTATGTCTTAGTTGACCATTTACTTAGATTGTTTTACAATGTTATAATTAGAAATTTGATGTGTAGTAATGTTTGTTCACTTCGATGCACAACATGGCGAGAAATACATGCCTTGAAAGCGTGCTTTGTCACTTATCGAAAAATGGCCTGAAGCTACCAATTAAAGTTGAATCGTAATTAGCATGAAAGTCTTAAGACGATGACCCTATTCTCGTTAAAAAGATCGAAGATTGATAAATTGGCGCCACTGGAAGGAAACACATAGTTTCTCTTTCTCGATAGTGGTAATAACCATAAATATGAACGGTTTTATACATATATTTCTTCCTTTATATACATATATTGTTCTAGATATCTTAGAACATTACAATTTCTATACATTATTATTTTAATTAAAGGAACATTTTATTATTATTGGTAATTGTTCATTTAATCTCCAATGATATTAACAGTCTTATTTATCTTACAATCCGTGTAATGGACAAATTGAACAAAAAGAAACAAATGTCTCTTCTGATTTAATATAACTAAATCTGTTGGACTATTTTATTATCCCTTCTCATATCTAAAGTTTTAATGTTGTTCTTATCATCTATACCTTTAACAAAAGAAACTGGAACACTGCAGTACTTCAACCAACACATTACACTACTCTTACTGTCGTCGCTTAGATAGAATTACTTTCAGCTTGGGCACTGTAAGTTCCAAAACTGCATTTAAAGTAGTGAATACTCGAAGGATGTGTAAGAACATTCTTTTAGTTATCGTCTTCTATTTCTTCTCCCTTTGTCGTCCTCGTAGCTTCTGACAACTTTTTCGATAATTTTATCCGATTACTCTTATCATTTTCCAACCATTCTCTCGCACCATTTTCATTAAAACTTCTGCAGCGTGGTACCTTGCACGAAGCTGCGAGTCTTCTCTTAGTTTTCACTCATTCTTCGTTAAGTAGGATAGGAATTGAAACACTTTGGAAGTGAAAGGCTGCATTTTACTCCATAGAAACCCCCCAAAAAACTGCATAAATCACATACTGTAAATTTCTTCAGAATTATGAATACATTAATACTTTAACAGCAAACGAGACAAGCAAATGTTTACGATACCATTGATCCGACTGTCGTAGAAGTAACATGTTTATTTGTAGGGTGTTTTTACTTTGTCGACAGGAAAAAATAGTTAATTTTTGGAATGTAAATCAAATAAGAACTATTTCACATAGAAATTTGAAATTTCGCCTACTAAGTTACTTATATTTTTAAAATACACAGGCATTTTTTTTCAAACTTTCTGATAAAATAATACATTTGATATGAAGTGCAAAAGAGGTAACAGAGTTAGGCCTCTCTCTGCTAATGTAATAAATTCTAGCTGATTGAAAAATCTAAGACTATCAATGTAATATCAACGTTAAAGTTTTGGATCAATCATATTAAATAAATGTCGAAACTATGTTATATAAAACTATTTGATGGCAATAGAAATGCACAATCATTAGATAATTCCAATAGTTTTTTCCCATATCTAAAGTTTTAATGTTAACGTACTTATTAATGTTAAGTGAAAAATAGAGTAATATTCGAACTGTTCACTGCACAAATCGATTAACTCTTAACAAATCTTAAATTTAAGTGCCAAAGTTCTTCGTATAGTCATAACTTTTTATATTTATAATAACTTTCCTAAATAATAAAGATTAACGCCATTAAACGAAAAACATTATTACATCGCATTATTATTATTTATTATTGTTATTATTATTTGTATATTATTTCTCAACTTTTTGTTTCATGGAGTTAATCGATTTGTGCAATGAACGGCTCATTTTTTGAAGATCCCATACACGAGTGAATTGTTTCGTCGACGTTTCTATTTTTCGTTTGATCTGTGGATCAAATACAAAAAAAAGAGGAATAATCGAGGTTCTATCGTATATATAAATCACGTAGAAGGATTCCACGTAACTCGGTAAACCTCGAGTGCCCGAAACCCGGTCGTCTGGAGCATATTTCGCAATTTATTCGTTAATGTGACGCGACGTGACTCCGATCAACGATGGTTGTCTCTGACTCTTTCCTCATACCACGGTCACGATTGTGTCGAGTAGAGCGCTGATTCCTCTGCAGCTGTGCTCTTGTTGAGTGTTAGACGTGATTCTCAATCGCAATGCGCGGTTTGTTACAGGGCATAAGTCAATTAAACCGGTATTAGCCAATCGCTTGTCTTCTCGATGACTATTCCGTTTGTTATATCATGCACCGCTGACAGATCGCATCTATTTTTAACGCGCCCTTCTATATAAACTTGATGCCATTAGAATGCTGCGCGCGAAATGTCACATTTCTCGGTCTCGTGAAATTGTTACACTGGCATTGAATTTTAAATCGTAAAAACTGCTGTCGACATTATTTTCTCGTATATGAAACACGATGACAACTTACGATGAATGAAATGTCTCATATTACTTGAAAAAAAGAAAGCTTTATGCGTGTAATTTGAAAACCATACTAGCACGTATAACAGGTATGCGTTTATCAGCGGTAGTTTCACTGTTAATATATACAAATTATACGTTTCGGATAATGTAAGATGATATTAATGAGAAAGAACTTACTTATTCATTCACACAGAATGGTGTGCCGTAATGGCTAGGTTAACACCGTTGCAACATCGTTTTCTAATCGAGCGAAATTTTATTCCGTCTGTAGACGTAGCTAATTACCATAGCGGGAGGTTCGAACGTCGGCTAAGAGGACCGAGACGCTCGCGAATTTAATATGCGAATTCTCCGTCGGTCGATTTGCATTTTTAAAGTTTCGCCTGTTTTCAAGCCGGCGAACGCGAACAGAAACGTTTCCAATCCGAAACTCGAGCCGCCAGCTAAGCAATCCGTTCAGCCGACGGCCACGTTTGCTTTATTATCCAGTCCCTGTATATTAAAATGTAGCTCCCGGGCGAGAGTACTGAAACTCCTTCGAGCAAAAATGTAAGGCACTCTCGTTTGTTCGTTTCGTTGCTCGCCTCTTCGTTACGAACTGGATTTAGTTTCGTGACTTGTTACGAGTCTGTACGATGGAATTTTTATTCTCATCCAGGGATGAGGAATACGCCGCCTCTCGACGTCCTCGACACGGCTTTTTTGCATGCTTTGTCAGTCGTACATCACCCTTGTTTAGAAATTGTTCGTTCCCAAATGACATTTATTTTAATTAACCTTTCAAGTACAGTATTAATAATAATAATGGTACTTGATGAATTAAGAATTGATTTCATTTTATTTTCCTCTTTTTTATCGATAAAATATTGTGCAGCAGGTACGAGTCTCGTATGCAAATTAATTATCAAAGTGGAAACCCTTTAGATGAAATAGCTACAATGACAGTGTAGATAGATATTTACAAATCGAATTTGCATGTAAATGAAATGAACAGTAACATGAAATTTTTGAAATTTTAAATTCGAATTTAAATGTATACCCAAAACTAGTATTTCAAAGGAATATGTTGCGCTACAAAACAAATACCATGTACTCGAACAGCAATAAATCTATTCTGGTCGTTGTTTTTTAGTTTTTATTTCGAGAAATCCGATTTCAGTTTCCGTTGCCGGTAAATTGAAATACATTCGTCTAACGAAAATCTAATTTTCCCCGATGGATTTTATCGTGGATCCATTGAACGCGTTTTCCGACAATTTTTCGCTGATAGAAACGACCCGTTCCACAAACACTTGGAAATGTCTGTGTCGTTGCACATTTATTCACAATGGTCGCGTGGGGTTCCAGACTATTGCGAAAGTATTTGGTCTATTGAAGGTAATAATCGATAAATGCGTGCTACTTCCGGGTGCCACGAACCATAAAATTTATCGCGTCTCGATTTATCAATAACCGCGAGAAAACGTTGGCGCTTTACACGTGTACAGAATTGAAACATTACCGGGACTAAGAAATCGTGGAACTGGTGGATGAGGATGAAATCGCATTTACTTATCCTCCTCTTAAATTACCGACACCGCGAATCTGAATTACTACGTTTCGCATCTTTATTCCAGCGCCGTTCACCCGACAAGGACACCCATCTACTTATCCGACCATCTAGTCCTAGTAAAACGTGTTCTATCCGCGAAGGCCTATGGGCTAGTTAAAGTGATTTATCATGTCGTAAAATAGTCTCCGCGTCCGCTGCGTTCCTGCGAAGACAGTGGCCGATTTAATAGCATTTCTCGTATCCCGTACCATCGAATCCTCAAGAAAACAGCGTAACGTCATTGTTCTGCGAAAATAATTAGTTCCAACGAAATAATATTGACTTTGCTTCCGAAATTGCTAGGGATCGACTCTTTGGAATTTTTCGAAGAATTATTGTGTCTATTATTGTTATTTTTCTCGATCGAAATTCATAAACACGTACAAACATTTTTGAAAATTATTCAACATTGTTCCCTAATCCCCTAAAGCGATTTCCAAGTTCTCAGTCTATACAGTGAACGAATATTAGTACAAAATATTCAATTAACACGTTGACTTTACGCATACGCGTAAAATAAATGTATAAAACGCTATAAACGGTTTATTTTCTCTTCATAAATGTCACAATAGATGCTTCGTCAATACCAGCGTTCGTTTGTAACATTATATTTTGCGTTGTCAACGTACAGTTTTTTAATTTGTTATTGCGTATTTTGTAAAACGGAAGTACCTGTAATATGACATTGATCTTTTGTATTAATATTACATTAATACGTACATTTTTAAAGTAAAGTATATTAATAAAACACAACTGATCCGAAAAAGGAATTGCCTATAATATAATATGCGTGTAAACGATACAACGTTGTCGGCTTTATACATGGACAATTTAAGAATCGGATCATATCGGCAAATGGTTCTTGCATGGTTATGTAAAAAAGGGCATGCTTCGGATATTCTCATTAATTAGTACGTGACATTTCATGGAATTTGAAGTGTATCTCTTGTTAAAGGGAGAATATTTTGAAAATATGCTTTATCCACTGTAGCATTAATTTTCTAATATATTGCACACTATAACTATTAATGACAGAACTGATTTCTTATTGCAAAAGAACGCTTTTCATAAAAAAAAAAAAAATAAACGAATGAAAAATATCAAACAGGCTCACTGAGACTCTTCGACGAAGCGAAACAATTTCCTCGAGTAAAAAATGCTATCTTCAAAATGCGCAACTTTAAATGTTCCTTCTAACCACATCTTTTATCAAATTTGATTAATTTCTCCGTCTCCGAGGTGATTGACTCGACTGAGTTCGAAGTTGAAATTGAATTTAGTAGAATTTGATACGACAAACTTTTTAGTCAAATATCACTAGACATCTCGATTCGACTCATTGTGCGATGTCAATGCGTTAACGTCGAAGCCGAGAGTGGTTAGGGTTAGTGTTAGGGTTAAAACAACATCACGGGATACACCCTTGCGAAACACCGAGTACCGAGTCCATCGGTTCGTGGCACCTCTAAAACTGGCCCGCGAAAATCAATTCCTAGTTGGCGAAACGGCAACGGACGGGCGTCATTCATCGCTGGTTCTCGCGTAAAAAGATTCACTGTCACAGAGACCCGCGTTGCACCAGACGCATTGCGTTTCATTCGAACGGCGGGAGGGGCAATTTTACGGGTAATTATATTTAGAAGGGAGTGGCACTCGACCTACTCGCGAAACTCGTCCCTTTTCCCTGTGCCGCGCACAGAGAAACTCGCGCGATCCCGTAGAATCCGCGGCGCAGGACCAAGCCTGCGTGCAACTTCGGAACGCCGGTCGCCGTCTCCATAGTTACGTGTCGTGGTGCTCGCGTCCCCTCGCCGCCCCCGCGGACGTTCTCCGTCCGTCGAGATGCAGGGTTTCATCCCTCTATCCGGCCGCAGCGCCGGGGCGGCTCCCGTGCGGCGCAGACGTTCGCTGCCGGTTGACCCAGGTCGCGTGATCCTAGTTCGGGCACGACGTTCTCACGCTGATTTTTCACTGGCCATCGGAGTGTCGCGTCTCGAGACCGTCGCCAGAGCGACCTGGACCGGTCGTGGAACCCGACGCGACCGTTTTCTGGACGATCGTTCGACGTTAAACGGTCTCCCGAGAAGCGTGTCGTTCGGTACGGTGGTTGGGGGACGGTGACCTTGAGCCGTCGGCCAGGTGTAGTTCGAAAGGGCTGCGAGTTCGCGACGATTCGTGGCCATGGGATCGATTGGGCGCCGTTTCCGCGCCCAAAGGGGTGGTTCCCTGAATTTTTCTCGCGACCATGTTACGCGCGCTGGATCCCGAGGTGCGCGATGCTGTATGGCAACGGAGATGGGCATGATTTTGGTTCGAATAAAAATTATCAAATTGCGGGGAAAAGGTGAATTGTTTCTTAGTTGTTGAATGAAAATAGAATTCGAATGGAGTATTTGGATCGCAGTCGGTAGAAGAATAATACAAACTTTTCCGGAGAGAACTGCGGTGAGTTAGGTGGGGTTAGATTGTAAATCAAACTTATTCGCCGAACCTCACCCTTTTATTTCATATCTTACAACTTACTCTCTTATTTTGTTTCAATTTTAACATGAGAGTGAGACTCCAAGTGTCGATAAATTGATGAACAACAAAATATTGATTCAATCTCTCATTTTACTATTCAGGGGAAATAGTGCAAATGTTACAAGTCACGATACGTTCAACACGATTCAAAGAGCAAGCGTCATAAGAGCAGTACTTACATAAATAAATAGCAAGTGCTATGCAGATTTCTTATTCGTAATCCTTTATTGGAATCAAATTTTGTCCATCTCCGATCGCTGATTCGAACGAGAAGACGAATGGGTCGCGGACTGATCGGTATGAAAAAACGTTCAATTAACACGGGAGAAGTTGCTACCAGTGTGCACGCGTGTGGGGCAATCAGTTCCGCAGCTTTTAGTGCGAACGAACGCGGAATGGTAGCGCGGGGGAGGCGCGTTTGACGGGCGCCGAGAGATTAACGGCGCGAGACTTTCGTCGATGAATCATCCGGACTGCGCTTGGCGAACTTCGTGGACCGTTCCTCAGCGAAAAAGATACGAGAAGAAGAAGATGAAGGCGGTGCCCGACGCTGCGAGACGATTCGTAATAAGCACAGCGCCCACTGCGCAGACGTGAAACGGGCACGTGGTCTGCGCTGTTTTCTGAATTTTCGAATCAGAGACTCGCCGTACGCGCTGACTTTGCAATATTGTTCCGTGTATGATCTCTGAATTAATGGTGGAATGGTGGAATTTGATATGTGTAGGTATCGATGAATCCTATTCGGTGTCGAAGTACGCGAAACCAAGTATTGAATAGTATCGAAATCTCAGTTTCTTGGTGCCAATATTCGTATAGTAAACCCTCGCGATAGGTTTAAATCGTTATTTCTCTATATATGCATTGAAATTGTTTAAGCTGACTCCATATGTAGTGGGTTATACAGAGACTTTGGTAGAATTACAAAATAAATCTGTATTTGAAAACGAAAATAAATATATGCAAAGTTAAGATGAAATTAGGCTTATTAATACTTTGACGTCGGATGACACGAATATGCTGCATCGAGATTTTTATACTTGTATGCCTAAAAATAAATTGATAATACAAATTGATAATTAAATTGATAATTCGTTACAAATTGTTTATAAATACCATAATTGGCGATTCTTCAATTAGAACCATTATTTCCATATTATCGATATTGAGACAATATATACGTTAAAAGGATGAATTACAATTTCGACGCTTGAGTTATGCTTCAGGATGTAGTCAAGAAATATTATAAACTTTCCCTACACCTTAACAATTATTTTTATACATACCATACAATGAAAAAATACTAATTTTGCTACTGTGAGGAGAATGCCATATTTTATTTTATAATAAAAATATTGAGAACCATTGAAAATGTCATATCAAAATATATAAATTATGATGTGAAACAGCAATTTGCCATTTTCTCAAAATTTATTTGAAGAATACAAATGATTGAAAAAGTTGTAACAGTGTTTTTTTAATGTATCGCGATGAAAAGGCACGAAATCGCACCAAAGCCAGTGTTAAAAAGAAAATTATGTCACTGCTATTTGACAATGTTGATGAATGTTACAATACATACCTATACAATTTTTTATTAAACTTGAATGTCTTGCTTTCGATGAAAAATATAATAGTTTTTAAAGTTATATTTCACATTCTTTTTATAATGTTCTCATATGAAGTTTTGAACTGAATAAAATAATTTGAAACATGTAAACATAAAATTATATTACATATCTGCATTCGTTATCTAGTGCTCTAAAGATGCAGTTTATAAACGCGAGTGTTGATAAAAAGTAAGAAGATCAAAATGTGATAATGTAACTGCTGTTGAACGCCTCCAATAAATCCGATGAACTTTTCCACTTACTCGAGACTCGCAGATATTCGAGAATGATAAGTTTGTAAATTATTGTTTCTTGAATCGACGATCCGTGACTTTTGGGGGTGAAATCTTCTTCGGTGGTTTTTGTGAGAAACAATGACGAACTCGAATAGCAGCTCGCTGTCGCGCGCCTGGCTGCGAGCGAATTGCTGTCGTTGCGGCGATACACGCCAGGACACTGTGAACAACAACCTTAAGGATGAGACACCGCTCCGGGAGGAGACGGAGACGCTTTTGCACCGCATCGCGTTCACGG
Organism: Hylaeus anthracinus; assembly: GCF_026225885.1. NCBI lineage: Eukaryota > Metazoa > Arthropoda > Insecta > Hymenoptera > Colletidae > Hylaeus > Hylaeus anthracinus. The sequence continues at coordinate 3,196,257 of NW_026535284.1, forward strand.
TTTGGCACACTGCCCTCCATATCGAGAGCGAGGTTCGTTTGCTACTCGCATGATTAATTGTTTCTTCTTTTAATTTAATTTACAGCCTGTCTAACCTGAGCCTGTACGCCGTAATATTCAAACGGTTTAGCGTAATTAAATAGAGTAACTTGCAATCATTTCGCATACCTTCTCGCATACCATTCAGTCTCCATCCTTATTTATGGTTTTGCGTTTCCTGTTCACACAAGTACTAATTTTTAGGAGTATTCTTGGTCAAACATCGAAACTCCGTTACTGTTTATCCGTTACTGTTACTACGAAACAATGAGAGACAAGTGAGACATTTAGTTCTTGGCCTTGGCAACGATGTGTATCCAGGAGAGAAATTGACATTCGGCCAAGTTACAACATATATATAATTATATTTTCAAATGTAATTCAATTTAGGGAAAATAGAACTTTTAAGATTTTTATTTTTATTTTTGAAACTAAATGTCGGATGAATCAATTTTACATATAAAAAACTATCGTTTTGTCATTCTCTACGAGATGATATTTTTTAATTTTAATTTAATTTAAATTTTAATTCAAAGTTAATGCGTCGTACAGACATGATAAACAAAATAATTACAAGCTCTTTTATTTAAGTATACTAAGTTGTTTGGAAATAACAGTGTGCACTTTCTTTTTAGACAGTCTGTAATTCGCTAAATTAAAACGACTCGTAAAAAAAATCGACGACGTTACACGTACTGGCATTGGTGCATGTCGAGATGCGAGAGCTAATATTCCTCGTTATGGAATTCGTAAGTCTCATTACATGGGATATACATATAGGGTGTATACAATTAAGTCTGGACAAACTGAAGGAATCAATTCTATAACTAATTTCCAACAAAAAATTCCACTTAGACATTTTTCGAACAACCCCTTATTTTAGGAGTACTTTTACTTTTAATTTTTTTCTGTGTTTTCGACCTTACACTCTTTGAACGGCCATAACCCCATCAATTTACAGTGCAAAATTAAATCTAATATACCATTAGAAAGAGCGTTAAGTTTCCAATATCTCTGATGCCAAATCAAAATTTATTTCGTAGGTTTAACAAATGAAAAATCAGGCCAAACTGCAAACTTTGACAATTTCTAAATGGAGTAGATACATTTTTCTTTAGTGCCAAAATGTGTTATTCTAATTGAAATTTAGCGGACCTCACTGTTCTCTTTCTTTTGTTTCAATAAATTATTTTTTCAAATCTAGAATTTTATCGGTTCTCCCGCTTTGAAAACATCGATTTTTTTGCATTGTGAAATCAGTCCTGTTGCAATATCCATATCATTTATCTGTACACCGACGTAGCTTTTGACTAAATACTCTCTAATAATGATTCTAAATTCTAAATGATATGGAGATTGGGCACTTTTGACCCTCTTAACCGGCTATACCCAACCGTGCAGGAGGTTTGTGCAGAGTCGAGTCACGATGATCGATTATGTTTATTATTAAATGACGTGGCTGTCAGGGCAGGAACACCTGTATTCATGGAACAGCTGTTTCCAGAAATAATGGGAATAATTTACGCTTTATATCTGTTATCACTCTTTGGAACCACGAGCAACCTATTTTCTTCGCGACGTCTTTCACATACTTACTTCGACAGAAGTAAAATACGATTAATATTTTATTTAGACATACATGGAGATGGTTATATAATCGCATGCGATATATTTTTGTTGCAGCACAATGGGGGATACGAAGCACAGCCGAAGAATGTTAACACCATCACTAGGAGTAAACATCAACAGCAGGTAAATATTTTCATGCACCTTTTTGACATCCTGCAGTGGAAGTCTTATGAAAAATTATAGAACGAAAATATCAAAGCAGAGACGCGCGTCGAATTCTTTCCTTTCATTTATTCCTTAACCCTTTCCGTGCTACACGATAGTACATAGTTGTTCGGTACTTTTGCCGAAAGTGCTAACAAAGATATATCGGCGCGTTTATTACAAGGGCCATTCAAATATAAACCGGAATTTTTGTACACAGCTTTATTGAGGATAGATAAAAATAGAAATGGTCTTATTTTTCTACGTTAGTTCCTTCAAGAGAAATACATTTTCTTCGTCAGATAAGAAGCTTTCTGATCCCATCATAGAAAATAGAATTTAGCTGCCTCGATAGTCAACTACGCATGTACAGTTAAACTTGTGATTCGCTTTGACGGAGAAAGGGAGGCTTTTTTGGACGATATCGCGACTTGTCACGAAATATGAGTCCGTCACTATAGTCCAGAAAACAGCAGAATGAGTATGGGCTGGTGGAAAGTTAAAGAGGGGGCACTGATCGAATCCAAAACTCGATTGTCAGCCAGGAAAGTTCTGGCAACTGTGTTTTGAGATTCAAAAGGTGTATTGCTGATTGACTACCTACATGGTTAAAGAACAGTGACTACTACTTCCTGCTCGTGGATAATGTCAAGACTGTTTATCACGAGCAATTGATTCACCGTGTCCTTCTTCTGGACGACAACGCACGGCCGCATATAGCAACGATAAACTCATGATAAACTCACTAAAATACACTAATACCTCTGGAATAACCTTATAATCCAGACCTTATTCCATCTCACTACTATATGAGCGGTATACCGAAAGAGGCATTAAAATGGAAAAGATTTAAAAACGACACAGCGCGCTACAGCGGCTCAACTACACTTGTACAATTGGTTACTGGAGCAGCCAACTTTTGTTTTTGTTTCTAAGGAGATTAGAAAGCTTCCTATTTGACGAAGAAAATGTACTCTATAGTACATTTAGAATAGAATAGAATAGAAATTGAAGAAAAGTACGTAGAAAAATAAGGCACTCCATTTGTATTTGTATTTATCGCCAATAAATTTATGTACAAAAATTCCGGTATATATTAGGTTGTCCCGAAAGTTTCTTTCACGAGTTGCACTAAATTATTTTATGTAGTCGTGTTTATATAAATAGACAATCTAATTTCATAGATATTCATGTTGTGACAGTAATGGAGCAAAATGAATCGTGCACAATTCAGTAATGTAACATAAAACGTAAAATATTGTGCATGTATTACTTATTAATAAAGCGAAAGAAACTTTTGGGACAACCTAATATTTGAGTGACCCTCGTATATGGTGGTTTTATGTCTTCGATACTTCCATCTGGAAGGAAAAGAATGAAACTCGTTCTACCGCAATCATCCATTTGAACTTTTAGGACTAAACGAGTTATCGAGACGTGTTATTTTGAAAGTTCGAAAGGTTTAATAGATCTTCGAGACCTCTGTATTTTTATGATTTACCGTTCCGTACTTTTGTTCGTCGTAAAATCACTTCCGCGCACCTTTCCCGCACGGTGCCCGTAAATTATCCCATCGCAATCTCGGTAACCAGATCTCGCAACGCAACTTCGAACCTAAATTCGTTCTCGTAAATTCGCTCCCGCGCGTCTCCCAATACACCGTCGGCCATAAATTATTCCTCGCGGCCCGAAGAAGCGACGTGGGCATTCTTCTCGCGCCGGGAAACAGCGAAAATACGCGAACGATCGTTATGCAAAGAGGGCTGCAACGTCTCAGGGTTTATCGTTTACGATAAGAAGTCGCGATCTACACCATTTGTAAGTCGGCTCTCTAAATATTTAATATTAAAACAACTATACGGTCGTACTACGTACCAAGGATGCCTCGTGTTGCTGGGCTTTTGGTACCCACCGATTGAATCAGGCGCGCCTTCATTTATTCCGCGGGAAAACATGGCCGAGTCCTATTTACATTCGAAACGGATCTCGTTGTCCTGGAACGAGCTGTGCTCCCTTAAGCGTGTACTCGACGATGCGAATAGGGCTGAGACTATTCGAATATCATTTCGCGGATACTTAGAAAACATCCATTCCCATCAAAAGTGGTATTCCTATTACGTGAAACTTGGGCGAGACAAGACGATTAGCGATGGTTCTTTCACGTAGAAAACGATTCCAGTAATAACCTCAGGAAAGTGTTTAAGTAAATTGCAATCCAACGATGTTAGCTGAAGCTTAAAATATTAATAAATTGAGTACAAGCACTTTAGACGGGAACAGCGCGCTGAAAGTCCATTTTCTTAAAACAGTAGTGTGGTATAAGTAGGTACGTAAATCTCGCTGTAATGCGGTATTTTCTTCTCTTCTCTTTATACAATCTTCTTAATTCTTTCAATTTAGATTCCACACGACGCTTGGGTTCAGAAGAACCTAACGCTGCATCTTCGTAATTAATATTGTAAATTGTCGTATTTACTTTTCTTTTTTTTCCTCAATCCATATTATTTGGCTGGATATAATATTGGGTTGAGTAATAAGGCTGTTCGCGGTGACGGTGGCACGCATTTCGATAACATTAACTTAACCTCCTCAGGGACGATTTTTTTATGAGAAAAAAAATGACTTAATTTTTGTTACGATTAATAGGAATAGGAATAGGAGCGGTAGTAAATTATTGAATTCAAGCCACCATTGTAATCTATTTTTAATTAGAGTTTCTAAAAGCTTACAAAAGCACGAAGCAAGTGCTATTGGGCGACCACTTTGACAGTCTGGTTTTTCGATAAAACGAATATATGAGTATTGCCATTCTACATGAGAGTATATTTGGTTAGAAATATCTAACAAAATTAATTTATATCTTGACGGTATTTTTTTTTATTACGTCATAGTTGATTCCGTCTAAACCGGGAGATGAATTGGAGTTCCGTGAATTTATTCATTCGGATTAAATTCGGTCAAATTTAAATACTGATCAAAAAACTCATCTGGATAAGATGTAGGATCATAGGATGGGTCGGTGGGCACCTATGGCGGGCTAATCTTGTTAAGAGCTGTGATCAGTTTTTCATGTTATAGGTTTATCTTGGCGTTCGTTGGGTTAATATTGAACCATTTACTTTTAAAAATTTTAGTTTTATTCCAAATGAATTTTAAATCTGTACGAAAATTGAGGGTTTTTGTAAACTCCTCAATTTTCTTTATTTTTTTTTTAAACAGTTTTTGGCGTGAGCTACTGTTTTTTTCTTCTTTAATAAGTGTGTTCTCATCTCTTCAATGCAATCTTTCTTAGTCTTTTAATCTTATCACATTCTTCATCCCACCATGAAACTGGATTGTTGTGCATAGATTCTTTAAGTATTTTTTTTTTTAGGGGTATTCTTCTTGATTGATTAGTTAATATGTTCAAAAACACTTTGTATTTATCGCTTGCCGACATTAAATCAATTTTTGACGAAAGAAATTCAAAATAAACGTTGTCTAAGCAGTCAAGAATTCTTTCCCAGTTGGTACGGATAGAATTTATTTTGAAAGATGTTTTTTGGTAAAAATTTTGATCAACATTCAGAACAGAGAGGATCACCTTGTACGTTAACCGAGTTTTTATATTCGATGCTTGTTGTTAATAGTATGAGGTCCATGTTGGATTTCTTATTTCTATGAAAATCTGTGCGCAAGTTCGTATTTGAGTTATGGAGAAAGAGGTTGTGATTTTCAATGGCTTGCAAAGACAGTTCACCATTGCTATCAGAATTAGCTCCATTCCAATTTCTGCGATGAGAATTAAAATCGCCTATTAAGATACAGTTTTTATTGTTCTCTAACTAACTAACTAACTACTTGTTTCCATTACCTAGTTGATAAAACGAATCCAGAGGCTCTATATCCTACTATTATTTTAAAGGAGAGGTTAGTATTTGTAACGCGAATGCCACACATTTCGATTGTATTGTCGGGAATGCCTGTCCGAATAACTTCTGAAAATGCAGTATTTTTACGTAATAATACAACGATACCTTCGCCAGAAAACTTCACCTGACAATGTTTTGTCAGGTTTTATTCACCACTCGATACCTACGAAATTGTCAATGTTCTTCAATTTCATGGTTAATTCTTCTTTGCGTACAGTTACGCTCTTTGTATCCTAAAACATTAGTAGTATGCCAGAGAAGTCAAGTAATCGATTTTAATGGGAATGTTTACGACATTATGCAGAAATATCGGGAAATATGTTGATCCTAGTAATATCAAATTTGTCGATCGTACTTCGCAAGACAGTGTTCGTATGTACTTAAGCAGCAATGAAGCAGTCGACGAGTAATCACCGGGACTCCGATACAGATGCTGTAGCGGAGATCGTTGATAGGTCATTGCTTATTGTTTGTAGAACTTAAATCTAAGGGTGGCGAGTTCGGAATCTATTGGAGTTTTTTAGTATTGTTTTTGCTATATCGTTCTTTTCAGTAGAGTACGTTGGCTACTTTTTTTGTGTAATCTATATATTCTGTTTTTTATAATGATTTCTTGAGTCTTGAGTCTTTGGTTGGAGTGTGTTACCTAAAGGCGCTTTCGAAAAACTTCTAAATTCATCGTAGCTTAAGGTGTATTTCTATATTTTCTATATATTGCTCTTATTCTCCATATTTTTTCGCGCTCGGAGTTGGATAAATTAAATCGTGTCGGGTTTTCGTGAGAGCTGGTGCTTTTTTTTGCATCTTTTAGTGCAACTTTTAATTGTTGGCGTATCAGTTGGTAGTTTGGTTGGGGATCCTGTCGGTGACTTCGTTAGTTTGGGTTCCGCAATGACATCTTTACTGGTTTACGGTTCTTCTGCTGAAGTTACATTTTTGCTGGACCTGGCTAGGTGGTGGCTTTCTTCTTTATATAGGAAGTACGTTAATTTTTCCATTTCTAAATAGATACAGTAGACAGTATTGCGATAATTAATTGAAAGAGACTTTGGAATATTTTGAACTTCATTAGGATGTATGTACATCCTCTATCGAAGCTTAAAACGTGGGAAAAATCGGGGTCACCCAAATGCGCTCGAATGAAAATGATTGGAGATACCGGGTGGATACTACGTTTTGAGAGTTCTTCTATGATGGTGTTGTGCGGTATACTCGGACACACTTTGGATAGAATTACACGTTTTCCGATTGTCAGAGTGCGTCCTCCTATGTTTACATGGGTAGTTTTCTCGATTAACTCGTCGACTGCTTCCTTGCTGCTTAAGTACATACGAACACTGTCTTGCGAAGTACGATCGACAAATTTGATATTACTAGGATTAATATATTTCCCGATCACAAAGGCGTAGTCGTGAGATGACATTCCTTCGATTGCATCAAAAACTATTCCTTCTTCGTCAATTTGATATTCTGTTCTACGATCCATGGCTTCAGTTTTTTGAGGAATGTGAAACGATGAAGCTCCTTTAGTCAGAGGCTCGGTTGTGGTTTTGGAATTCACGAAAATTTTTAGCACTAATATCACGTGGAGTGAAAATTAACGCACATTTTATTGTCAAACATACACAATACTGACACTGTAAATAGCTGAATAAATACTCGTTGATACGAACACGTAAATACGTCTTGCTCGGACCACAATTCGAGTCGAACTTCTCATAGGAAAGGATTACAATGGCGAGTAAATGAAGATAAAAATGACTCATTTATAAGTGATTAGATAAGTTGTTTATAAATTTGATGGTCTTTGATATTATCACGATTAAAAGGGAAACGGATTAATGACTTATCGTAATCAATATCATTATATATGTCGCAGGGAAATGATAAAAATAGAGATTTGATCAAATCCCTAAGGTAGATGATCAATTCACGGGAGATGTTAAAATAACAACTCTGTGAAGTCCTCATAGGAGATGGTTATTGATCAAAATGACACACATATCATTGATTAGATAAGTTGTTTATAAAGGCAGTCTTTGATATTATCACGATAAGAACTTAAGCGGACTTATGACTCGATATAATTAATAACATCGTCGGTATTAACTCGGACGATTATTTTTAATAATTGTACAAACCGCGCTTTATTACGCGAGCTTTTCTGCAATTATACCGCTGGATAGTCCATTAGCCAAAGCGTTCTGTACGCGTTAACGTCGACACTGTAGATATTTATTCGCCAAAATTCTAATAAATTAGCGCAACCTATGAACAGCGAAGGTATCAATTGATGTTCTGTCAAGATAATCCAAGTATATTGACGCGGACCGTGTAATGTACTCGCAGATCCCTTATCTGCTCTTCGACTGCGGCCATTCTTCTGGAAATATACGCGGGAGAGGAACGTTGAATGTGAAACGCAACCCGGTGTGAGAACACACTGACAGTAACCTGTGACTACATATGCGAAAGGCTGTTCGATAAGGAGGTGCTCTTTTTTATCAGTTCACGGCTATTTTTACGATTTCTTTACAGCCAAAATACTTGACATACACTTCTTAAATTTTGTACTCCTACTTGTATATACAATATGTGTACCAGATTTAATTAAAGTTATGTTTGTGGTGGTCAATTTGTTTGGAAGATAAGAACAGTGTTCCACGTCACTCGAAGCAGTACAGTTCCAGAATAACACGACTTGTATTACTGATATTCTCTGATGATGCGAACCAACGAAAACTGATTTTGTTCTATTCATTACGGATGTAATTCGATTATTTCACGTAATAAAAAATAAAATCCATCCAGGAAAAGAGTCTATACCGTAAGGTAGAATCGTTATTCAATGTCGACAAATTCGATGTTATGTTCATGGAAAATTTTTTATAATTCAGCTTTCAACCAATAAACCAGAATGTCAATACTTTAATGCTCGATTTCTCGCTCTCTTTGAGTGAATTTTCGGAGGAAAGAAAAAGTTAAGTTTTAGATTCTTTCTTATCTACTTCACTGTCTACTTTTCTGCAAAGTTTTATTCAAAACAGGTCTGGTTCGAGTTTTTCCTTTGGCAGTGGAACGCGAAGAAATGTACACAGATACAGCGTTTTACATTTCTATGTGCAGTAGCTTTCTGAAAAAGAGCGTTGAATATCGCTTAACTTTTAGAACTTCAAAGTAAGTCTACAAACTTTGTAATGGTATTAACACCTTGACCGAAGAATGTAATTGTCATTAACGAAGTTTTGAAAAGAGTATACTTGATCGTAACAAAGTAGTTTAGGAACCGGAAGGATGCAAGTGATACTTATTCAAGGATCTCTCGTAACGAAAATGTCCCACTATCGATTAAACCCAGGCCATATGTTGGCATCCAGAGTGCACGTCGGGCGGAAAGAAGTCGATAACGATAAAACCCACTCTCGCTTAGCACTATACTTCCAATTAGAAATTAGCCGCCGGCAATTACGCGGATTAACGATAATTGACATTACCGGCGCGACATTCTCGGCGCCCCTAGATTAATTGCGTCCTGTTAATGGCGTAGCCAGTAGTTATCGTTTGTAGTTTATGTACGACGTGCAAAGTCCCTTGCTAAACAAAAATAGTCATTTAAATTTGATAAACATTAAATTTTACGGAACATTCGATTTTCTTCGCATGTAGTGCAACAATGAAATTTCGTCTATCTGCCTTTCGGGTTGTCATATCCAGCCCTGATATATATATATATATATATATATATATATATATATATTACGATAACGAAGTCTTAGTTCGCAAATTAGTTAAGGATTTTTCAATTCGTACTTATATCAGGACCAAAAAGCGCTCACATATAAAGAATTCAACATTTATTCGTTATCAGTTGTAACGCACGCCAAATTAGCGACATATCGCAAGAATGAACGTGACTGATCTATACATGACAATGGGGAAGAAGATTAAGAGATATCAAGGATTTATCAAGCATTGTATTAAGATGATGTGCTTGAGTCAGTTACATGTACTCAGTCTAGGATTAGGAATTATCAGTGGTTATAACTTTAAAACAACGTCATATATGATTCACATTTATATGTAACTCCGTTGCTTTCGTATTTCTAATCCATCGCTGAAGTCAGTATCGCGTGTTTTACAATGCATGATAGAGTTTTGATGTTGTGTAACGACTCGAAGTACTTCCTCGGTACCGGCGACCAACTATTTAAGTTTCGACTCAAGCCGAACTTCTAGCGATTTTGTAGCTACCTTCGTTTTAGTTTCGCGAGTACGACACTGATCCAATTCTCAGGAACGGCGGTCCTCTCCACCCCGCGCAATATTCGTTCAACCCTCATGAATCTCGGAACGATTTCCGCCCACGCGGCCGTGTCGCCGGTGTAAATTGAAAATTTAACGATACCACGGCTGGGTGTCGGCAAAAAAGGCTTCAAGCCACCGACAGTTCGGCCCGAGAAGGACGAACGCATATTAGAAGCGAGGATTCGAACGAGAAGGAGACTAGCGTCTCTAAAAATACGTTTAAGGGGATCATAACGCGACGGGCTGCGTCTCGCGGCTGCAGCCGGCCTAAGCTCGCTCATACGTCGCGGTCTGCTACGGCCATAAATCCCTTCCACCGTTAGTCTCACGTGTGAAATTGCTATTACCCTCCGCGGTCCTACCGCAGCTGTCGTTCCATGGAAGCTTGGACTGCCCACTACGCCGCGGTGGTCTTCGCGTTTCTCACGCTTGTCCATGGCTGATGTCCACTTTAAAGTTTTACTCTTGAATCGATATCAAGAATGAGAGTCTCTCGAACGAACGACAGTTTTCGTACTGGAATAGATACTCGTGTGAAAGAATCCTTACTCTAAGTACGTCCACTGGAGAGTCTTAGTATTGATAACAAAACTCTTAGGTGGACACCCGCCGTAAGAGTCTAGTAGCATCCACACATTTTCGTGGAATGCTCAAGCTAGAAACTTCGACGATATTTTACTATCCAAAGGCTTATAGGTAACAGGAGAAATCAGTATCCCGAAAATTTGGACTTTTTTGAAATTGTGTAAATTTGTTGGGGCCCTTAAGAGAAGCTTAGTGCTCCATTTATTATCGGTTCTAATTCGTTACTTCAGAGTGAGAACACACCTTATATATGTTTCTATATTTATTAATATATCTTTAAAATTTGAGTAGGTATAAAAGAATGAATACAATAGGGGTTAGTAGTTTTGTATGCTTTTTAAGGATAATTTATTAAATCAATACAATTTTCTTTCTCGGTGAAAACCACATTACAAACTATGTATTATAAATAATGATGTATATACATATTAATCTTAACAGACAACCTGATCTGTGTGTAATTTCTTCCTGTATGTAACTTTTCATGTATTTTTGTCATGTATACCTATTTTCGTGAAACAGCAAATATATACAATTACACGAACAATGACATTTCTTCCATTATTATCAAAATTATGAATTTTAAAAAGATTTTGTCAGTGTAATAGAATCTGAGATACTATTCCTTTTAATTTTATTATCCGCAGGGATTTTTTGTAACAGTACTAAGGTGATTAATATGTGATAAACAAATTTGTCTCAGATAAAATTGTTTCTTCATTCCAACGAATTTCATTTCGGATAATCGCAGTTTTCGACGAGAAACGCACATATATGGCGTGGATAACATTTCCGTTATCAGTGAAAAAATTGACAGATGAAATTTCCGTACCCGATTCTGTGATTAAACGAAGCACGTTTTCTTAAATGACTACCTGCCACCCAGAACGAAATGGTAATTGAAGTTCGAAAAATGGAGTCTCGTAGGTCGTTGAAAAGAGTGCCTCTGGTGTCGTGAATGCTCTACTGTGTGACAAATTTGTAGTCTTCTTGTTTTGCGCTGAATGAAGTCCTGTAATTTTTAAATAAATCATTGGCACTGTGTCTTCCGTCTATTCTTTTGGAAAGTTCCTCGACCCCATTACAGAGATCAATCAATTTTTCGGACGCTCCATAGCTTTTCCGAGGCGCATCAATTTCGTGCATTTAAGTTTCGTGGCTGTTGTAAACAAGTGCTATTCTCTTCGCTCTTATTTCTGCATTTCTCTATGTCTTGAATCACCCTGAGGACAAAGACGCAACAGCGGTTACAAAATTAGAGTGTTGGCGTTTTCGTTGCTTTACATCTCAAGAGGAGATACGGAGTTAAAAATATGTTGTGCGATTTAGAAACAAAAACACCGTTATCCCTTAAATAATTTTGAAGATATCGTCGAACAGGGGATTCGTTTGTACCACGATATTGACTTCTTTGGACAGTACCACGCTATCCTCCTTGATGTTTTCTGTTTCTCACCTCATATAACAAGGAGCGTCGAAGGATTTCTTCAAACATTTCTCGTTAACGCTTCAAAGTCGTCGGTCATTTCCGTTCCTGCTCGTCCCGAAGAAACGCTGTTCGACGCTAACCAATCTTAACAGGAAAACGCGGCGCAATTTACCGACAGGAAACCTATGCGTATCTCTTGGTCGTCGCGATTTTTTCGCGTCGCCCTTGAAGTCGAATTACTTACGCACGTTGCTTATCGCGTTCTCCATGGAGAACACACCGCCTCGCTTCATCCGCGCAACTAATGCGTCTCGCGTCTAATGACGAAGCGTGACTTGAACCGAAGTCACGCTACCTGGACGAATTCGTTACGTCACACGCGCATACAGAAATCGTCCATACACTCGTCGACGCCGGCGTGGAGGGAGGAGACGTGCACGTCAGATGTACAAAGAAGAAACGCAGTACAAACGTCGGACAAGACTAGTGACCATTAGATATTCACTAGTCTCGCTGAACCGAGCGATACACAATACCAGGCAGTCCGTCATTCCGTCGTGGCGAGTCGTCTTCGTGTCTCACCTCTGTCGGCTTCCCTATTAGGATAATCGCGGCGTTCGCGTTAAAACGTCAAGATTTCATGACGACTCGTGCTGATACCGCGGCTCCCATAAGGGCACCGCCATGCCGGACACTTTCGTCGTCAGGATTGTCTACGCACCAAAGTTCACCAAGGTTCATTCTCTATGGAGACGTGTACTTATTCCGAGCAACAAGTAGAATTTCGTTCCAGTAATGGACGACGATGATAAATAATGTTAAGTGTAGAAATTAATCCTGTTCCACGCCAAGGTAAACGTACCATTTGTTTAAAAAGAAAAATCATACCATTTGTAATTTTCCCTTCATCGCACATTCCAAGAAAGCACACATAGTTGTACGATCAAATGTCGAAAGAATCTGTGTGTTTCATTACTGTGTACGTTGGTACTTCAATGCAACAAAACGGCAGGTAAATGTTTCTTTTTAAATTAGACTTAGAAATAATTGAATGCAAGGGAATTAATTTCTACACCTAATAATTGTCAAGTACATTTATAATCTGTTACAAAAGCAACGATTAGTAAAACATATTGGCTACTGAACTTCGTATATGTACATACATTCTAATGACCATCAGGTTGAGACTAAGTTTATGTACTCATATAGATTCATTGTAATGTAGTGTCGGTTAAGAACTTAGGAGATTGTTAATTTAACGTAATATATAATAACGAGGAAATATTTTTACAGTTGAACTACACTGTGACGTATTACGTTAGAGGATAATACGTTTTGTTCTTTTAAATAACGTTTTAGTTACTTACATTTCGACTTCTAGTTTCAGAATCACCTTCAAAACATGGTAATGTCATAATTGAATTTGATAAATTAAGATACGTGGAAGAATTATGTATAAACGGAGCCAATTATCTCTGTCATGCGAAATACTATAATTGAGGCAACACAATTTTTAGCATTATTATGTTTAACTAAAAGTATATGGGATGTATATGTTGCTTACATGAAATTTAAACAATTAAATAAATACTTTGACCACTAGTTATTGTAGAACACTACTGAAGTGAGACCACGATGAATCAAAACCACTTCGGTAAGAAATAAATGATCCATGACTAACAACAATAATCAAAACCAGAGAATATTTGGAACAATCTATCTAATATATCTGCTCCACTTGACTGAAACTAATCTAATAAGATTGATAAAGGTTGATCGCGTATTAGAGGCACGTAGCGACCTGGGAGAGTTTGGTCGTGGTCCAGAAGTCGCGACAGGAGTAGATTGAACCTCCGTTGGGAATATCAGTTCCATTAATTATGGACGTTGTTGTTCCAGATGCAGACGTCCTCGTCGGCGACGACACCCGCGAGGACGCCAGGCGTCGGCGCGGACGCGACGACGACAGGATCAGGAAAGGGTGGAGGTCGCGTCACGGAAGTGACGGAGTTTTGTTACGTCACCCAAAGGATCATTGCGCTTTGGTACAGAGAGGACGCCCAAGGAGTCCTTGAACACGCAACCACGCTACTGCGAGGGAAGCACACTGATAATTATATGGTGAGCATCGAGCAAATATCAAACGAATTAATGACCGCATACTCTGCGTGACATTTTTATTAAATAACGTTTGCCATTGAATAAGAAGGTAAACGATTTCAGTATAATCTTTATCGAGTTCGTCAAAATTCTGTGTTCTTGTTCCCAATTCTGTGGATATATTACAAATGTACAGAGTGTCCCAAAAATTTTAGAGGTCCTTGAAAAGGTTGGTTCGGGGGGTGATTTGAAACAACTTTTTCCTTAGCGAAAATGTTGTCCGAGGCTTCGTTAATGAGATATTACCAGAAAACCCCGACCAATTGGAGCGCCCACAGTAGTATAGGTACGCCCTAGACGGCCGCGCTCGTATGCTACCGCGAGTATGCCGGTGGAGCGCCCGCAGTAGTACCATCTGATCAAATTTGACCCGGACTGGTCCATTTAAATCGCTCGCGTAAACTGAATCGGTAAAATATTTTCTTCCTAGTTTGGTATAACTTTCTTTGACATTCGTGTGAAGTGCGCGTGGGATACGTCCTTTTTTTGTGAGTTAGGCAGCCATTTGTGTACGACGCGAAAAGTTTGTCTGGCGATTTTTACTATGGAAAAAAAATGGAACAATGAGTTTGCTTGAAATTTTGTGTTTCCAATGGAATTACGACTACGTAGTCTTTGAAAATGTTACAGAAGTGTTATGGGGAGTCTACCCTATCGAGAACTCAAGTATTTGAGTGGCATAAAGCATTCAGTGAGGGTCGTGAAGTCGTAAAAAACTTGCCTCATGCGAGTCGTTCATCCACCTCTGTTAATGACGATAATATTGAAAAAGTGAAGGAAATCGTACTTGGAAATCGTCGGGTTGGCATTAGAGAGATAGCAGAAACTCTCAACATTTCTGATAGGTCGACTCAGCACATTGTGGTTGATGTTTTGGTATGAAGCGCGTTGCCGCCAGACTCGTACCGAAAGATCTGAATTTTCTAGCGCTCTTTCTTTTACCTGCTCCACTATCTTTGTTTTACCTAGATCCACGGTCGCATGCAATCTTAGTTTCAGAGTGGTTTGAAACTGATCAGTTGCGCCCGTGTGCGAACGATCTACGTGAGTTGCCGGTGAAGCGACCGCAGTAGTATAGGCTACGCCCTAGGCGGCCACGTTCGTATGTTACCGCGAGTATGCTGGTGGAGCGCCCTATATTACTGCGGGCGCTCGGATTTGTCGGGGTTTTCTGTTAATACCTCCTTATCGAAGTCTCGAACAACATTTTCGCTAAGGAAAAAGTTGTTTCAAAACCCCCGAACCACCCCTTTCAAGGAACTCCAACATTTTTGTGACACCCTATATACTGGGTGAATCACGAATCGTGATTAGTATAGATTACTCTGTTATTGCGGGTGCGATTTAAAGTGTTTTTAACAACTTTTGCATGGTTTTAAGAGATCTTTAACTTGATTATAAAAAATTATTTGTCAACTATCTTTTTTTTTGTTTTTTTAAGATCACCTTGATTTTTCTGCAAATGAATATATAATTTTTTACATCTATCTGCTAGAGGATTTCAAGACAAATATAATGATCTGTGATTGAAGGTCATTCAAGGTCTCACACTCTTCAAATATTTCATTAATTTTCTTATTTGGGTACTTCATGCTATAGCAAGTGTTCACAATGATGATCTTAAACTTGGATGCATTTTGTAAAATGTTTTAATATAGAGAATATTGCACGATGAATTTCATTTGGATCAATTGGAATGCAAGCTCTACAAATATAACAAAGTATAAATTACTCTATCATTGATTATCGTTAGCCAATAATTTCTATGCGATATAAATAAAATGACAATTGTGCATGTAATATATAGAGTGATTAGAAAGTACTGCCATAATATTTATTTATGTTTTCCACACCTCAGCCTACAAGCCTTTTGTTCAAGCAACACGGCCTCTCTGTGCAAAACCCAAGTTACCGCATGATTTCACAATAGTGTGGCCTTCGTTAGATGTCACACACGCATTTACATACCACATCATAGGCTGTCATGCACGTCCAAATGCCTCCGGCTGATTTCTAACTGAATTGCGCACGTAGGTTACATTAAATGCAATCGAATGTTTACGATACACGAGGGACGCTAAAAATTTAAATCACATGAAAATTGAACAGAAATTGTAAACTAACATGGGAGAAATCGTTTGAATTCAATTGAATCACATTCGGTAGCCAATCGTACCTGCAAGCATTTTATTACGACTTTTAATCGTTGTTATCTAAGGAACTAACTTTTTTCAATTTCATAAATAACTTGCATACGTTGTGTATTGTATCTAATTAACTAAAGCTACTGTATATTTATGGCGCAGTACTCTTAGTACGATTATTCAAATATGAAACTTCACATGTCATCTATGACGTTATGATCTAATTTAGGATATTTTTGGTCAAAATTAACCCTTTGGCTGCGAAGGGCATATGTATGTATATAAGCCCTCGAGAAATGGACTCAGAGAAATGTATATATTCATAATTATATCAATTTTAAAAAAATATCAGCTTATAGGAAATGATGATACGAAATTTTTGTACATTTACAGTTTATTCATAGGACGCTTAGTTTCGAAAATAAAAATTAAAAAGTTAGAAGTTCGCTGTAAACATTGAATATCAGAGAAAAGGTCTTCTGAAGTTTCAATTTTTATCTCTGAAATTAAACGTCGTATGAATACACTGTAAATATGAAAATAATTTATTTTAATATTCTTTATAAGGTGACATTATTATTAAATTCGATTGTTCGACTGTTGTTTTTGTTTCCTTTACGACAACAACAACAGGATTAGACCATTACGAGATCTTAGGAAAAAGGTTTCCTAAGTTTTTAATTTTTATTTTTGAAACTAAACGTTCTTTGACTAAATTGGAACTATAAACAAGTTCCGTCTTATCATTCCTTATAAGAAGATATTTTTTTTTAAATTCATAGCTCTATGCCTCTTAGAACTTCCAGCAAAAATTCATCCGCGCTCAAAGGGTTAAGCAACCCGTAAATGGTTTCAATTTCTTTGTTAGGTATATTATAATTTATAATAATATTGAAAATGGTGCAACTATAGTAAGCTTTTCCTACATTACTTTTACCGTACAGTTCGATCATATCTTTGTTGTTTTTGATTTGCAGATTTTCAATTTGTCGTCGCCTGGTCGCCCAGGAGAGCCGAACACCAGAGAAGCAGGCTGGCCACAGGGGTTGGCGCCAAGTTTGGAGAGACTCTGCGCCTTATGCAAGGAGCTGGACTCCTGGCTGAACGGTGCTTCAAATCGCGTGGTTGTTCTCCATGCCAGGTGAGTCTGTTTCCCAAAAATTCGAAGAAAACACCTTATGTGTGCAGTCGTGATCATATAATTGCAAACTCCGATGAAAATACAGGTTCTTGGAAACTTTGTAAAAAACTGTTCGGTATACAGGGTGTCCATCGTAATAGTCCGCACGATTTTGCAGACATTTCCGATAATTTGATGTAAAAATGTTTCAAACAAAAGTTAATTAGATTCCTCTATAATTAGTTTTTCCCATAAAAAGTAAAGGTTAACTCATATTTCTCAATCGATGAACACGTCAAAGGCAGAGTATCGTTAATCATTGAACTCGTCTTTTTACCATCTACAACGTAAGGTAATCCAAATTGAACAGTGCTATTGAACTAAGATAAAGTGACCGTGACTTTTTATGGAAAAAATGTTTATTTGAAAATTTGTTTACATTGAAATGTGTAGCCGACTGAAAATTAATTAGCTCTTATTTCAATCATTTTTTTCGTTAAATTATCGGAAATAACTGAAAAACCACGCAGATCGATTACCTCCTGAAATTTATTAACTATATGATTAGTCTGCTCACAATGTTCGAATTGTGGAAACAGAACAAGACTTTTGATATGCTTGGTAACAATATCCACAAGTTAATGTCAGTATAGATTGATATGTATCAGTGTAGAAAATTCTTTTCTAAGACGCGAACTCTTTCTAAATGGACCTGTAGGTAAGGTACCAAAATGTTAGTTACGAGCACACATTTCATTTAATATTATCGTTAGAACGGAAAGCCTCTGACTTTTTCGGTGCATTTAATAAATTGATTAACGACTGTATTTTAAATTGTTCAACAAGTTTGTCTACGGTAATAGTGCCTGAAATATTGAAGCCAATTACATACGACTCCGAAGATACCGAGAGTCACACTTCAGAAGATAAATCCATAACTAATCTTTAACTTTAAATAACGTAGAAACGATTAACCGTACGCCCTCGAAACTATATATCAATGGCTCCGGTATTTCAAGCACTGTCGCTCTGCAGGAGCTTGTTATACGTTAAGAGTTGCGCGTAGGGAGTTCTCCTTGTTAGCCCGGAAAGGGTTTAAGAAGACGTTGAAATTCCTCAGGGGAAGCAAGGAACGATTGGGTGTGGCAGTCTCCGCGTACATGAATTACAGCAGCATCTGCGGAGGACGCGATCAGGAGCTGGACAGGTTCGCGATGAGGACATTCCTCGACGACAAGATTGGATCCCTGCAGGTTCCGTCCCATCGAAGGTAATAACTTTGGTGCATGACGTTACTGCTTGTTGACGGTCAACGATAAAATTCATTTTATCGCCGATTCGCCGCAAGTTACACAGATAATACCGCGACTGTATCCACGGGCGTGGCTCTTTCATAGGGAGTGTTATGGATAATTAATAACGTCATTCTCCAGTTCCTATTTCAAAGCTATGAGCCTGTCGTCATTCGTTCACCAACAAATCAGCGTAATTCGGTGGAACTTCCCTCTCTTCCGCGTTATGTAAATTCTTATGTCATAATTAACAAGTACGACCAAGGATATCACAGAAAGAGATCGTTGTTCATTGTTGGAATCGCTGCTTTTGTTTTCCTGGATGTTATTAAATATAACAGCGAGGAAGTTATACTAGGGGGCGAGAATTAACCTCCGTTGTAGATGTGTCTAATAATAAGTACGTTGACTTCTATCTTGCTTTATATGGGGAATTCACGAAAATACTAACCAGCGTTTTTCTCGTAAATAAAGGATTAGAATAAACTCGCAGAGAGTAAAGTTTTGTAGTTTTCTACTATCAACGTAATGGTATGTATCAATTTTTTGTATTTGAAATATTTTTGAAGAAATACAGGTGATATTTAATTTTTTTAATGGAATGCTGTATATTTTTCTATTTAATATGAAAGCGTGTACAAAGACGAATTCATACCCGTGCAATCCCATGATCTTCAAGGTCCTACAAAGTCAGAAATGAAAGAAATAATTCGAATATTTCGTTTTTGTTTAGAATTATTCTTTACTTAGTCAGCTCTATAGATTACATTTTTGGCAGTTTGGTAATTTTGTCGGATATTCAAACTATTTCTTTCATTTCTGATTTTGTAGGACTTTAAAGATTATTGTATCGCGCAGGTATGATTCGTCTTGATACACGCTTTCGTATTACATAAGAGAGATATACATCGTTTCATTAAAAAAATTAACTGACACTGTTGTTTCTTCAAAAATATTACAAATACAAAAAAATTGAATCGTGCCGTTACATTGATCGTAGAAAACTACAAACCTCGTTTCTCTATCATTTTAGTCAAATACTTATTATTTGCAAGAAAAATACTGGCTAGTACTTTCGCGATCACCCCGTATATCAGGAATGGTTCATAAAAATATTATAAAACTTGGAACAGAAATTCGTTTATACGCGAGGTATTAACAATATTATAAATGCATGAATGTACTCATGTATGCACGTTGACATTTATCATACTCCACATCGCAGAAATAATTTATTCTAGTTAAATACACTTTTTCGAATATGAGCTGTTATATTTGAAAATGGAATACCACTTTAACACTTTATAAAAAAGAAATAAATTAACGATAATTTTAGTACGATATAGATACCTTCTTTTCATATTTATAATTATATATTCAATGGAGTACGATTTTTTCTTAAAATAAACAAACGTATTTTGGCTATAAAATGTTGTCGCAAAAATATTTTTGTAAGTGGAATAAGTCCATTCCTAATAATTATTATTAAAAGAACTTTCTTATTGCTATTATTATTGACTATTACAACTTCATTATGTTAACTGTAAAGGAGAAATAAGATTAAAATTAAATTTGTTCCTATTATTAGTTATCTTAACGAAGTAATTTACATTTGACACTCGTTTATATCATCTTTTTAATATAAGTAAAATTAATTCTTAATAAACTTGGTTATTCGTGAATTTACGTGTCTTCGTTTTAATTATTTTTTTTTACATTAAAAAATCTATTTCAGTGAAGCTAATCTCTATAAAAATATAGACTTAAATTACCGCTTGTTTTTATTTGTTATAATATCTTAATACAAGTCCATTTAGATCTAAAAATATCGTTTATTTTTTAAATAATTTTAATAATTACTATTTCATAATAAAATTGAAAAGTTGTATAGTGTTATAAACATTCTTCGAAGTGATTAGCGTTTGCCAATATTTTTAAATTAATTCAAATGCAAACTATTAAATACTTCGATACATGAAAAAATAAACTTATTTCATTGTCAAATATAACAGCCCATACGTATGTATATCAGTTTTATCGGTAGGCTGGACTATTCGAAATTGATAGATCTCTGTCGCGGAAATTGCGCGTCATATACCGTCTTCTATGGCGAAATTGTGTAACAGTTCTCACGAATAGAATAGGTCGTATTAATGAGGCAGATACTGCAATATCAACCTTGACCATTCGTCGCTACGAGCGTTAAGTTTACAGCCACATATAGCTGTTACGCTCGTTACCAGATTTATGTCAATGCCGTGATGTAACTAACTTTTGCCATTTCTCTAATTTATATTTACCCTTCGAAATAACAGGATGTATCAATGTCGTCATTTATCTTTATTAGTTAAAATTTACAAGCACTTCGAGTAGTATTTCTATAGACTTTAGCTTCTCGATATTCAGTACTAGTATTTGTTAAGCGAGATGGAAATATCTGCTGTAGTCGAAGCTGCTTCTAACGTCTATTTGCTGCGCTTAAGAAAACTGGAGCTAAGTTCTAGTATCGTATCGTAAATAAAGCGGTCATATAACAGTCTCGTAAATCCCGTAGTAGATGTCCATTTCAAGGGTATTACACGACCTTGAGTACGTACCATCTGGGTTACGTGTTGAACGTGACAACGTCGTCTTCCTGTGTACACAGATTTCCTTGATAAATAGTGTTCCGTAATATTTAATGTAACCGTGAAACGCACCCTTGATCTGGAAATAAATCGAAAATGTAGGATAACGCAGAAATGCATTGAATGTAGAAATTTCATGTAAAAAAGTTCCAAAGATACTTCCTGGAATTTGTAGTCCTTGCATTTTTTTTACTCGACGTCAATTACATACTTACCCTATTATTAATTTTCGTTACTATTCGAAACATATGTTTCTTTATATGCAAATACGTTTTCACTTTTATTACATTTCAAGATAAGCATAAAGTTGAGAGACTTCATTGAAGAAATTTTGTAAAATATTGTATAATCTTAAGGGGAGAAGAGGGGGTCAGAACCTTGGACGCGTGAAAATCATAGCTATATTCAACAATTTTTTATTCGAAAACAATTGACTCAATAGAAGATCCATTTGGGTGGATTTATAGTTAAATTCGAACTAAAATCACGTCACAATAGCAGTAAAACCAATAGTTGTTACATTGACTACACGCCAAATTCAATACTACACAGGTATTAGAAGATATTTTGCGATTGTGCTGATGGTAATCGTACAATTGGTTGTTGCTCATACGTAGCAGCAATTGTTTATTACTTATCGCAT
This sequence comes from Hylaeus anthracinus, assembly GCF_026225885.1. NCBI lineage: Eukaryota > Metazoa > Arthropoda > Insecta > Hymenoptera > Colletidae > Hylaeus > Hylaeus anthracinus. The sequence goes on from NW_026535284.1 coordinate 3,218,285, forward strand.
GCTCAGTATCTAGCAAAAAATTGTAAGGCTTGCAAAAGTACTCAAAAAAATGGTTAACATTGAAGAAGTGACATTTCTCATCAACGAAGACAACGATGAGGATTAACGATAACGACACAATTTCTATTGCATTTTTACTAAAAATTGGTTTTTAAAAAATTTACGAAAAAATAGGTAAAGTAACAAGAAAACTAAAAAATTAAGAAGTGACCTACCACTAAGAACTACGGACGCTGCCATTAAGAATAACGTAGATAGTTCTGAAGGTATTTTACAATGTGTACGTTGTACAAGTTAAGTATTAGGTCGTCCCAAAAGTTTGTGCCATTTATACTTCTATTTCTCAAATTAATATATGAAACATACTCTTAAGTGTCACAAGAAAAGATAATCTGTCTCATTTCACGATAGTTTCTCACCTCTCTCACATAGTCATTATACCGTTACTAGAAAATTTCTGTGGTTTTTTATTAATTTTATTAAATTTTATTGATCAATATCAATACACTGAGAATTATTATAAAAAGTATACAAAAATTGCGCATGCAAGTTAGTGTAATACACTGAATTGTGTAATAGTGTAATACACTCACAATTATGAAAAAATTGAGGATAATAATAACAATAATATACACTTCCTCTAATTATGTAATCGCAGTTCCGTGATTCCTGAGTGTAGCTCGCTAACTGAAATATCTCTGATTTGTTTCAAAATTTCTCATGCAATAGAGACGTCAGTCGAGATAGGGACTTGAAACTTAACACAAATTAGTCTTTTTTTATAACCTGTCGAATATATCATCGCAAATCGAAATCGTTCTAATTGTAAAGGCAATGTTGACTCCCTTAATATACTCAATTACAATACAATTAAAATTTTATTGTCTACTTGTTGAGGAATGGATAAGACAGTGGTTTATTTTGTATTCGAAATTCTTATCCAGATAAGAGTTTTGCCCATCTCTAACCGGTACTCTGCAATTTGTATCGTTTTTGCGATGCTAGAACCGCGACGTGTATCGGAAGCGATGAACCGGGACGAAGCAGACCAGTCAGAGACCGCCTACAAATCGCGGAGAAATAACCCCATAAACATAAGCCCCGTAGGCAGACCTGTCAACCTTGGCTATCCATTCCAGCCGATCGCGTGGTACGTATTACATGGCTGTCGATCCATAGTCAGAGTGCTCCGTTCATGCTCAAGTTTTCGATGTTTGACACGCGCATCGATGATCGTAACGATCCACCGTCTTGCCTTGTGGCTTCGCTCATGGAAGATTTACCTGAAACCAGTGTTCTCTTTTTTTCCTCGAAGAAACATAAATCAACGAACGCATACTTTTATTCGAGGTCTGAACAAATGAGAAATATATTCAATATTCTTAAGCAGTGCTAACGATTTTACTTTTAGATGTTACTTTAAAATAATTTAAAGAAGTATTGCAAAATGATTAAATCAAAAGATGAAGACCCACCTGATGTAGCACAGAGCTGCAAAATATAGGATAGAGATTTAGTGGGTCTATGTAGTAAGTACAATATACATAGAGAGTATTTTTTTTAATTATTTAGCAACAAAACATAACATAAATAATATTCTTATTTATAACGTTTACAAATAAATATATAATTGTCCATTTATTGAAAATATCCTTAATAGTACAATATGATACAATACAAAGATAAGTACAAGGAGTCTGAGTTCTATGTAATGAATGCAAGATATAATACGATATTTTACAGTATTGCCTTCTTATTATGCAGCAAAACATGCAATAAATAATATTCTTACTTATCATGTTTAAAAAATTAAAGTATACTGAGCATTCATTGAAAGATTTTCTTAATATTACAATATAATACAAATAAACACAAAGAGTCGATAAATATAAATATAATATAGACTATACTGGTAATATACTACATATAACTGTAAATAGGAATAATATTTCCATGACAAGTTCGAACGTGAGTCGCTGGTAAGCCCGTGAAGTGGTTGATGCGGCTATAAATAACCGATAAAAGATAAAGAGTTTGAACGTCTACCTTGTCAGTCCATTTTAGACGATCGCGTGGTATGCATTACATGGCTGCCGATCCGTAGCCAGCGTTCATGTTTAAAAATTTGTCGTTTGATGGGCGCATCGACGATCGTAACGATCCATCGTCGTGCCTCGTGGTCTTACACGCGGAAGATTCCTTTCGGGTAATCGCCGTTGCTCGTCTTCCTCGTTCACCCGGTCGCATCCGAACCGATCGAGTTTCCCCATTAATTCCACGAGCAGCGAGCATTAGCATGTCGTTAGCGTGGCTGCGCTCTCGCGAACGTATGAATCCATTATCGACGATGTACGGGCCAGCCACGTCGAACGTCGCGCGCATAACGTGCGCACACTTTAGGTGCCACTGGGAACAGGTTTTTTCATTAGGCGGATCGGGCAACGCCGCCGCGATCGTATCGGGCTTCGTTACGAGCGACACGCGAGGATTCGTGAGGGAGCCCGCGAAATTACGGCCGTGAACGCTCACGATGCTGCATAATCGACAGGTACTTGGGTAACCTGGCCGTTCTGTCCACTCTTCCGTGTTTGCCGTGTGTATTACAAGCCTGGAATTAATCGACACCGCGGGGGGAACACGACTCGTTAGAAAATTGACGGAACCAGTTAAGCGGTTACGTTTTCCAGATGTGTTAAACAATTTATTTCAACTTCTTATGTGTTTGATAGGTTACAGATTTTAAGAATATATCTTGAAAATTTTGCGTCGATATCTCGAAAATTGACAATGTTACACCGCTTCACATGAGACAAGATCACGCGGTCGAGTAGGCGACAGCGGACAGTTTGTCATTGACGTCACGGTGGGTTCCATTCATTCAGGGGCAATCTCTTTGGACGCGAAGAGATGTACGTTTATTTTTGTCTCATTCTTGTATCATGGTTAACCCTTTGTGGATACGTGTGGTCTCACCTAAGTGAGCAAGCACTTTTTCCGTTTGGGACGTGTTCTTTCAATGTTTTTAATTTAATAATATTAAATATTTCGAATGCCATATTCAATTTTATAGTGGAACTATGTGATCGTTTTGTTAGAAAAGTTCAGAAAGGATGTCCAATATGGCAAAAACATTTATGACGAAATATTACAAAATAAATGAAATAATATTACTTTGGATACAATGAAGAAATTAATTGTATCCAAGTTACAAAGTTATTAAAAGTAAGGAAGTGTCTACATACTTTTAAGCGGGAGTGTATACTTTCTATAAGGTATTAATATATGAATGATTAACACTGCCAAACCTCAGTCTCAGACATTTTTTTATATTATATATAAAATGGTAGTTTATACCCTTTAAGAAAGTCCAGTAATGGTCCCATTGAAAGAGTTACAGCGAGAACAAAAATGTGACACCCTAAAATGATAGGCTACGATCGACACGCAAGGATTCGTGAGGGACCCGCGAAATTATGGTCGTAAACGCTCACGATGCTGCATAATGGACAGGTACTTGGGCAACTGTGGTTTTTCTGTCCACTCTTTCGTGTTTGCCGTATGTATTACAAGCCAGGCATTAATCGACACTGCGGGGAACACCGATCGTTAACTTTCAAGATGAACTTTCGTTTGATCGATGACGGGAGAAGCTATTTCGACGGGATTATCTAGAATTTCTGTGATGTAGAAGGAAAGAAAGAGGGCAATGGTTTAGACTGAGTGATTGATACACTATGAACATGATTCGTAGCAAAATTGCGGTGAAAACGGTGGTGCGTCATACTTGCACGACGCGTTAAAGGAAAACGTATCTAGCGATTGTGCGGAGGAATTTCTTCCTAAGAATTCTCGAGATTTTTTAACAAATGCCATTCCCGTTTCTCGAGAACATTTATGTTAGGCAGACCGAGTGTTTTACTCGACTTCAACTTGCAATAGCATTACATTATTGTGTTCTAACGAATGAAGATTTTCAACTTGTAATAGTAGAACGAATAATGGGGAACTCTCTAACCAAACTTCCAACCGCAGAAGCAGATACAATAACTGTAATTGCATGGGCATATTTAGCAGCGAATTATCGAGAGCTAAAATGTAGAAAATGATTGGCAACAACTACGAGACATGATGGAACGCGTTCGCTCAGTACCGCAAATGACCATAGCCGTTCAACAAATGTGAAATTCGCGGTGAGGATTTATGGCGACTTGTACATGCGGTGGTTACAGCAGGTAACTACACATCTGGTTATGAAATGCACCGTGTGACAAGAGAAGGCAACGCTTATTATCTGGAAGTGCATATCTAATTTAACAGAGAAGAGAATTGTTGTTAAGTATCCGCACGTATGCGGACATTTATTAGTGGTTTACACAGTGTTCTTAATTGATTTGACTGTCTTTAACATTCCGAAGAGGCATTCCTTCTTTCGAATCTTGGAACAAATCTGTCAGAATATATTTTTAATTCTCCGCCCGTCTACTGTGTTATTTGTACTAACATATTCTTCAAATTGGATCGTTTATACCCATCTCAAATTCTTTTAACATTCGATGTTTTCATTTTTAGAAGTCGAATTAGAAGGGGGAATTTTGTAATTTATTATTCTAGTGAATAATGTATTATCAGAAATCGTTTTCCTTCATAGTGATAAATAACAAATTAACAAGTTCTCGGAGTTCCAAATTCCGAACTTTAAAATAACAGGTTGTAAATATTTGATAGCCTTTCATTTAGGTATTGTAGGTGTTTTCGAACAGTAGTTGTCAGGTCAACCGTCTAATAATAAATCTTTATTATTGGTCAGTTGGCATTGACCGCACCACCATCGCTTGTTTCATTTCTAATGTGACCTGTAAATAGGTATCAAATTTGATGTAATTGATATATGTCGATACGTCAGTGGTGTCTCTCAATCAATTTGTAATCATTTCGTTTAATGGATCGACACAAGAGAATCAATTTGCCACGAATCTATCGTGACACAAATAATCTGCAAACTATTATTAATTTGTCGAACTGAATAAAAGAACGTAATTTTGTATCAAATAGATTGACATTCATACGGATATACAATTTTCGTCTATCTGCTTCTGTTTGTCTAACTTTCAAAACGAACAATCGTAGAATGATCGTTTGTATTTCTTTTGCAACATATTTTGTCTTTCAAAGATTAAGTTTTTAAACATTAGAACATTTCATGTACAGAGTAATATAAATTTTTAGAATAACAATATTTACCTCCCTTAAAGTCATATTTTATGGCATTATCTGAAAATGCAAATCTTTAAATATATCTCTGTCAAAGCATTTTAGTGGATTTGAAAAACTAACGATATTAGAGAGAACGTCTAAAGAGAACGGTATCTGAGTATACCTATCTGATATGAAAACCTTCGAACGTGGTTTCCCCTTAATCATATTTTTTAAAATTATTTTTTAAGACTTGAAATCCTCGAAATACACATTAAAGATACTTTTATTCTAGAGGGACTCTACAAGATCACTTGTACTACATTTAATTTTGCTTATTTTCATCAAGAATAAATTGTGTATATTCGTAAAATATGATTTAATATGTGTGTAATATCCCATAAATAAATTTAAATTTAAATAAAGTATCTAATAAAATACCTGAAAAATAGCAGAATAGGAAATTTTCGTCTAAAACAATTAACTTCTGATCTCGGTGCCATTAGTATTAATAGTATCTACACATGTCTAATTGTCAGTCCCATCGCTATTGACACAATACCGAACACGGTTTTGGCTCGTGAGAAGTAGAAAATTCCATTCGTGATCAGGCACGAATTTATCTTGGAGCGTTACCATCCAAGATGCTCCTTGAACGTTTCGCAGGCGATTTTCTAATATTTTCACACGGCCCGTGGCGCACAACGACGGGCGCCCAATAAGGCTGGACGCGTGAGAAGTAGAAAAGGCCGTTCGTGACCAGACACAAATTAACACTTGAACGTCACGGCCTGACTCGTGTTTTTTGTTCCCCCGGGTATATCGCGTGATGTAAGTGAATGACGACTCGACGTTGTTTTGCTCATGAAAGTAGATGCTAGCACAAAAAAAACAGTTTATTTCCCCTTGACCCGTATAATGTAAATAATGCGTTTCCTGGGAAGCATCGCTTAAGCGCTAATAGCTGCACGTGTCACGTGGCGCTTTCGTGAAACACGGTTTTCTATACTAGGCACCACTTCTATGAAAACGACGAACAATGAGAGCATCGAACAAAATTGCATTATCATCATTTTATTGGAAAAAACATAAATAAAAAGTAAAAATATCATAGAGGTCTGGTTGCAGGGAAAATCTTGCTTAAAATGTAAATAAATATATAGCGACGGGACAAATGTTTGTCTAGATAAGAGATTACGGGATTTTCGATTTGTTATTTATTCAGCAAAATTACAATTTGAATTACGAAGTCAAGTCATGTTATACATTGAACTCATCATTGAATATGTGTTGCGAACAGATCGCTACGCAATGTTTCTTGTTTATTCAATGAATAATGTTCGAATGAAAGCTTGCTCAACTCTGCTACCATCGCTTTTACGGATGTTTTGAAAATTCTAAGAATGAATGATCACGGTCTAATTACTGACACCTGTAGAACATGTAAACATTTCCTTCATTTTGTTATAAACATGAATTGCAAGACTTGTTTTTCTTTTCGCAGGTACATCAAGTATTTCAGCGGGCTGCTCTCGGGATCTTTAAGAATCAGCCAGTCGCCTCTCTATTTAACGCATCTTACGGTCCTCGGTGTGCCGCTCTTCGAGCCTACGGGCTGTCGAGCGTTCCTCAAGGTCTACGAAGGACTAACACCCGTCTACACTTCAGACCTTTACTCCGTAACGAATGCTCGAGAGTTCACGGTTAATCTCGGGGGTCTTCGTCTGAGGGGAGACATACTGGTGAAATGTTACCACAGGGTGTATTCGAAGCAAAGTCGAGAAGTGATGTTCTCTCTTCAGGTAAGACGAGTTCCTTTGGCAATTAAACTCTTAACCTTTGACTGGGCGATCTTCGTTTAAGTACAACGTAACGTAGGCGATAGCTATTATCGAGCATTAACCTTAAGAAGATGAAATCCGTCGACGACCTAAATAACTCAATTGGCCAGAGATACAAACCCTCGTGCTTTCATGGTAACTAACCACACATATCGCAACCGTATTTCGAGTCTAATAACAACCGTTGCCTGTGCTCGTGCATTACTTTATCGATATGAAAAAGTTTGAAAGATCTATTGCCCTGGAATTTAAGTAGCATGTAATTACCAAGATGCTATCGCTCTTCTGAGTCTCGTTACCCGCGAAATCAAGGAAACCGCTGGGGGCATCGCGATTACATAAAACACGATCGTTAGACGGCGTATCATGATAGATCGGTACTCGTTGTTCCTGCAGTTCCACACCTGCGTAATCACGGAGAACGTGGTGTCCTTTCCCCGATCGGAGCTGGACGTTGCCTGTGACGATCCTCGATGTCCACCCGACAGCGTGGTGACCCTCTACTTTGCCACCGACGCCAAGCGTCAAGATGGCCCGGTGCCGGCGCCGACGCCCGCTGTGCCACACGCATCGGCCCACCACGATCCCATACTGCATTGGGACAGCTACACGAATCTCGAAATCAGCGATGACGGTGAGCGATTAGGTCATTTTACTTTCTACCTTTTGCTCTCTATTTTCTCTCTTCCATTCTGTACTTTATACTTAGTACAACTCTTGCACTCGACTCACTTATTATTACTCTCTACGCTTTCGTTTCAAATCTACAGTGGGTGTAGAAAGTATTCGTACACCGATCAATTTCCAAAAAAACTATGCAAAATTGTAATTTATTAACTTATTTTTTCTAAACAATGACATTCAACATATTCTCGGAAATCTCTAGAATAGATAGATTACAAAAAAAAATAGCTATTTATGTAAATTGCAAAATTAACAAGAAAAAAACAATTTATCGATAGAAATGTTGAAGCAATAAGTATTCGCACAACTGTTTAATTTTTAACACTTGAATAAAAAAGAAAGAAATTTACATTAATTTATAAGTATATAATACTTCCTTCGTGGGATTTCCTTTTGATTTTATAATTATTGTAACTTTTCTAAGCATTAAATTAACTAAATTATTACTTATTCGAAGTAGGATCTTCTTCAATTCCTCTATTAGAGCCATTTTTAAAAGTACTTTACTGAAAATTTGATGTTTTCTAATTCGTACGGAGCAATAAACTAATGTGTTTACGTTACAAACTCTACTGTTTGTAATGGTTCGTCATAAGAATCGTACAAATACTTATTGCTTCTATATTGTCACCCACTTTTCGCATGTTTTTGTTAATTTCACAAATTATATTAACTAGTAAATGTTGTTTGGACTATATCTATCTTAGAGACTTCCGAGAATATGTAAAATATCATTGATTATAAAACAGGAAGTTAAGAATCTACAATTTCACACAAAATTTTTTTGGGAAATTGATCTGTGTACGAATACATTCTACACCCACTGTATATGTTATACTTTTATTATTCTCTACCCTTTATTTGTTACTCTGCTGTCTAAGGTTGACTCTCTATTCTTTACTTACTGCTTTTTACTTGTTATTCTTTACTTACTCTCCTGTAGTTACTATTCTCTTCTTATTACTCGCTATTCACTGTTTATTACTTTGACTTTGATATTCCAATTGTTGGAATGGGTCTACAAGATCACCAAAATGAAAACGTTGATTTTAATATGACCGATAAATCAACACGTAGCCGTTAACTAAGAGCGTATTTTATCATGTCTTATATTTATTAAATCTTGCTTTTTATCACATTAAAGCGAACATTTTTACTTTGGCAATCCTCTAGTGGAGTCTAGACCCATTCCACCATAAATTATATGATTGTCCACATTGTTATAAATAATAATTTGCTCTTTCTGCGAAAGATTTAATTTCGACTCAAGCTCTTTCTACTGAATCTTAAACAATTATTTTCTGAACTACTAGAAACTGTGTCATACACTTAAGTAGATAACGAAACTGATTGTGAGCCGTAAGCTTGAAATAGTTCAAGACCAGTATTTCACTTATTACTCGCTACATCTGGTCACTGGTATCCGCTCATTACTTTTTATTATCTGCTCTGAATCCACTAATCTCTACTCGTAACTCTTCGTTATGCATGATCTTCTGTTGTGTAGAGTGTATTCCATAACAGATTCATTTAGATGTCAGAAAAAGGTTAACGACACAATGTAGCATAATAACTACCGTACTGACTGGCTCTTCAGTCGCCGTGCATTCTCCTAACATACCACGCGTACATGTTACGCTCTTGTGCCACGTGCTTCATCGAGAACAAAATTATTCTATACTAATTTTAATTTTTGTAATTCGTTTAGATTCGCTGAAATTCGTAAAATTTATTCTAACGAGCGATAAAAAGTTCCACTTTAAAAACTCTTTTAAACCCAGCAACGTCTAGCGGACGAGATCGCCTTTAATTTTGAACACAGTACATTACTTTAATGACGATCTTCATCTCTTTTAAGTTTCACTCGGGAACTCGAGTTATAGTTTGTATACTTCCCTTATCAGATTCACAGTTGACTGTTTCCGTATTATCCAAAATATGTGCGACTCACACCTACGCATAAAAATTTTGGTCACTCCTACAATATCTTTCTGGGAGTAGAAGAATTTCAAGAAGTCTTCTTAATTAATAATCGCTTCTTGTACTCCGCATGGAACGAGACACTCGATTAAGTTAGATTAGAGTAGATTACAACGCGACCGTCCAATTTGGTGCAATTGCTAGAATGCTGCTGCACTAGATCGGGTTACTCGGAGGTCAGTGGCGAGGCTCGGCGAGTCTTCTACTATGATGAATTAGAAAAGACCATCGAAAACGGAGACCGAAGCGTCCTCTTATGCCGGTTTATTCGTTACAATAACACTTCATGGTCAAGGTCACATCATGCTGAGTAGGGAACATTTGCACTAACATTTTGAATTTTGCTGACGTGTAGATATAAATATTGTATAAATAATGACTCGCGAGAAGCAAAGCACCTAGATATGTCTATACAGTTCGAAGATAGGAGAAAATGTCAGAGAGAAAAGTTACTCGCTATTCATTGCTCGCTGCTCTACAATTTAGCATGGAGCGACTCGGCGGTGATTTTCACGTCCGGCTATAATGGATCTCCAGATCCACTGGAAAATGGCGAGGGTATCGAGAAGATTAATGAAGTACTTCGAGCAACGACACTCGCGGTATACGTTGAACTTTTTACTAGTTTTTTTCTTCTTCTTTTTTTTTCACGCGGCCTCGGAAGTTTGCGAGCTAACGGCACGCCACAGCGTACGATTAATTAACTGATAGCCCGAAACCGACGAACGGTAATTCAAGTGACGGAACTCATCGTCCGGGGACTAATTCGCGCTAATTTTCGTCCTAATGGTAGCCAATTAACCTCGATCTGTCGGTGAGAACCAGTCAGAAATACAACTTGGCTACGCAACGGGGGAAGAAGGGATCGCCGAGAGGGGTTCAGGTAGGAAAGAGAATCGGACAGAGACGAAAACCTAGTAGTTAATGCGGTGTATTTAAACCCGGCTGACTAACGCCGCCGGAAATACGTGGTGCCAAGCGGAGGTGAAACGGCGGTTCATCGTGACGACACACTGTCGTCCGGAAATAGATCAAAGGTCGTGCCAATGGGGTGGGCAAGGTCCACAATCTAAGAAGCTTCTCTGCATTCGATTCTCCCATGTATTAGTTTCAACTAACGTATCGATACGATTCGATACAAAATTCGATACATTTGATATGTGTGCGCTAAAACAACAAAATTATCATTTTTTTTTCAATGGAAGTATTCTCGTCATATGTATAATAGATACGAATGTAGCTTCGTTTCTACTCGAGGATTTAATTATATGAGGCGAAATGTATTTTGAATTAGAAAATGTTTTATTTTAGGCATCACTATTGATTTGTACCGAGAAGGTTTAAAAGGGGTTGTCAAAAGCTTTCAAGTAACCATAGACCACTGATACCGTTTCCCCAAATCTATCGAATGCGCGAAGAACATTCCATATCACGTTCATCGACCACCATTTCGATACATTCCGTCAGAGACAAAAGCCAGAAATGAAAGACTGCCGTCAACGCGGTTTAACACGACGTGTCGATAGCAGAAAGGAAATCGGTGTCAGGATCCACGCAGGAAAAGCAGTCAATATAACCGAGATGCCCGATAGAACAACGTCAAATTCCGTTTCTTCGCTTTTTCCCTCGCAAAGCTAGAGATTATCGATGGAGTTAGGATTGATTTCGACTCGGTCACACCCACGATTCGTTCAAAAGGATCACCGTTGCCATCGCGGTCAATCTACTTGCCCTCCAATCGGCCCAACCCATAGGTTCTTCCCATAGATATCATCGGAAGGCTCGATCTTAGGATTGTTTGTAGTTGAATTACTACTTTGAAAAATATATAAGGATCATTGAAATATAAACCGGAATTTTTGTTCAATACTTTATTGGTGATAGATACAAATATGGTACAACTAGAGCGTACCGTATTTATCACCATAATACCACTGGAGTGGAATTTGTCAAATACAGTAGTATAGTTAGCATGTGACAATTGCAAATATGAACATTCATTCCAACTTTTTTAATAAATAAAAAATATAGACTAGAAGAGTGTATAAAAATCAATGTTAACGATTTAATAATCTCAAAAAGAAGTTCGAAATAAATGAATCAAACCAACATATAGAAACATCAAATTGAAACGAATAAATTCATGAGTATAATTAATTTTAATTTTAATTGAGGCGTTCATTGGACAAATCGATTAACTCCATAAAACAAAAAGTTGGGAAATACGATGAAATAATGTACAAATAATAATAATAATTAGTAATAATTCGATGTAAGAATGTTTGTCGTTTAATGGTGTTAATCTCATTATTCAGTCAAGTTATTTTTAATATAAAAAGTTATGACTACACCAAGTGCTTGGACACTAAAATTTACGATTTTTCAAAAAGTGGAAATGGATTTGTGTAGTGAACGGCTCAATTGTCGCTAAAAATTACAACAAACGTATCGCTAGTAATCGAGCAGTATTAAAAAGAAATTCGACAAACATAGATCAAATTGATTAACTCGGTAGCCGTAGTGTTAACAATCCTATCCCTATTCGTGTTCCATCCCGGTTCGTGATGTAGGTGACTCCTCTTCATATTTCGTCGCATTCCCGTCACTTTCAGTCTCATAAACGAGCCACGCCGGTGTAACCATCGACGGCAATTTGGGTCACAGCTTTATTGGAAGCATGGGCCGATCGTTAACGAAACGAATTGAATCGCAGTCGGTCGACTCCCATTCCATCTCGCCCTGTTTCTTTCCCCTACACTTTTGACGAACGCGTCGTGGTGACGTAATCGTTCCGAATATTCGAAATGGTTCGGTGAACCGATGGAGAAGGTGGAGGTGCAGCGTGGGCGACCATTCGTTTCGTTTAACGTAGGTCGGAATTCGGCACCGGGAGAATCTGGGCTCGACCAAGGCCGCGTTTGTGTTACCATTCGTGTTGCACTCGATGCGATCTACATCGATTTTCGCAAAGCTTTTAACTCTGTTTGTCACTCTATTCTACTGACTAAATCGAAGCCCCATGACAAGCCTGATTGCAGTTTGTCACGGCGGGTTCGAGTTTCGTTTCCAACGGATGCAATGGTGTTTTTCCATCTCGTTGCAAGACTTAGTTAGAATCACCTTTGTTTAACGGGGTGCTCTTTTTTTATGGTCTTTTATGATTTTATGGTCTTCAAACGACCGCCCCGTTAGGTCGATTGAACACGAAACTATAAAGGGACACTCTTTTATCTTGAGTCAAATCATAGAATTGATTTTTTATATTATTGTTGCTTGAGGTTTGCAATATATTTCTATCCAATTATATTTAAGAAATGTTTAAATTTCCATAGTTATAACTATTTATATGTACATATCACGTCCCGTTAGACTAATCGAACATTAAACCTTAAACGCGTTTTTCTCGATTTTCTGTTTCTTAAGGGGTTAGTCGCAGTCAGGAAAATGGAAACGGACAGTTTCTTATGGTTTTTTTTTTAAGGTAATAAATAATAATTTTTCTGAATGAAATGTAAATATACTACAAAGTATATCTTAAAGAACTATAAAAGAGTTTTTATTTTAAGAAAAGGTTAATTCATTTCGTCATAACAGGCGATGGCGTGGGTAGCCACTTGGTTTGGTAAAGGTAGATTTAGAAAATATATTAGACCAGCGGGTCCCTGATCGAAGGATTTTTTATTTTCTTGTATACTTTTTTTATCCTGTATTAAATCGCTTAATTTTAGCGAAAAAATTGAAAATCAACTTCAAATGTACGCCATCTTGTTTTAAATTAATTTTTTCCAAAATCGTTCGTTCAGGGACCCGCTAGACTAATCTACTTTCGAAATCTACCTTTGTTTTTGTTTTCAGGTAAACAAGTGTAGAGAAATCTTGCTCATTGCAAACCTATGTTTTTAAATCATCGTCTACGTTATCGGCTGTTATGGCGATATAAATTAAACATTTCTTAAAACAAAAAATGTTTTTTAATTCTTTAAAGCATGCTTTATAATATACTTAATTGTTACCTATGCAAATTATTATTTAACAACTAAAAAAAAATCACAAAGAAATGTCGTTTTTTCTCTTCCTGACTGCGACTAACCCCTTAAATACGTTAACGCAAAATCTCAAAAACTGCATTTCGGATCGAGTTAGAACTGTGTATACAGGGTGTGGCCGGGCGGGTGGTACGGCTGAGCGGAAGGTGATACTACGCAAGAAGCTTTAAGAGATTAATTAAAGTTAAAGAGAACCTCTAACATTTATTAATTATTTGTAACAGATCACCGTGAAAAGAAGAAAATTAATACATACTTTGCTATTGCGAAAAGGAAGAAATAAAGGGGAAAATGTTGTATCTACACAACCAGCTTGAGTTGCTGTCGAGTTGAGACTAAATATAAAAAGTACATAAGCGGATAGTGGTGCAGTAGGGTGCTGCTACTAAAGGCTAACCTCGATTTTTGTTTTATCAGAATTTTCTCGATGTTTTGTGCCGCACGATCTACCAGGAAGTGTAACGAACTCGACCAAGTCGAACCTTGAAGAGTAAAATGGTATACATTATGCGAACCCACACGGTGCACCCACGCGATAGAAAATAAGATTCCAAGAGCGCCGATCCCGCTTCACGAACGATCGACTTTAACGACCCGATGAGCTACGTGATCTACGAGCCAACGCGAAAACTTTTCAGGTCTCGACATCGAGAGAAAAGACTCGAGCGCATAATGAATCCAATCCTTGTTGTTTCCGCATCCTTCTTCGAGCGGTTGTTAGTAGACGACATTATTCGCAGTGTTTCCAAATATATCAAGTTGTATCATGTCAAATGTTCCTTTCACTTCGTGTAAATATACACAGTGTTCTGTACAAAGTGTTACAAGTTGTTTTCTTAGAATCTAACGAAGTAATCGACTTCATTTTTTCCTGCAGTTGTTTTTTGTAATTCCGAAAGAATTGAAGTAGCCTGCAGTGCTTGTCTGCTTTTATTTGAAGAACAGAATGAATTCTTCGTCATGATTCTGTAATTATGGCAGATAAGATAAAACAGCTCAACTTAATCAGTCTTATGAGATCTACCGCATAGTTTAACATTAATACCACTTTTCTTTTCACTCTAAAAAGATTAACCCCCATGGATTCTGTATATATATTATTTATCGATATCTTTATTAGATTTGAAGAAAACATCTTGAAGCACTTTACACGTGATATATTGTACATATATCTCCTTTCGGTTCGGATTACGTTATCAATCGAATCAGGAAGTGTAGGAACGGGGGTGTGTCTTCGTTGACTTTTATGAGCACTTTTCAAATAGTCGTTCATTTTTTGTTAGAAGAATGACATGACTGTCGCATTACGTGACTACGTTCAGTTCCCTTCAGGATATATATTAAACTGCAGATTATACAGAAATGCAATACAATAAAAATTATCCAAAAGCATAATACTCTATTAAAATCAAATAAATGTTATCTCCATTTCAATGAAAATGTCGATAGCATTGAATATTTAGTTCATTACAAGACAAAGGAATTCCTTTGCTTACATCGTGTAATTATACTTTCAAACATGTGTTCTACACATGTCCTGAACAACTTCGTGTAACGTTTTCGTCCATTTTAGTCTTACATCGTGTTTTAAAAACTCGTCACCACAAGATTGTTCTGAAGAGGGCACATGTATACATACACAGCACTCAAAGGGTTATCATTAGAAAATTATTGGATTATCGGCAATATTTTTACTACAGTTCATGACGAAAATGATTAAAATAGGGAACTAAGTACATATTGATTAATAGATTTGTTTTTTTTATCCTCTATTCTCAAAAACATATAGTAAAAAGTAGGAGTTGAGCATCGGGAACTTTAGTGTTAAAAAACATAGAACATTTGAACAGACATTTCATATGTTACAACCCGATAGTTTTCTACTTTTGGCTCGCTACGTCGTTACGCGAAACTTTCCGAAATTCATTGTCGCTCGTTCTATTTCTTCGAATCACCAGGTGCTAAACGAGTTTAGACATTTGCTCTCTAGATGGCACTTTTCCGCTTTGCACACTTTTATCGTAAGCGCCTTATCAATTTCTCGTACTCCGCTTTTCGCGACGGGAAAATGGGGTGACGAGTAGAACCTTATGGCAACGTGGAAATCTAAAATTAAGAGCACGCCCCTGGAACCAAGGAGGAAATGGCGCGGCGTGCATTTTGCAACATTGTTTTTCGCACCGCGGACGATTATTACGCTCGCCCTCTTTAATTTTCTCTTTACCCGTTCCCGTTTTCTTATCTTCCAGTAATCTTTCCTCTTGTCGTTTCTTCTTTTCTGTCAACGCATTTCCACGAATTGTAGGAAGCAATTAGAGTTTCCATACAATCGAACAATTAGAATAATTACAGATTATCTTCTTCGATCATCGATTGTTTTTCTTGCGTAAAAGAAATATTCTTATTCTTAGTTTACGTTTTATTTAAATTTCTTGATATCACGTGTAGGTATATAGTATTATGTACTAAGAATATTGTTGTTTGTACTTATTTATACAGCAATTATATACAGGGTATACTGCTAATTATGGTACCGGCAAGGGGTTGATACTTCGCATAAATCTGAGTCGAAAATGTACAATGAATCTTGTCTTACACAGGGCTTCATTTTCGAGAAAATCGAATGTGAAGATTCGTTGGATCTCATGCACTTAGAGACACCCGAGTTTATTCGCTCACTCTGGCTCGCAAACTGCATTCCTGCTTGCGTTTATAAACAATTGTTGTATCCAACATTTTCATTGTTCTGTTTTTCTTGGTCAATTCGATTCTTGGTGACTTCTCGATAAAGACGATTCAGCACGAGTCAGATTGAATGAACGAAGCAAACTGTCCTTAATTGCACTCACTAACGAATATTCCAACTGGATTTTCTCGAAAAAATTTTATTCTACATTTCCCATTCCAGATTATAAAATGTTTATCGACGCATTTTGTATTTTTTTATTATTTCATATTATAAGAATATGTAACTAAAAGGAAATTTGGAAGTTTGAACAATTTCTAAAGTTATAGACGTTCAAGTAGCATTGAAATATTGACAAAGAATATTAAATACGTAAAGTTTTAAGTTTTCGATCACGGTAACTATTTATGGAGAAAAATACAAGTTTCCATTCATCGAAGTGGTACAACAATAAAATTCACATGGATCCTCGACATGTAGTCCTTTTCGAACCATTTACCTTTTTCGTTTAACATTTTCTTTTCAATTGCTATTCGAACAGAAGGTATGACTCGTTCCAATTCCATGGTTCAACCTATATATTGAGAGGAAGTGATCGTTAAACTTCTTCCGTTCGAGCAGTTCGCTCACAAATTTATAGTAAACGGCCTCTTTCGGTAACTTTGTTCTGGCGATAAACTTCCCCACTGAAAGCGAGTCACCGATGAATATCAAGGAAAGTGGCGATAAAAGTCGCGGTTGGGGAGTCTTTAATTGCCAGTAGGCAGTTTATAGCCTGATCACTTTTACAGCGAACATTTTTAGCGGCATTACCTGCACTTAGCGTTGCTCCGTTTTCGACGTCACCGTCAAACTCGAAAATCTCGTTAACAAAATAACGAGGTTCCGAAACTTAGTTGGTAAAGAGGGACGAAAATGTATAGAAGGTGGTTTGTATGGTGGGGAGGACGTTGGTTTATTCTTGGCGTCGGGACGGGACGGAGCTTAATAGTTTTCGCGCGATTCTACGCCGTCCACGTCTCGGAGCGATCTCTGATTCTCGAACGGCCAATTGTGCGCGAGGTTTTGTTTACATTTACGCCAACCCCCTACCCGTACTTTGTTGCCGCTCTATATCAGTCTCGCTTGTGCAATTCGATCGCAGTTGTGACTGGAAACCGATTCCGAAGTGTCAAACACGAGTCATAGCGGTTGCAGGATTTTGGGAAAAGTCGTAAGCGTTGGTCTCGGTGAGTCAAACGTTATTTCCTAAATCGAAGTGTCGATTTCATTCGTTTCGTTGATATTCAAAATTAAAATGATTTGAATATATCGAGCAGGATATAATCAGTTGAAAAAATAATTAAAAAGTGCGAGGTAAATAGGTTCAGTCTGGGTAAATGGCATTTAAATACGATTCTAAGAGTGATCAAGTATATGTATATTAGAGTTTAGAGAGATATACATAAAAAAAAATAATTATTTATTATATAGAAACTTGGAAACTAGACAGAAACTAGACAGACTCCTTACAGTTTGTCATACACTGTTAGAATATATATAGAGTTCAGTTCAAAGGCCTGTATCATTGCCAACTTTTCGAATTTAAGTCCTAATCCTTTTAGCATAATATTTCCAAGATTTGAATCTTTAAGGAAATGGACGAAAGGTGAATATGTAGGTACTTGCATTTAAACGTGCGCCATTTGCTTTATTTTTTCACTTGCACGGTTTATTCTTCATCACACGATAACGACACTCATATAGTTTAATAAACTATTTGAACTTTTTGTCCCAGATTGAAGATACATCGACAAGAGCTGCTATAACATTAATACAAATCAATTAATAAATTATATAAAGTTCATACAAAAATATTGGTATAATCTTCCTGAATAGTATTATTAGTAGAAAGAACATTGGAAACATTCTCCATTTGACAGACTTCATAAAACTATCGAAAATATTCTGAACCTTTCGGTCGTCACTCCAGAAAGAGCCCTTAAGTTCGCTGAACGGTAAAACACGTAACAAATAAATACTTCTTATCCAAAATCGGTGAACTGGGCTTTGGTCGCTGCTCTCCCTCCGAGAAACAACATTCAGCCGAGGAAAGTCCGTTCCTGGAAAGTGTACGCCGACGGTAATCTTTGGAAAAACTGTCCGTATAAGGAACCCACCGCGACAGCTTCCGTTCGCGGTGCTAAACGTTTCACCGGCGCGGACGCACTCTTAAAGGATACACGAGCTGTTTGTCGATATTGTCAAGTAGAATGTCATAATTACGCCGCTTTCTTCGACGATTTCTAGTCCGCTGTCGTTGAACTATTTGCACCGTTCACCGACGGCAATATTTCTTCGAGGGGACGACGACGATCTCTCTGGGTTGTTGGCTTGTTCGCCGACTCGTCGCTTTCAATTTGTTGCTGAACGTCGCAGTCCCGACCTTTGGCTCGCGATGGGACCGCTGGCATATCGCGAACATCACGACTCGCTCGAAACCCAGACATATTGGCGAACGTAATTGAAAAGCTTGTTTCCCGATCGCCTTAAACGGTCAGCTGAGAAAATCGTGGCTTTATCGTACCCTTGTTCGAAATAATTAGGGGCTTGTTTACTTGAATTAGTGGGCGGCTCGAATAGGTATCCGATAGGTCTTAAAAGATCTAAAGTTTGCGTTGAGTATACAGGATGTATATTTAATATTTCGTTGTCGTAGTTGACGTGGTTTGAAATGTATCTCTTTTGGAATCACCCTGTTATGTCACGTGACGTTTATTTTGTGTATTTTTAAGTTGGTTTGAACAAACTAATATCAACCCTCTACAGTTAAATTTATGTTAGACTCCCAAAAAAATTCTACGATAAGACCATTGATAAACATTAATAATTGTACACGAATTTAAAGGAAAATTTTAATGGGCATAAATTCTCGTTTATAGTCGCCTTGGCGTAAAAAATTGCAAACAGACTGTTTGTCGACCGTCCTATTGTATTACAACCACAATAGATACGTATTGAGATTAGAATTAAATGAGAGATAAAAGTGTACGTAATAGATATGTGATCTCAAAGTCACGTGAGCTTGAAGAGGATTAATTGATGGAAAATTACAAATACCAACATTCCTATCAATGTTATACATTTTCAATAACTATACTTTAACATTGTACGGTATAGTTGGGTACCACGGCCATTTCAGCATACTATGAGTACTCAAACTAGTGGCGCTAGTAATTTATGAAGTCGCCGAGCGCTAGAATAGTCATGGTGCCCAGTCTTGTTATGAATATTACCGAAGTATGCTAACAAATTGTTTAAAAATGTTTCAACCTGACCCTGTTTGCGCAGATCGAGTATATTTATCCTAATCGTTATTATAATAAAATTGAATGAAGTCAGCCACGAAATCTCGAAACGAAACGATCTTTAGTTCGAGCGATTTCAACGAAAGGCGTGAAATTTGAATCTCTAGAGGAATAATGTCTGAGAAGAACACTTTTGTGTTCCTCTTGGTAATTACTCGCTGACCCAGTCGTGGTATGACACAAAAAGTAAGATCGACGTCCGTGATGGAGTCGCGCCATTCCCGAGACCCGGTTCAAGCCCGCCATAAAAGGGCGAAACGGTTGCACAATGGGCATCGAAGTGATGAAATAAAAAGTACAGAAGAAATCGCCAGAGCCGAGTGCTCGGGGTTGGAGTAAACAATGGTGACGTAACAGCAGGAAGACGTACGACCGACCGACAAGACAATAGGCTGTTTTCTCTGTTTTCTCCGTCTTCATCCCCTTCGTGCGCTCTCTCTACTCCCCTCCCTACTCCGGCAGCGTGGATGACCAACGTTTTCTCTTCTCGTTCTGCCGCACAATTTCTTCGACAGCCGGCGAACAAAAGGCTGGGGTCGAGCCGTGGAAACGATTTTTGAGAGTCAGAACGGCGCTTTGTTTCTCCACGGGCGCGGGATAAAAATAATTCCCTTCGCGTTGAACGAAGATGGTTTGTTCGAAATCGATACGTCAGGGAGGAACGAAGGGAGGAGCTCGTCTTTTTTTCCACAAAGAATCCCGGTCGTAAGTTTGTTTGCGGTGCCACGGGGGCCGGTTAAATCGAGAGGAATCGATTTCTTCATCGGTTGCGAGATCCAAATATTTTCCACGAGAATAAACGAGAGGAGGAGGTGGACGCTATATAAATCTCTGGAAGACGGAGATGAGAACAGAGTTTAACTTGGGGTCGAGCCATTAATTCTATCCTACTCTAATTCTTTTAGTTATAGTACGTTTCTGTTACGCTTGCAAGGAAACAACCACTCCACTATTATTCCTTGTTTACCTTTACTCGTACATAGAAATCCAACATGGATAAAATTCTTATCAGAAATCTCCACATTTATACGGAAGAAAGATAAAGCTTTCCTGATGAATCATAACTAAGGGGACATTTCTAGTTCGCGAAAACAAAGTAAGCTGTACAAATAATCTAAAAATCTATCAATGCTATCACTTGAGACTCCTTGTGGGATTAAAAAATAGGATACCACGAGAGTCAACTCAGGCTTGTAATCACAATTCCGTTGGCAGAGTATCGCGGGTGCCACGCATTTGTGTCCACTGCAGGTGGTCAGAATTCGATTCCCACAGTTTCCGCGCATCCCGAGCACGCATCGCGCGCCGCCTTACCTTACGCACGGATCGTGCACGCGTCCTTGTCCCAGATTGGGCTACCTAGGAATACCACTACCACTTGCCAACGGTAGCTGACCAACTTTTGCGTTCCGTCCTCGTCACTGGCCGACAGTAGAAATAGCCACGATACGCTCCGACGAGCGGGAACTGGTGGTAGTGAAACAACAGCGGCGATCTGGATTTACCGGTGATGAATCATACGAGCGGTCGGCCACGATTTTCGATAACCGGATCTGGACATTTCGCCGTGCTAATCTCCAGCAGGTGGCTGGGAAAATGTTACAACGCGGGTTATCGAATGTGCAGTACACCTCGCAATTCGTCGTTGAGAGTGATCGTTGGCCTTTTGTGTTGATGGATGAGATAAGAGGATTGATGGGAACTGCGATACCAAGTGGATTTATGACACAGGTGTTTGCTTTGCGGGTTACATGCTAGGTAT
This sequence comes from Hylaeus anthracinus, assembly GCF_026225885.1. Taxonomy (NCBI): domain Eukaryota; kingdom Metazoa; phylum Arthropoda; class Insecta; order Hymenoptera; family Colletidae; genus Hylaeus; species Hylaeus anthracinus. The sequence continues at coordinate 3,239,824 of NW_026535284.1, forward strand.
CGCTGATTAGTTTTTGAAACTGATTCCAGGTGACGCAAAGCTTCGAACAATTTCTGGATATTTCGTGGGAAATAGAGGTCAACGCGATTGAAAATGGGTGACAGACGTTTATCTGAATTGTCAAGATCAAAAGATGTACGTGCATTGATTCAGGATATATTTTTAAGGATTTGTGTTTCTGGGATTTTTTAAGAAAAGATAGTTCGTATGTACAACCATGATGAAAATGAAGTACTATTGCAAGGTGATGCAAATGTATAAAGTTAATTCTTGAAGCCGATAATCATCAATGCCAATTATAGCGATCGAGTAGACATTTTCTAGGAAATCATCCGAGTTAATCACTGTGCTAAAAAGAGCTAAAACTTAAAAATGACGCCATTTTATTCCATCATCACGAATGGCCGAAATTCACGAATTCACGAAATTTGACTTGCATTCTCGCTTTAGATGACAGCGTTGAACTTCCTGATGTATAGAGTTCGAAATCAAACTCCTGGAACGTGTAAATTCTGAGATTGGTGACCAAACGCTTCTGAATGTCCAAATACAGTGTCCAATGAACATCCTGTTCTTTGAAAATTAGGATCAAGTGGACGGTCCGAATTCGGAAACTGAGAACCAACTTAATCTTTCAAGCTTTCGAAATTAGGATTCAGCTATCCCCCCGAACTCTTGAAATATCAGCGAACTTCTCAAACTCGTGCATTCAGGGTTCATCGAAGTTTCAACCGCATCAAAGTTTCGAGTGTTTGAGAAACTGGCGCCAGAATTGCGCGTGCGTTCAAGCGATAGCGATATTTAGTCGATCGAGAGCATCGCGAACGATTGATATTGCCTCAAAGCATAAAGCTAGAAGTTCGTGCAACCACCTCAGAATTTTGCATGCAACACGCGATGACGATGCTCGTCTGCGATCTAGTTATCTCTTGCGGTGCATTTATGTAAATTTCACGTGACATATGAGCCCATTATACGTCCTGACCTCAGCACCAAGTGGGCTATTATTAGGCTACCGGAGATCCAGCTCGTCCTATACTTATTTAACGCAGATCTGTCCAGCGACCGGGTGCGGTACACGTGCATGTGTAGATCGGGACGGCGAACGTGATTAGTAATCGTTACGAGTGTCACGTATGATTCTTGCGAATGCATGCTGGCATACTTGACACCGGCTTGTAACTTACACATGTTGTTTGTACCTTGCCGCACACGGTCTTTTATTGCCGGGTTTGCAACGAACGATCGAATTACGCGATACCACTGGCGAATCAAGGATGATGGTAGATTGCGATTGATAGCCGCTTACATATTTTATTACCTTGTTCCTTCCTTATTCGCTTCTTGAATTACACAGCAAAATGTTGCAAGTATTCTGCTAATTTTTTCTACGAGAGTTTCCCTTAAATGTTCTTCGAAATTAGTGATTGTATGGGTACAAAGGTATCGGATTAACAATAAGTAAAATTTAGAAACTGTATTGAGACTTGAGAAACAGTATACGTACACGTTTATGCCTTCAAAAGTTCAATGAACATTTTCTTCTTCTTTTTTTATTGCTTTACGTTGTATCAACTGTAAGGTCATTAGCAACGAATATTCAATGTTTTCGGTAAGGGTTGTTTTATACTGCATTTTTGAGAAGATATCTTCAAAAAAGTCGATTGTATTTCTGGTGTAATCCTGCACTGTTAATGATGAATTTAGTCTGATGCTGTCACTTTATGCTTCTGTCTTTTATCTTCTGAAGTGACACCAGGGGATTCTGTTTTTTCATGTAGGTAATCCTCGTGTGGCTGATTCTCAGTCGAAACAGTACAGATTTTTCTTTCGCCTTTAAATTATTCGATAAATACAAGTATGTATACTGACATTAATAGTTTTCATTGATAAATACAGATATAGAAAAATGCTCCCTATCTGAAATGTCATGTTAATCCAATATTTATGTTGCAAAGTAGAATTTCTTATTACTTGAAAAGTAAATATTGTTTCATAGTTTTTAACGTCATTTGTGGTTTCTTTCTGAGACATAACATTGTTGAAATGTGTATCTTTCGATTAAAAAAACATTTTACAGCGTTGTGTTCCCTTAAGTTAAAAACGATATTCAGGTGATCCTTCTTTCTATACATATAAACGTGTACATCCAGCGATAGAGACGTTAAAAAAATAAAAGTCCAAAAACGTACAGGTGTCCCGCTCGATGACTTGCATCACAGTCAGCTCCAACTTGAGGATGCAGTGAATTCTGAAAAGCATCACCGTCAACGCCGAGCGCTGTCGCGTCGGGCGAAGGACACGTTCAACTTTGACGGTTAGGAAGTGTATTATTACGCTATGCGATAAGTTGTAATAAACGTGACGTCCGTAAAGTGATTCGCAAACAAAAAGTCAGCGTGACTCGCGAACGTATAATTACACGACGAGAAGTATATTGCGGGAGACTGGTCCTGAAAATTAGCAGTCATCGCGCGTCACGAGCGAGCACGCGTTCTGTCGCCGGATCGGGTCAGCATAGATGAGTACCTATTACGCATTATGGCACGTGTCCTTTGCGAACGTGAGCGCATAGTAGTCGCTGGGATACCCGTTCTTGTGTGAACGCGTGTGCGTGGCCTTTCAACGCGCGCAATCGCACCGTTGGATGATGAATTATTAATTGCTGGCCATTCATTTACACCGAGTCGCTACCGGTCTCGGCGCCGATTCGCACGGATCTCGATTAAAACGGCGCGTACCGCAACGCGACATGCAGCTACACGTCACGCAACGGAAGAAACACGATTGTGTGTTCAACGTGCGCCGAACGTTGACGACGATTGCGGTTGTGACGGTGTTCGATTCACTCTGGTTCGACTAGTTTTAACGTCTGGCGCAATATTCGTAATGAAAAAGTTCAGTTCTGGATTCAAAATTCAATCCTGGAAATTGTATCAACATCACACTTGAACAAATAGAATTCTTCATTGGTTGGTACTTTCAAGGCATAGCTTAAAAGTTTTTATTCGGCTTCATCTTGTTGAACGCTCGCTCCATATGTAATACAAATATGATGCAAGTATGTAGATCAAGGAGTTGGTTTATTCACGGGTCAGTATTTACTCATATGCTATTTTTACGATAGTGTTTGGAGGCGTTTTAAGAAAGTTGGCCCATATTTATAATGTATTTCAACTAAGGTATCTTCATAAAAGATTTCAAGACGCTTTGCAATGCGCACGTTGTATTTATTCTACGTGGTGTATCAAGGGACGTTGTTTGATGCTGTTCGAAATTATGTTCTGTGTACAGTGTGTATTATAACTAGGGATTTATTTGATCAAAGCTCTAGGTTCCTTTGCTACTGACGTACATGACATGATTCTTCCAGGTGTCAGAGTATGAAGTAATAGCGACTATTTGAGGCTATTTGATGACGTATTTCTATGTTAGTTAAAAAGCTAATTCAATAAATAAGCAGTTTTCAGACAAACTATTTTGTTTAAGTGATTCGTATAATATAATATTAAAGTTATACACGGTAAGAAAACATATTTTTTTCCATTTGGACGGGATTTCGAATTACTTTCAATGCTTAGTTTAAACAGCAACACTCGTTTCTACAAATTCCGTATGTAGACCTCATAATCCGTCAACTACTGTTTTAGAGCTGGACTCGTTGTGTAAAAAAATAATAAAAACAGTTCATATAAATATATGTCCTACTTGATCTAATTTCCAGAGTTGCAGTGGCTCTTATGTTGCCTGAAATATTCTCGCCAAACGCTTATCGTGCACCTGTATATTAGCTTAAACTGATTTACAAGAGGCCACGAAACGGAGTTCGCAGAGTGTTCGCCGTGGTCGAGCACGAAATACCAAGCGTTGCTTTTAAATAATCAAATAAAATCATTTGTTGTGGGTTTGTTGAAAGAATAATAAAGCCAGAGAACGATACTTGCAATGCATACACAAACGTACGTTCTCTGTTGAAAACTTTGGACATGTGAAACATTGCGTAGATTAGAGTGGGCATATTACACGAGTCTTCAGATAAGTACCCTGAAAAAAAGGACATCAAACCTTTCCTTATTGTTTTAACGTTCCCAAAGCCCAATGCTGAAGTACTGCCCACGCGGTACGATAATCCTCGATACGAAAACAGAGAGTCACCATATTCTACCAGCGCGATGTGCAAACGAAATGCCAAATTCAGTCGCGCGGGCACGTCGAGAGTACCGTTTCTTGGACAGGCTCGGTCCAAACAACGTTGCTCGCGCGTGCACGCACGAAATATCGACTCGAACGATCGACCACGGCGAGGACAACGACGGAGCCTGGTTTGCGCGGAGTCGAGTGTTGCCGTAGAAGGACTGGCGACTGGATGCCAGTCGAATGAGTAGAGGGGCCAACGCGAACACGCAATACGCTGCTTCGAAAGTACACGCGGTTGGCTCGCACACGCTTATACCTAGGTCAGGAACTACGAACCACGTGAACACGTAGGGTCATAGGCGGAAAAAAGTTACCCGCGCTTTGAGAATTTAGGAAAAAATGATTATTTTTATTTTCGAACAACACAACGACAAGAATGTGAAGACTATCTCCAGTTGTCTTTGGATGAAATTTGCTTTTCTGGAAGTAGGGGAGAGTAGATATTTTCATCACGAGGCACAATGAATTACTAGGAATATTTCTTTAGGTTCTGGAGATTTTTCAGATCTTGTGGTTGCGTCGTTAGTTCTATAGATAACTCAAATTCTCACGAATCTGTAGAAGCGTGCAGTGTATTTTGTGTCATTCGTAAACAAACCATTTCTCCTCTTGATTTCGTTTCATTTGTGCACTATTATTTTTTCAAAAAAAGTTTGTTCTGACCTGCATGCGATTAAAAACTTAAAAAAAAATATTGTAATAAAATATTTTGTATTGGTTTGAAAGCAGTCGTACGCTGCTGACGATCTGCGAGATCCCATGGACCACTGATTGTGGGGTTGCTTGACATAATACATTGGACATTTAATATACGTTTCATACTCCGCCGGTCGCGCTGCGATAAGGTTGATAGCCTCCCTACTACTCTTCTTTTCGTATTTTTCGAGACCTTTCAGTAAATTGTAAATGACCTTAGGGCTTCTGTTAACTATTCTTGAAACTTTAGAAATAGTTCAGTTTTGATTTTTCAATTCAATAATCTTCACAATCAGGCTTTCGTTATTTTACTTCCGCGACCTAAATCGATAAGTGTTTGTAACACGATCAATGTTCGACACTTCTTGTAATTTGCTCGACAGACTACGAATTATGGAATAGTTTTTAAAGAAAGCTCAAGTGTGTTATCATTTAGTCTCCGGTATTTGTTTGTTTACTCCACCTTCTGTAAAAATCAGTAAACGTAGGCTGATTTAATACAAGTCTTCTTTTTGCTGCGTTGCAGCCTTTATGCACTATCGATAATGTCGAGAAATGAAATATAATACACATATGCTACAATCTTTTAGATACTATTTAAGATGGGGTTAAAATAGTTGTCTTATGTTATTACACCCAGAAGAATGAAGATATATTGTTACCAATGTGTATATTTCCTTCGTGGCATGAGGGTAATTTTATTTTATTTTCTGAGAAATCTTAATTTCGGAGAGTAATCTGTTCTCGCATCAGGTTCTTCAATTTGTCTAATTTCTCGCACTTACCTACTTTCATTCTTCCACTCTACAATTACAGAGGTACCTCTCGACACCGCAACTAAATTCTTTCCATGCAATCGTTCCACCGTTTCGACGCACTTCGACAGCAGCGAGCTGGCTAGGCCAGCGACACCCAAGACACGACTCATTAAAATCCGTGTACCGGCAATGCCGTCCACGAGACGTGCACGCTAACAATAACCATGTCAAAAGACACACTCGCGCTGTTGTGTGTATACAGTCACGTGTCTATCCCGCGCCTGTACGCGACCAACGTTCGCTGGTAATTGCATCCCGGGAGAGACGAACACGCACACGGAAGCTTTGGCTCGCGGTTGTTCCGTGAGCGTCTCTCGACGCGCAAAACTGCAACACGCTTCGTTTCGCTTCTGTCTCCTCCGCTGATCGTGTCTGTACGCGTGTTTATTCACCGTCGAGAGCGTGGAAGGCGAACCGAAACTTTACCGTGGCAGGCTTCTCGCGTAGGAAGAAACGAGGCCTGCCTCCGATGATGATGACGATAGCTGGCACGCTGGTGCTGGTGAACGATGGCGATGGTGTGACGTAGCCGGGTGGTGGTGGTTGATGCTGATCGCGATGACGGCGGTGGTAGTGGTGGTGATCAGCATCGTGCAGCATTTGCAACGTACAGTGCCGTTTCTGTGCTCCCGGTGAACGGAACGCGAGTTTGGTTCTCTGTCTCGTCGCCTGGGACTTCGTTACCGAAGAACCCTTTCCCTCCCAGTGGTATTTCGTGACTCTTTTGCCTGGGTGATCTCGAGATTCGTGTCTCCTTCGGACCTCTGTAACTGGGATCCTACTCATTCGAGGTGAAGCTATCATATTTTGTAATCATATGGGTGATGTGCAACTGATATTGTATCTGAATAATTAGAGTTATTAATAGCGAAGGTTTAGGCTTTCCTTCTTGTGGATACGTGAGAGCAAGGTATTTTCTGTGGAATCTTAGAAATGCATTTACTTTAATTTATTCACTAAGATATTCGTTGCAAACAATACTTCTTTTAAAAAATGGAATATGCGAAATGGCGAGATTCAGCTGAAGTGTTGTTTCTATTCCTAAGCCTCACTTAACGTATATTCTACCACAACGTTGACGTTTCTACCCTTTGTCGTGAAGCACTAATTAGTGAAATCGAAACTGAGTTTAGTTTATTTAAACTATTATTTCTTCCATTTATCGACAAGAAAGATCTATTTTCCCTAACCAGTTACAATTATCACATTTTCTATGTTACTTCTACGATATTGGCTTTGAGAATAGTCTGAAGAGAAAATGTAGGTATGTCTTGTCAGATAAGGTAGCGATCGATAGCACTGGAACTTGATCTTCATCTGTCTGCCAGGTTAATTCCTTCGCTCTAGTCGTTCATGCACGATGAGCTGAATCTACTGAATCTTAAGGTGGTTTAGAAACATTCAGTCGATTGGTGCACTACATGCGGAGTACACCTACGGGGGTTTGGCGAATATGCCTAAGAAATATGACTGTAAATTTCTAGGTACTGAAACGATTAATCTTGAATAATGACGATGCAGTACGGCTTATCTCAACGTATATTGCGAATATGACATAACCTGTACTGTCACGAGTATTACGAAACAATTAGCCGTACGTGGGTACCGAAAGGGAAAAGAAAGATCAGAAGGAATTACGAAAACTCGTAAAATTTAAAGAACTTTCATTTTTCCAATTGTGGAAGACGCGTGGGCGATTTATTTTCAATTTTAGTACATTAAGGCAAACATGACTGTCAAAATTTTGCGGGATCCTTGAATTGCATAAGGATACAATGACGTTATTGGAATTCCTGTGAAACAAAATTCAAATTGTTGACTAGTGCTGTTGTAATGAGGCTGTATTGCATAGATAGGACTGTCGTTTTAGTCAGCATCGATGAGGTCTGTAATTGAATAGAAATTACTCGACTCCACATCCCTTTCTTCATAGTATCATATTGTTTTTAGACTTCAGACTTCACATGTCTGCTCTAATTAAAATTAAAGAGTTTTCGTTACAAAAATGAGAAAGTTTTATTAAAGGACCAATGAAAAATTAGTAGATAAACGGAAAGTCATTTTAGAAAGTGAGGGAAAATGTATTCACGATTGTAAATGAATTATTTTATGACCGAAGAGACGAATGGAATGTTTGATTGGATGTTGGAATAATATACAAATATATCTCTTGGAATTGGGTTGTTTTTCGGAACTAACTGACAACCGAGACCTTTGATTACATTTTGTTTAAACCTGATAGGCGTGGATTGGTCTATGAAGCGTTACCACGCCCCCGCTACGTTTGTATTTTTGACAACGGGCCCGAGAAAGGTATATTCCGTCTGGATCGGTGCCTACTTCTCATCGGCGTCTCATGAATCTCTATAAGGCCGTCAAACGAGTAATTCGTCCGTACGTCTCCCTTTCTCTTTCTTCGATTCACGTGAGCCGGCGCGCGCGTGCACACGTAGCCGTTTCTTCTTATTTCTCGATTGAATGCCCAGTTCTTTCTCCCCCAAAACATAATAATGCTCCGTGTGCCGGTCCCGCGAATAGGAGCTGGCCAATTGAAAATTGCACAACCCTCGAACGCGGTTACTCGCGCCACTTTTTCGCTTCAAAGCTGAACTGCAGGAAACCTAAGATGGGTAGACGGAACATTAGTACAGCGACAATATATTTCTGTTATAAAGATACTCTAGAATTAGACAATATATTAACCCTGCAGTTGCATTGATTCATACATGCTTCACATATTTACATCGAGTAATATTTCTCATGTACAATTTCAAAATACAAAATGCGCAGTAGTGTACAACTGCCTTACCCAAATATCACGCGGAAATCAGAAACCATGAGGGATATATAAAAGATAATAACTTATTTGAATGTCTTTGGAAGTGAATGAAACATAAGGAAAAACCAGAACATTGTTCCAGGAATGTTATGTCTACGAACTTATTCTCATACCCGGTACTTTTAAACAGACAACAACGAGATCGCTCGTTTTATCTCAACACATCTGAATATGGCGAGAAAACAGTTATTATAAAAGTTATTATATGTTAGTTAATTACACGAAAAAATAGTTATAAAGTTAATAGTTAATAGTTTTAAAGTTAATTACATACAAAATATAGTTATTATAAAAGTTATTTGGTTTAAACAGGGAAATAGTTTAACGTTAATAGTTTTTTTTGTAGGTGCAAGAGTGGGAAAAATTTCAAAATTGAATTTTTTTAAATGAAAAACTATACAAATGTATTCATAATATGATAGCTCTTTTGGAGATGAATTTAACGATGTGTCACCCAAGTTTATTTAACGTAATAGGTTATCGACATCACAAGGACTCGAGTAAACGCAAATTGCGGGTCGTTGCTCACTTGTACCCTACGTGATGGAATTGCGAACTCGAGCGGGCCACTCAATTTACATCACACCATTTCTCCCTTTATACCAAGCAACTTTCACGATAACCATTTTCTCATATCTTTAACGGTTCCTGAGATATTCAGGTCCATCGAGTTAAAGCGGACACATTGCATGTTTTCCTTTTATTTTCTTCACAAAAATAATGTTTAATTTTTTAAATTAAATGGCTTACAAACAATGTAATTTGGTTCAAGTTTAAAATTGTGTCTGATACATTTTGTTGTCAAATTTTAATTTCTTTAACAATATGAAAAGGTCAAGGTAATACAAATGTTTCATAAATCTATAGTGAGATTAAAAATATTTTCCGTGATCAAAGTAGTTTGGAAAGTGCTTGTCCGAAGAATTAAATAAGCACCATTATTGTTCTCTGAAATAGGCGCACACAACCGACTTTAAATAAGCGAAGAAACGTGGCAACTAATCCATCTGTTGCTAGTTACCCTATTTGACAGTACCATAAGCTGCGGTTCACTCTTAATCCGCATTCGTCGTGAATGGTGGAAAAAGGAGGGCGTGAGCGGAAGGGTGGAAAATAAAGAAGCACGAAACCAACAGGGGAGAAAGGAGTAAAAGGAAGGGAGAACCGGCTAAAGCGATGACGTCTCCCCGCGAGAATCTAGTTACCATATTCACCTCGACGAGTAACGCAGACCGCGATCCGCTGGTTGCGCGCTTATTAATATGCGCGTATATATTGATGGTGACCAAACTACGGATCACGAGCCGCATGTGTCTCTACTGCACCCTTATACTTTTGTAATTTCTTTTTATAAAGTTGACACGTATCGCATACCGAGAATCCCAGAATTAAGGGGGGTAGCCTACTTGGAACGGTTCGAAAGAAGAACATATTTGAGAATTTTTGTTGGACAAACGGGCAATTTTCTGTTAATATGTAAGTTTTATTCGAAAGAAATTTCTTTATGCATGTGCCGCAATTTTTGTATTTAAAAATATCTTAAATTAACAAAGTTTCGCGGTGACCACACTAAATTAAATCGTCTAAGTGCCAAATGGCAACGATTTAAACACATTTTAGTTCTGAAAACGCCCATTTTTCACATATACAACGTAGGTTAAAAAAACCTCTCAACAGCAATTAAGTAATTTATTATATTATTAAAGAATGCTTGTGTTTTGCTCTGAGTTACAATGGTTACCGCGGAATATCCATGTAAACATGTAAAATGACAAGGACGCAACTTTTTTAATTTAAGATATTTTTAAATACAAAGGTCGCGACAAATGCGCTGAGAAACATTCTTTCGAATACCTTAAAACTAAAAAACCTAGAAAATTTTCCGTTTGTCCCCCAAAAATGTATAAATATGCTTCTTTCTTCGAGCTGTCCTGGGTAGAGTTCCACCTTTAAATCCTTTTTCATATTCAATGTGGTAACTGAATCCAACTTTTAGATTCACGGCTGTCATCGTTGATGCAACAGTCGTATATCCATCGTTGAAAATGCTAGCAGTAAAGTGGGCTGCAAACTCGAGTGTTTTAGCGCCGTTGGAAAATATTTTTGGAGGCAGTGATCAGGTCACGCAAATTAAGCCTTCTTCGCGCCACTTCAATAAATTGCCCGCACTCAAATCTTCATAAATTGGCTTAATCGTGGTTTCAACGTCTTTATGCAAGGAATCATCGTGTTTATATTCACAAGATCGTAGTTAATTTAAATGATGAAAGATGGTACAATCTACCTAGTTAGCATCATTGGAGAAAACGACAAACTACCCTTATTTTCGCGTGATTCTATTGCGTGATTACGCCAACAATAATAATTTCAATGTTATCGAAATGAATTAAACGTGTCAATAACTATTAGGGTATCTTACTCATACGAACAAAAAGAAAGACGACATCACTGACAATTAAAAATTGACATTTATGTTAAATTTGCAGTACTGTATGTATCATAACTTTTGGTCAATAGCGTATCTGGTTGCAAATATCGCCACGTCACATCAAATTCCTTGTTTATTCGGGAAACCATGGCATTTCCCACAAACGTCAGAGAAGCGTTTTCGTATACATATTTCTTCGCCAGCACCGAGTGACTCGTGGACATAAAATGTGCACAATAGAGGCACTAAAGAGTGCGAAATGAAATTAGATCGCGGTTCGTTAGACGAAGCGTGCGCTGCTTGGCGCGCATCGGGAGGCACGCGTTGTGTTCGTTCACCATTAATTTCATCGTTTACTTACCGAAGCGCAACGAGCGCGCAACCACGATATTTAAGTGCAATTGTTTACGACGCCTGCTGCTCGTGAAGACGACCATTCTGTCGACCGTTTCCGACGCGTGTGGTTGGAGAACGCTTTACCCAGCACGCTACTCGTCTCTCTCTCCAAAGATACGGTTTATCGCTTCCTCTATTAATCCGATTTAATGGCGCGCACCGCAAATCATTCGCTGATATCGCGGCTTCTTCTCTCTGAGTTCTTTTAACGGAGCTGGCGTTATCGTACGCGTAAAACGTTCAGAGGATATTCATCGTGACTAACTATCCGCGATCCACGGAGGTGATTTACCGTTCGGTTCGTTAGTTTTCATGGCCTCTTATATTCGAACTTTTGAGCTTGATTCTTGAACAGCTCTCGAACAATAGTAAAATACTTCGTCGAATATTCTCCGTGTTGAATAGGGATCATCATCGGCGAATTTTAGATAGATTGTGTAAAGTCCAGCTCGAGTAAAATTTTTGAACCTAATTTCGAATAAATATAAGGTAAATGACTTCATTGTCGATTGTATAAGAATTTAATTTAATAAAAATAAGGTATTTTTAAGTACCATATAAGAATATTTGTGTGAAACATGGATTATTGAAATTATTGAAGCATTAAGTTTCCCATTTAAATTAGTTTGAGTGTTGTTTGAATCCTTACGTAAAAATCATAATCAAAATTACACGCGATACGATGTTTCCTTCACAAATCAATTTCCGACCTTTAATATTTGTAGCAATATTTAAGAAATATTAATGTTTTTCTCTTATTTTAGTTGCTATGCACATCGTTCTTCTTGATTTGAGTAAGATATTTTACGTGTTTACATATTTGTACTATAAAATTGATTACATCAGAAATATCTATTTCATAAACTAACCAATCAATGAGTTGGGATGTATGTATCAATTCTAATTGAGGTTACGTGTAAAGAAGATTAACGTACGAAATAATGAATAAATACGTTTACGCGTAACGTCTTAGCCTACTAATCAATATATCGCGGAATATATCAAAATAAAATTAATGAAATAAACATCTGGTTGCAAATGGGGTCGCGGTCAGTGAGTAGAGTCATGAACCTTACATGCATTACACGAAACACGTTTGTATAATAGCAGTAATACTAATATCAATATAGATGGTGCTGAAGCGTTTGAAGCGGAATGATGGGAGACCTTTAAAAAACAAATTAGTTTTTTTAAATATAGAATCCTATATATTTTCCTATATAGTCATACTAAGATGGTATTTATTTAGAGAAATTCATCAACGTATTACACAATGTCATTTATTGTAATATAAATCCTTGAATTGTATACTAAGTAATTACAACGATAAGTAATTAGAATATAATTAATGTACAATAAAATAACATATAGGGTATATACCTACAGAGTGACCTAACTCAACCACTCCGGCCCATTTGCAAACTGTCTGTTACATAAACAAAAGTTCTATAAATAATGCTTGTCTATCACCGTTCATCGAGGTCAAGACTACGACAACCGAGCACCATAAACTCCATTAGACTCGAAACATAAAGACGGTTGGTAATCGTTTTCGAGCCAACGAATAATTGGTGCGTGACTATCGATACTTACGCGTTGTTGTAAACGTTCGAATCCGTCGAATCCTCAGCCGTGAATTCAGATTCGCACTTCGTGAGTCGAGGCGTACAATAAGTCGCGCTCGATCGATTTCGTCCTTGGTTCTGTTCGGTATTTTCGTCGATGCACACGGATGCAAAAGGAAACGGCGAGATCCGCGAGTAGTCGCAGCAACGGACGAGCAGAAACGTAATCGTTGCGTGGACGTATCATTTGGCGCAATAAATCGGCGCGAATCGCGAGCGACTATTGGCCGACGGCGACACCGTTATCCCTTGGCCGATCTACGAGAGTCGCAGTTGCAGCTGCAGCTTGCAGTGTTAAGTGCTCGCCGTAGATCGGCTGGATCCACTTCAACGGTGATCGCGTCAGTGTTCGTCACGGTGATTAGTGCGCTTTTTATATTGTTGTTGCTCCAGTATTTAACAAGATAGATTTATGAATACTGTTTTACGTTGCACAGTAACCTGCAGGCGGTATTTTCTAGTCAACATTAAAAACCTTCTTAAAGTTTAAATTATTATAAACTTTATACTCGTTTTATACCTTACTATTACGTAATCAAAATACGCCTATTCACCCGTATAAGAACGTAATACCAACCTTAGTTTCAATGTTCTATAATGAATAATTAAAACAATTAAGCTTCACCTTTAATTTTGTGATTCTTTCTACAAAACGTTATTTCTGATCAGAGAATTATCTGAAAGGCGTAACATGTTTGGATTTCGAAGCTTTCAAGGGTTCTCTTCCGTTGAAAAATAAAATTTGTTACAATATTCATCTGGTACTAAATTGTTTGCATCTAAATCATCGTAGCTTGAAACGTTTGGCTGTCGCCAAAATATTCTTCAAGCCATCCTTAATTTAGTAAATTTTGTTTGTATGTTAATTCAGTCTAGTCCAGTTCTATGTTAATGTAGAAAATTCTGCTTATACATTAACTTGGTAAATACAATTTTAGTATCTGTAGTTGTTGATAATGAATGTAAAAGAAAGTCAAAAATTAAAATGAGTAATATTTGGTTTGCATCCTTTACGAAGATTGTTAGACTGGAAAATAAAGTGTAAAAGTCAAGTAAACTGAACTCGAATTAACTAAATAACTAATTCCTTTACATTCACTTGTCTGTGAATATTTATTCTAAATCGTTGAAATATGTATATGTATTAAATTAATAATAAAACGATGTTTAGAAGAAATAGTAATAGATTAAATTGTCCCTAGCAGGTTTACTAATGTTAACTAAAATATAAATACTTACTAATAGACGAAATGTGAGTGACACAAGTAATCTAATTACAACTGTTTACTTGAATATATTTCTTTTTTACTTCGTTCGTGAAATATTCGAAATTGATGGAGGCTAAGATGATCGTTAGTTAACCGCTGTTCCATCTCTGAAATTTGAGTTTATGTACAAATAGAATAACTTGCTCGCTGCAAATTTTAGTGCTTGATAAATGGTCAACTACAGAAGTAAGTTTCTCTTATCTTTCACATTTTTCCAATAATATTTTCCTTCTTTATCCTCTAACAGTAACAATCGATCCCCCCAGCTTCAACGAGAATAAGTACAATTTTCTGCATATAGAATGTACTTCATTGAAAATTTTGCATGCAATTAGTTGAACATCAGAGAAAGACCATAAGAATTTGGTCGAAACGTGATGTTTATCATAATAGCAACAGGCCATATGTAACTGTAAACAAGGCCATTAAAGTTTAATATTTCATTTGACGTTTAACAACGTATTTCAAGCGAAACGCAATTGTGTTCCATGTAATTGGATAATATTCCTCTTAAGAGTAAGCTAACTAAACCTGATCCTGTTCGAACCTAAGCGGCGTTCTGACTCGAGACGTTTGAGATACTTTAATGGTCGTCTCCAAACACATAAGTCGAGGATGCAGCAGCTTCCCCGAAGGGTTCTCCTTCACTTGACGTCGATGAGAACCCCCGTCCATTAGATCCACTGAACTTCCAAATTCTGCCCTGGGGCGGATTTCATTCCGTGAAAATATTCGGGGTGGTCCCTTTGTAGGTGGCGCCCAATTAGTTTGAAATACTGTATTTCGTCTTCGTTCACATCAACGAATGACGAGAACGATGTTTTTGACTATATAATCTCCTACCTGCCTCGGTTCAGAGTAGAGTATCGGCGCAACGAAGAAGGCTAACGATTCAGGGAAATAGAAAAGCCATATTCGAATACACAAGGTGTCTCGGAAATAGTGATATAACCACTAATATAAGACGGCGATGACAAGTGCTTCAATGATAGAAAATCAAAAATTGTTTATTCTAAATTTAAAAAAAAAAAGCAAATATATAAATTGTAGAAATATGTAACAGATACGAAACGAAAATTTTACATGTATGCAATATTAGTAAGCGTGAATGAAAAAATATAAAATACACACGTAAGGACAAATGTAGACTTCCCATGTATAAATTTCCTTATGTTAGATTAATCGAAAGGATATGTACAATAATTTTATATCTGCCATGGAATTCCTCCTGTTCTGGTCCTATTTGGAAATACCGTAAATGGAATAATCTTGCGATATAATTGTCATTCTTTGCTTCTCGGTTAATATCTATTAAGTAAGGAATGAACGGAATTTTTTCCTCGTGTTTAAAACCGTGCATAATGAAATTTCTCTCAGGTGCGAGTTGTATGTATCCCGCGACCGAAGTCGTGCCTGGCGATAAAGGTATCAGTGTTATAACAGCTCCCTGCTTATCGTCTTTCGCAAATATTCGCTGGATTTACTGCGTCGTCGGGTACTCTCCGCGACGCTTATTCGATGGCCGTGGCACTCGACGCCATTTAGATTCCTCTCCTCGTCGGCCTCCGAAAGAGGCTGTGTACGCGTTGGCAATAATCTGCTGATCTCGATCGACGGTCGGCAAACTGCAACAGGCCTCGCCGTTAGCGGCTATGTTCGAGCATGCGTGTATGCGTGTGTTTGCGTGCGGGTGTTAAATGCGTTCCATCTGCCGAGATTGGCCGTCATTGACGAGGCTGCCTCTGGCTCGCGAATAGAATCGGCGAGAAACGCTCGAATAAAAATGATTTATACCTGCCGCGATACGTCGACCAGATAGCGCCGCGCGGCACGGATTCAATTCAGATGAGATCTACTCGTTGGGACTCTGATGCATCTACCCGGTGTCCTTCACATTTTTACGTCCTTGCCTTTGTCTCTGGGTTCATCAGAAACTTTTATACCGATTTCCATTCGCTCCAGTTCTACGCCCTCAAATTTGGTTGGTTGTCCGGAACCATCTTTTACCGGTTGTAAGTGTCACTGCACTGTCACCCAAAGTCGAAGAACTCATTTTTGGGATTCCACTAACATTCTTCTTTAATTGAAAAGCAAAAGATATACAAGGTTGATCAGGTAAGTGGAACAAGTGATAACTCCATTACTAGTGCTGTGAAAGAAAAATGTAAAACGAAGAAGATGAATGGTATAAAAAGTACTGTATTTACAGAACCACATTATTTTTTAAATAGAAATGCATATCTATTTTTGCATAGACTCAATCCCTTCGTTATTCTACGTAAAAGAGTATTAAGCTAAAGTGGTAACTGAATAAGTATTTTAATTGAAGAAAATGCTCGAACAGTTTTCCATTACATTCTACACATTTCATACAGTACTTTTTAATTGTGTTCGTTGTAGAATTAAGGTGACCTCTGGTTACTGTTGCACATTGCTTTCTTATCTCAATGTTTATTGTGCGATTCCATTTACAAAAAACGATTCAAAAGATGATTTAACGTTTACAAATTGCAAAGACAATAAAAAAGCTGCGTATAAAATATGTAGAATGTAATGGAGAAGCGTTTAACCATCTTCTTGGTAAAGACAAATATTTAAAATATCTCGCGAACTAATTATTTTGTTAATTTTAGGTTCACACTTGTTTACGTTGAAGACCGAAAAGATTGAAACAATATTCAAAGAAAAATATGCATCTTGGTTAAATAAAAATAATGCAATTGTCGAATGCACATGCACCAGTGCATTAAAAAAAAATAGTACACTTTGAACCACTAATCTTCTTTTGACATTTTTCTCTAACAGTTCTAGTAATGAAGTTATGACTTGTCACACTTACTTGGCCCACCCTGTATAATGTTAAACACGGGTCTTATCAGGCGCCATCGTGTTTATCAGTGTTACGACGTTATATCTTTTGTTTTAAACGAATTGTCGGGTGTTTCATTGCTACGAAGGTTGGTACTTTAACGTAACATAATGGCGACAAAATATTTCTATTTGATTTATTGTTCAAGTTGCAAATGGTTGAATATTATAATATGTAAAGGCATATGATTAATTTCTACACTTAATATCTCAGCGGTTCTTAAGCGAAAAGACCGTTCTCAGGATCACATTTTACGATGGACGTCGCGTTCTGTGATAGGGGATTTCTGTAAATCCAGGTAAAATCCTGAATCGGTCGTTAGCAAGCGTCGTCGCGCGAATTCTTTCACCATGGGGCGTGAACTTCGACTTTCTTCAACCTCGTACGACGGATAACCTACTCCAAGGATTACATCAGCTGCCTGAGCGTGAATTATTCAAGCGCGACATAACAACACGGATTAGCGTTAAATTGCCGCGACGTTTTCGAAGGAGAAAAGACGATATATAGAACGAACGGTTGTTAACCTCTTCCTTGCAATTAATTCGTGAAGGTTCATCGGTCAATAATTTACAATCGATTGTTCCTTCCTAACGAGTTTCTTTGTTACACGATGCTTGCAGAGAATTACGCGATTACGCTACTTAACACTTCAAGGACGAGTATTCTGAACTAGGAAAAGTTAAACTCTTTGCGTATACAAAAAATAGTCGCAGCGTAGTCAAGCGGCTTTTGAAAGGTGTTCTTCTGTAAAAAACACTTTTTCTATCGTTTAAAGAGAACAGTATTTGTAGAAACATAGGTACTTATCTGGCATATAAAACTTTAACTCGATTTTCTCGTAACCTTATTTTTCAAATGGTTATCTGTGTATCTCGAATTCTAGTTAACCGAATTACGTGAAATACGGAATAAAGTTTCAGTATATGTGCCTTTTTTTCAATTTCTTTCAGCACGCTAAAGATGAAAAAAAAGAACGTAAATAGTCAATGTCCGAGGTGTGTAATGTTCCAAGTTTTTCAATGATCAACATTTTTTAATTATTCTGGTTCGAGCCATTATGATACTGACCCTAATAAATATGTTTCTTAATTTTTTCATGTCGGGAAAGAAGAACGGTCATTAAAGTGGCAATCATGATCATGCTTTTTTTTAAATGGACTGTACAAGACCATTTGTATTAGGTTTAATTTTGCTCATTTTTATTAAGAATATATTATGTATATTATTACAATATAATTAAATTCGTGTGCAATACCTCATGAACAAACTGCTTATGGATTAAAAAAAAAAAAAAAAAAATCTAAGAGAATACCTAAAAAAATAACACTACACTAAATTATCCACTTAAAGTATTTCACGAGGAAGAAACGTAAAGCGTCGATTGATTAAGTCCAAGAATCCTGTTTACAGAAAAAGTTGTATTTGTACATGCCCTGTATAGCATTTGTCTGTGAGTAATTTAATCTGATCGTGAAATTTTTATTCAGAAGGACGGGAAACACCATTATCACCGCCACCACCTTCGAGCTCCTCCGTCCAGACGTCACCTCGTGGATTGGGTTACACCTGCGGTCCCATAGATGGATCTCTGTACGCTGTGGTACACCAGGGTGCTGCCGGTGGTGCCCGTGGCTCACCATTGACAGTTTCCATGGACAGCGGCATCAGCAGCGCTCCACCACAGCGACCTAGTCCACCAGAGGCAGAGCCGGATAACCAGGTTCATGGTGATCTCGACAAGCTCCTCCATGATATGATGCGCACTGTTGAGGTACGTTCTGTTTGTTATTGTATGATCCACTATAAAAATATCTCTCCTATAAAAGATTTCTTTTGTGAACGAGGATTTATCCTGTTACGAGAAGAAAGATCTACTGTAATTAATTACAGAGTAGTCTAATATGATTCAGGCTTTTATGTTGATCTTCATCTAGAATTCTTAATCCTTGTTTAACAATTTCTAATATAAATCTGAGATAGAATTAGACATTCGGTTTCGGAATAATGTTTTACGGTCAGTTTTAAAATCAACGTCATTATTAGATATATGTAGATAATCATTTTTATATGAAATCATGGTGTAAGATATTTTTCTGAATCCCCCAAATGCAGATGTGAAAATAATAATTATAAAGTTTGGTTAAAGTTACATATTCCTCGAACCCTCAATTCTTTTCACCCCAAATATTTCCCATCCTTTTATTAATCAAAGTATCCATCCAAGTAAGATATTGATTATCTCTGATCAACATCCCAGAACAACCGAAAATTTATCCATTTCGAATAGCTTTTTCCAAGTCCTCACTTAAAACCTCCCTCTCTAAACACACTAAAGATTATAAAGACGGTATAAGGATGTATGTTTGTTCGGTGTTCACGCAGTCGATGCCAGATCCTCCGTCAGAGGACTATAGAACGGACAGAAGCGAGAAAATGTACATTCAGGAAACTCGCAGCTACACGAGCAGTCACCCCACTTCGACGTATTCCACCCTGAAAGACTCGTACAGAGGCTACGGGACCGGGAAAGAGTCCAGTCCACCCTACAATTCGAGCAGCAATTACAGCACATTGAAGAACGAGTATCGGGAGCCAGCCAAGATCGAGCACCGAAGAGAGGAGTACGAGTATCGCGTGTCGCCTGATCGAAAAATCTCTGAGTCCTCGAACGATTCGTACAGAAAGCACGCGGACTCGTTCTCGCCGCCTGGGAACATCGATTATATCGACGAGGACATCCCCTATCACGCCCGGCAAACCAGTCAACCGTTTTCGTACGGCGCCACCACGGACATGATCAAACATCAGAAACTTTCCTCGCCGTCTCTGGTTAGGAAGGCATCCGTGAGAGGCGTGGCGCCTGTGGTCGACTTCGAAGACATCCTCGGGGAGAACTCGAGAAGACCCATCAGTCCCATGAGCCCCAACACGCCGGACCCTCCGCCAGAGTTCGCCAACGGACCTGTAAAAAACAGTTCGGACCACATCGATGGGTGAGTAAAAAAGTCTTTGTGTTCTGTTTTCAAACGTTTTGCGACCCTGGATTACCGAAATGCAACATTTCGCTTATCATCTACCTTGGATTATTCGTGGCACGGTTTCGGAGTCTTATTCTACTTAAAACGTCTGGCCTGAGTAGTCTCGTACTACTTAAAATGTCTGACCAGTTGCAGCTTACATACTAGGCGAAGATAAAGAGCTGGTTAACGGATCTGACTAGTAACAGTAAAATCTTCTTCATTATACAATACACTTGTATATTATAATCTAGACTATACTGTAAAATTCATAATGTAGAAATTATTACAATAGAATTTTCTGTTGCTAAATCGCATGTCAGGCGCGGATTTAGTGACAAATAACAATATTAAATCGTCTAATATTGAGTGGCAAATTCGATCTCGTAGAGAAAGTGTGTGAATATTTAAATGAAAATGTTCGGAAAGAATATTATATGATATTACTTTGGATATAATGAAGGTCCTAATAGCTAGGCTGTCAAAATTGGTGTAAGAAGTTTTAAGAACACGTGGGGAACACATTAATGGAAAGAAAATTGTATATTTTTTTTATTATTACTGGAGAAACATTGAATAAATTATTGATAAAACATGGTCTCTAATGCAATACATACTAAATGCATAAACATAAGTAATATTCGTTAATAAATTCATAACTTTTATTCTAGTGGAAGACGTGTCCACATACTTATGGATGGGGGTATACACTTTAAGTAGAATAGGAGATTAATAGTCGTACCTGATCGGACATTTTAAGTAGAATAGGACAGCCCCTGACCGACATATAATTAGCAGCAGACTCGAACCTTCACAGTAAAATACCCGAAGACCACGTGGTGTCTGACTCACACCACTCTCGATTAATGTTACTCTGTTATTTCCAACGAATCCGCAGTACTTCCGTCCGCCCCTATATATACCTGCCAGACTGATTGCAGACTCCCTTTTTTTGGCTACGTTCCCGCAAACGTTAACGTCAACTTCGCCCGGTGTAACAAATCCCGTAATTAAATGCGCGGAGCATCTAATAATACGTCGAGAGGCGCTTCGTCGTTCGTCGGGGTGCGTTTTATCACGCTTGATGTGTATCGCGCTGGCCACGTATTGTGAAACGAGAGATTAGGCGAGTTTTCACGGTACCTGGCGCGGAAAACGGGAGAGAGCAACTGGACCGTTCGCACTGGCAGGGACTCTAAACCAGAGCTGCCAAATTTTGATACATTTGTACAGAGTTTGGAACAGTTTGCACCTCTCGATACATTTGATACTATATTCAAATAATGTAATAAGCTCTTATATATTAGGAAGGTAAAGATAATTTGTGGCGTGAAGAAGACGAAACGCCATTTTCTAGAACAGATATAAACATCTGTATTTTTGTTATAATTACCTTTATTGATCAACGTGTAATCACTATTCATTGTACTTCTGCTAACGATGCACAAAGGTATTTATTCCGTTTTTATAAATATTTTTATTTTTGGTGGTGATGAATTCTTTGATGGCGTTTTTGATAGGTACATTATCCTTAAACAATAGAGTTTTAAAAGGAGCAGAATTCATTCCCTAAATTCCCTAAACAAAACGAAGATAATATCTGGAAACTGAAAAATCGGACATTTTACATGCAACAACTTAATAGTACAGTATGCAACATGAACGAGAAAATTTATCGTATGCACTTTTTATACATTTTGACTGATTAGGGCCAATCGAGGGATAAACGCACTATACTCTGCCATTTTTCAACTCTCCCACTTGCGTTTGCTCCGTGATTGCTTGGAATTTGCTCTCCAGGTTGTGTGTTTTGAAGAAAAAATGTGCTAATTGCTTGTCTCGCTGTCTCTATTCGGATCGACTTCAGTGATTGGCTCTCTGAAGAAAACGAAATATTTCAGTATCGTCGATTGTCGATATAATAAATATATTTCGGTACATAGCACCAACTGACAAGCATTTATTGAAAATCTCTTTGACCCGAAGATTATAAACTGTGAATCAGTCTTCCTCACCAGTACCAAAAGGATATTGGACTTTATAGAACTAGCCTCCTCGTTGTTATCCAATTCATCGAACCATGGTCATCGAAGCCCTATTTAACTCTAGCCTCTTGCATTTCGAGGACTTTCTCTTTTGCTTTTTACCCAACTGATGAAGCTCAATGCAACAACAACCCTAAGCAAGGCCTAACCCTCTCGATGCATTTTGAGTGAGGATTTTTGGTACCTTCTCTAAAATCACAACGGATCTGCCGAATCGGGCGCCGCAAAAGAGCCACGGGCGAGAAAGACCTCGACGATGGAGATTCGCGCGAGGGGGAGACGACGAATGGCGGTCGATGCGCGGCGAGGGACAATTAATAAATTGTCTACCCATACGGGGATGCTGTTACGGCATTTGCGGCGTATTTTCTGCCTGGAATGGCGAACGCGGTCGCCGTGAGTCATTGTCGCTAGCGATGTCCAGTGGAAAGAGAAAAGTCAGCTCCAACGGTAGACGCGCTAGCGGACGACACGTCGCATCGTATCGCGTTATGAAATACGAGGTTTGCGGTCAGTGGATGGATATTGCGAGCAACCGCGTTGTCGGCGCACCGATTTGTCATCCTGGCGCGTTGTATGCGCCAAGCTTGATGAAAAACAAAACCACGCGCAGAATGAATACTCCAAGAATTGCATGAGGCTCGGAAACCTCGAACCCTTTTGGAAATTCAAAAGCTTGGCGCGCCGCGCCGAGTGGTTGAGAATTTTGTATGTATTTTCATTCATTGGCGTTGTTAAGTCGTTCTAGAGTCATCGATAATCGTTGAAATTGTTATATAATAGAATTGTTATGATTGTGCAAAGGTACTATAAGCAATAAACTGTTATTTTATTTAATTTTTTGTTAAACTGCTCAACACTTTGCTGACCGGTTACTTGAAGCCAAAACTATCTCGTGCAGTCGGCTATTATTTCATAAGTGAATAAAAAATCAATACATTTAAATAATTTTTAACAACGTTTCTTTACATACACAATCTTGTATAAAATTGTATATACACAATCTTCTTCTCGACTTTGGTATACAATACAGATTTATATTAGTATACAACAAGTTTTCTAAATATATCCATTTCGCTGGACTTTTCTTTGGAAGAGCATATTTTATACTCTAGTCGAATTTATTCCCACGTATTCTTATTTTTTGTATGTAAATATAGTGTTTCAACTTTCCTCATAATCCCGTAGATAAATCTTTAAGATGGGAGAAGAACGGATATTGTACACTTTTTGAAATTTTAGTCAAAAATTAAGTAAATCTATCTAGACTATATTGTTTGCAGGCTTGAAAACTGCATAAACTAATATAAGCGCAAACAAGTTAATTCGTGACCTATGAGCAATGTTAGGTCATAGAAGAATACTCGTGATCGGTCAGCAATATGTTAAGGAATGAAAAGATCCTACAGAGTTTTATATATTTAATATATTACCATAATTATATCATTATATAAATAAATATTATATTAAATATATTTGAGAGGATATTTATGTCCAATAAACTTTAAAATAATGTAACTAATAATTATTGTTCACTTAATGATGTTTTTCTAAGAGTTCTTAGAATATCAAAAAAGTCTAAATGCATAAAAACTGATTGAAAATCGACTCTCTAGAGTAAAAGGTTAACAAAGATGTGCCGAAGAAGTTTTAGAGTAGATTTCCCACCTGAAGGACGCGACTGTTACGCGAAAGAAAAAAATTATCACTTGGCAGTCGCATATGCATTTGCAATGTATACCTACTTCTTCTACCAACGCATCTACGAAGCAATGTCGAAACAACCGATCGATCGGTAATCGGTCACGCCAGTTGCCTCATGACAGTTGCTTGGAACGTGATTCTCACTCGTGACTTTTTTCTCAATCGTGTTGCGGTCGCATCGTTTAGTTGAGAGAACGGCCTAACGCTGAGTTCACACTAGGCGTCAACAATTCATCAATTGTTTGTATGTAGTGGCGTTCTTGAGTGCATTCTTTATCGAGGTACAATGATTGCCCATTATCATACCATCTATTGTATAGTAGTTACCGCTCTTATTTCCGACAAGTAGATGCACGGGAGGCTGCGGATCTTCAGTTCGATTTCATAACTTATAAATGTATTATAAAATTGCTTATCTAGATCTACGTTCGATAGTCAAAAAGCTGGAATAATTTGTTCTCCCTATGGTACTCGATGGCAACATTCATCTGAAAAATCAGCTGTAGACGCGATGACATTCAAAAACACCATTTAAAGTACTTCTACCTTCTTTTTGCACTTCTTTCGCATTTGAACAGCGGAGATAATTTAAAAGGCAATAATCATAGGTCCATCCTAAAACCGAATATCCGCACAAGAAGATGTAGTGCATTTGTTGAGGTCAGAAGGGCGCTATCTATTATGAGCAGCTCCTATTCGATCAGACCGTCACTTCTAAACTCTACTCTAAACAGGAGATTCCTGTAAATGACGCTCTTAAGAAAAAAAGAATTTATAAGCAGTAGAAAGAAGCTTGCAAGACAACGTTCTACGCATGCCTGAATTGATTTTTTTCTGAATAAATATTGAATTCAGCTGAAATAGGTCGAGAGTCAATTTGTACACCTAACATATTATACATTTGGTACCGCCAATGAAAATTCTCGGATATTAGCATTCTTCTGCATCTGAAATATGATATCCCTTCTTAAGTATTCCAGTTCTGTCGTATAAACGTAGCCCGTCACGCGCGTTTTGGCAATTTCGATCGCCCATTGACCGCAAACCCTCGTAATTCGCTCAACGACACATCGACATTTTATCTGAATGGAGGTGAAAGCGGGATTTAACAAGTTTGTTAACCATGACTGCCTGGACGAGGTTCGTCGAACTCCAAGTAGCTGCATCGCCGTAAAATACGACCCGTTTTGTGTATCGGTCGTGAAAATAAACGTCCTCCTCCGTTCGACCCGTGGCTCCGCCAGCGAAACTACCAGGTTTCGCCCGGACATTTATGAAAAACCGTCGGTCCGCTATGATGGAGAAACAGGGTACGTTTATGGTCGAAGAGGTCGACAGACGTTTGGCAGGTCTGCTTTCTCAGCCGCAAAGAAGTTCTCCTTTCGGGGCTACACCGTTCGTTCCTTGTCTCGGTCTTGGCTTTCAGGTTCTCCTCGCGCAGCTGTCGATGCTCCTTCTACGGGGGCCGTTTCATCGGAAACAATCGTTAAAAGTGCCGAACGTTTACCGTAATTTCATCGAAACGATACGAACCCTATCCCCACGTTTGGAAAATCTAAACCATCAACACTGAGAGAACCGTTTTCGATACGAGGCTAGCTTGTAAAGCAGGCTCTGGTTGTGCCACGCCATCGGTGCAAACAGTGTGCTCTTGTATACTAGATATTCTTTACTATATAAAGAATATGTAGTTAAAAGATAATTTTGATATTTGAAAATTTTCTGAAATTATAGGCTTTTAAGCAGCGTTGTAGTATTACCAAAAAATGAGATATCTCTCAACATTAAAACCATTAACCCTTCGAGTGCCAAGGAGCGATATATCGCACCTCCATACACTTGCAAAAAGGGTCAAGAGCGATATATCGCTGCTCGAAGGTGTAAGTGCTCTAAAATATTAAAAAATTAATTTTGCTTTACGAAAGTAACGGCAATATTAGGCCCAATAAAAAAGTCGCATCTTATTTGTTCAATCTGCAAAAAACACATCCACGGATTGTGCCTGAAAGAACACAATTGTATGCGAACGCTATTTCAAAACCATATGTTTACGTATAACAATTATGAATAAAGAAAAGTATAACTGAAAAGATTTATTTTAAAAGACAATGAATTATGTTTATTGACAAAAAAATTTAAGTTCAAGTTTTTGTGAAGATATTTTCTTTATACAAACTTATTTTTTATTAAACCTATAACGTTTCAGTTTTATTTTTTAGTAATAAAACAAGTCTAACATATTTTTAGCATTGTATAAAAATGTCATCAACTTTAAAATAAAATTCACCAAAATATACATTTTTGTTTACAATCATGTAGCTTTGCTTAAAATTGTCTGGCCATTTCTGGGATATGTATGAACATTTCCTCTGGCACTCAAAGGGTTAATGCTTAATTTATATTTTTATCCGCACTACTATATATCTGAAAATAGAGAGTGGTGCAATACATCAATTGGTAAATACGTACCATACTCTTTATTCCAATAATTCTCACTAATAATTGTAGCGGAAACGTTAACAATAATCCAATAATTTTAGAAAGTAGTCTAAAGAACTTGAATTAAATTGACTGGTTTGGTAACCTTGTGTCGAAAGATATAAAGAAAGCTGGAAAAGGGTTTTCAATTGTGTTTTTTTATCCTGCACAATAGTTATAAGCTTTTGAAAACTTAAAATTTTCATAGCTTCCTACCGACAAAATATTGTCATCGCATGCTTTCAAATATAAATCAAAAGCAGCAATAAAGTCTGGTATCATCATTTCTTCTAACATAAATATTTATAGCTAAAAATGCTAAATAATTCTTGGGGGTGACACACCCAATTTCTACCGTGACACATAGGCCGAGAATTGCTTTTTTCACTATGAATATTTATTTTAGACGAACGTGGTATGTGATCTTTTTTACTATTTTTAGGTACCAACACTTTGTCGATGTGAACACCTCGAAATTTTCACGTTTATCTCCATTATCTAAAAAACTGAATCGTTTCTTTATCAGCTCATCGAGACCTATAATCGGAGGATACGACGCGTCGAAAAACGCGTTTCAACCGAGACTTTATAAACAGGTCGGCGGAGAATTTCGCCGTTGGAATTTAAAATATGTCTACGGTAATGTCTTCGGGAAAAAAGAAACTTGCGAAAGAGAAGAGAGACACTTCCTATTTCTGGTCTCCGTTCGCCCTCTGACATAATTATAAATATAGAACAGGCGAGACACGCTAAATCGGCCGCCGCGAGTCCACTCCTTTCCATTCGCCGGTTCATTCTGCGTCTTCTTTGTAATCCCCCGCTGTTCCAAGTGTATTTCTTCCCACTGGCAATTTCTTCGTGGCCGTGGTATCCCATAAGTCCAGTGAAACGACATTCGGATGCGGAAGTCATTCGAAGTAGAAGCAGGAGCACAAAAGCAGCTCGTAAAGCCTCGTACCTACAATTTTCCACGGAGAGCTCGTATTTCCGTTGTCCCTTCCGGACGGTCCAAGCCTCGACTCTCTTTCTTCAGCATCCAGCTGTTGCATTATTCCGAAACGTTCTTCTTCGCTTGGCGAAAAACCGCAGTTGAAAAATTGAAAATGTGGCCCTCGACGGTGAACGCCATCATTACGCTCTCATAGTCCGTTAACACAGTGAGTTCGCTGGATTTCACCGACAATAAAACCTTTATTCTGCGTGGAGTACCTTGAATTTACCCTAATAGATTCTGAGAGACCAAGAGTAGAATACTATAGTTCCCATTTTGAAGAGATAAAATCGTGATATGCCAATTTACTTTAAAGCTTAGATACTAGGGAACTGAGGCCAACAAGAAGTGCTTGTAACTTTTCTGAGAACGAGATTATAGTAGTTCCTGCTTTCAAAAAGCAAAATGAATATTTTCGATGTATTTACAAGGTGGTGTATAACAGTTTGTACAGAAGGTTCCAATAGCCTTGGTTTCAAGAAATAAAATCTAACTAAATAATACTCAAAAAATAAAATCGTTTTGATTCTGAATCTATTCTTGAGTACTAATGACAGTGCACATATGTTATCTTTTTGTAGAGGAGTGTAAAAGATTACAGAGATTAATATTTCGAAACTCTTGAATGTTATACACCAGTGCTTCTCAACCTTTTTAGACTAAACGCCTATTTTGTCGGGTCTTCTTCTTAATTCGTCCACTTTGTTTTTTAGAGCTTGAAATTGCATGAAAATGTCCAAAATAATGTCGGTTAGGTTTAGGTTAGATATAAGTAAAACGATAAATGTATTTACGATAATATTTTCTATACGATATGTGTACAGAAACCATCCCCACCACTTTACACTTTACACTCTACAAGTTTGCAGCCATTAGCTCGATATTACTCGCGACGAAGGATTGTTCGTCACGAGTAATACCGATTATCAGGTCTCACCACGTGGAGGTTGCTGCGACTGAAGACCCGGAGATAAAAGGAATCAAACTTCCTTCTATCTCCCTCTACATAGAGTATACATACATAGATGCATACTCTACGTAGAGTCAACGAGTTTAATACTAAGTACGAAACGATGAAAATCAAGGGAAAAGAAAATTCCCTTCGATTTCAAAAGTCTAAGTCTGACTCTGCCAAATACTTAATTGAACTAAGAGGGGTGAAGCTAAATCGCGACACGACGCGACCATGAAACTGGACTTACTGAGTCAGTCCCGTTTCCTCTTGTTTGATCTGCACTCGAGAGGAAGACGACCGACGTTTCCGAACCAGTCCTCCACACCCTGCACCCAGCTGGGAGTCACGACGGACCCGACTTGCACCCGTCTCACTGCGCTTTAGACTTACTGCACTGCGCTGAGAGCCTGGGCTACACCAGACGGAATACAGTGAGTGGAGAACCGATTCGGAGGAGTCGATTGTCTTCCTCTCGAATACAGATCCACCAGGAGGACGGCAACCGACCTGTCTCTCCAATTACACAGTTGGTCACTTCACTTATCACATGAAGCAATAGTGACCGAAGTGGAGAACGAAGTTGCGAGTCCAATATGGACTTAAGAACAAACAAAACAAGTTGATTAATAATTCTTTGGTAGATGACAGATTCTCGTACATGCATGCCTTAAAACTAAGTTAGGTACATGCCTTAAAACTATCCAAACCAAACTAAGGTACCCACAACCAATACCAAGCTACGATAACTACGGGAATCTACACAAGCAAAAATAGAGGGAGCCGTGACGCGGATCGTCGAAGAATGAGATCGCACCCCTCGTATACCTGTGTCGAGGGTCGCGGCTTGCTATCGAAGAAGAGTGTGATAAGGACAAACAACAACCGCGTGGCTGTTGATTCGAAGGCTCGTTGAATCGAGGAAATATTTCGCGAATCATTAATATCACAGAAATATCATATTCCCCATCATTGTTTATGGTAAATAATAAGTTTGGTTAATAATTAATGTAACTATTGTCAAAAATCAATATTTTTGGAGACGATTTATGCTCACGATTAATGTCTCGAATGAATACTTATTCTGAACCAGAATTGTTATTAATATTTAATCGAACACTGAATGATACTGTATGTATCACAAATGTTTAATTATGTCGGAGATATTAAGTTTTAATTGTTCCAATCAATAGATGTTAATATATAGAAAAATATCTCACGATTACTTATATAATTTTATTCTCAACTTTTCATGTTCGGGTATATACATACTTATATATGTATATCCGAAAGTAATATTACTTTCTCGAAAAACATTGGTATAATAGTCTGAAACTTTAAAATGAATTAAATATGTACATCTCCGAATTAAATGAATATTTACAATGCATATAGTAACATTCAGTCTTTGATTCAAAATTAATAAGAATCACGATTCAGAATAAGTATTCATCGAACACAACAATGGTGAGAAATTTTTATGTATCGTTATATCTGTTAGCTGGAATAAATAAAAGTTAATTTCTGTAAATAATTCTGTAAAAGTCTAATAAATGGAGTCAGAAATGTATTCAAATCAAAACATGTTAGCAAGTTTTTGACATTGTTCTTCTGTGCTGCCTGAATTTTATTTTTCTTATATAATCGTGTACTCAAAGAGTTAAGTCACGTCATACGCAAATTGTTATATTTGTCGATTTTTATTATTGGCTCTTGCAAAATGATCATCGCCCCTAAAATCAGTCAATTAGATAATCAGCCACTTTAAGGTGTCACTCGCCACCGTTGAGGAACAATATTATACACGGAGCTAACAGGAATTGTACGCGTCAGCGACATGCAAAGTAAATTTTGAATATTAATATAAAACAGATGACTAAATTCTTTGATCCGAAGCGTCGTATGAAACACTGTGTTGCACGAGAAGTTTGCGATCCACCTAAAATCGCTGGGGTGTATTTCGGAAGGCTAAAGGATTCGCTGCTCTGCGTATAGGACCAAACGCGAACAGAATCGAAGGACGGTTGTTTTGGTTCGCGATCCATTTGTTCTACGAGGTGGAAAGTGAAACGCGGCTGGGAATCGACGTCCTAAAGCGACCTCGTCGATCAGGATGCAATTATCCTGGGATCTATCGCGGTAGGAGGTCCTGATTCTGGGCCTTCTTCTGACTGGTAACCGTGACGGGCCGGTTTGTTGCTGTTCTAACGAGGCTTTGTTACACGACTCGTGTTCCCCTTCACCCCGATCCCGTGAAAGTAGCTTCTCGTATTTTCATCTGTTCGTAACTCGACGCGGAATCGCGAAAGCGAGAAATCACGAAAGACGTACAGGATGAAAACAGCTGCTCCGCGGAGATAGCGATGCTTATCGTCGACAGGTGATCGAGAATCTTGCGTATTTTTGTCGATCGTGTTTTCTTTCTGTCTCCCTCTTCCCTGTGAAGTAGGAAATCGTTGTTATACTATAGAAAAATAAAAATAATATTTTAATCAGTAGTTAAATATTCGACTTGATAAAAATTCTAATCTATTAGGTAGACAAAAGTGTAATAATTTATTCCAAAAATACACGAGTTTAAGAAATGAATTATGTTTGTATCTTGTGAAGGATTCTTAAAGTTTGAATGGATTTCTTCTATTGCTACAGATTAAATAATAGAAGAATGTTATAATATATTTGATATGGTAAAACACTGTTTGTTTATTAATTCACCTTGTTCTTTTTCATTAATAGATTATCGTGGCTGAGACAGCAGCAATTGAAGCTCGCCGCGAGGAGGGACGAAAGAAACCCAGGGAAGCTATGGCGACAGGAGACCGGAAATCGTGTAATTGGCGAGCTGAGGAGTTTGCAGAGAGGGAGGCTGAGGCACGACGGATACGCGAGCGATTCCGCAGTTCTCGACGACGATGATGACGCGTGGATGACTAATTCCATTTCCGGACAGGTAAGATGATTAGTTTATCGAATTCACCAATGGAAACTAGACTTTCCCATTAATACTAAACCTACCGACATTTCATAATTTCATATATACCTAAATTTCTACCGTGATCGGTCAATAAACTTTAAAAGTGTTACATTTGCTACAGTCAATTGAAAAAGTATTACCTCGTATTATACTTGTATTATATATAATCTATAATACTATATAATAATATATAATAATGTACAATATATAATTGTATTATATATAATGTGATAACATTGTATTGTATTGTATTAAAAATTTAAACTGCGCTTCAGATGCTCTTAGCACCTACAAATCAGAAATATCTACTAAAATATAGCACCTACTATTATACTTGGTGTATTAATAATTCCGCACTTAATCTCAAACTTTAGAGATCGCATTAATCATGTTCTAATAAAGTGCATGATAAAATCATTTAGCCCTCGATTGCTCGAGTGTAATCGACTTGGGTACTAAGGAATGCCATTCAAAGATCGAAATGTTATACGTGTAGCTTATTAATTCACTTGTGTTTGATTGATTTGTTCTTATCGTACATCCCACCTGTCATTACATGTTATCTTTAATCTCTCGTATAATCACTGTGATAACAGACAAGTACTGATGGTGTATATTACTTATTATGATACGTATGACGTAACCGTATAACATATGGTATAATAGATTACAAAATACATATCTTTGAACCAGTTAATGTTAAAATATCTATGTTACCAAAATTTTCTTGTATCTGCCAATGAGTTCTATCAGTCTACATTTTGCTCCTGAAACTCTGAAACGCCACTTTACATGAAAATTATACAAATATACGTTTAAAGATAAAGACGTTGATGATTAATTAATTTAGATGCAATCGAGGCCGCTTCCATATACCTCGGCGCCAGCGAGTCCTCTGCTTCCACAACGATCAAGCAGCCGGAAGTACAACGGTACCACCGGAACCGGTACTCTAGGCAGACCTCGAGCAGAGAGCGTGAACGAACGTCCTTTCATGTCCGTGAAACGGGCTTACGAGTATCGCAAATACAGCGACAGTCAGGTAAGTGTTTATACAACCAAGCTAAAACAGTCTACGCTCTTGGTTCGCTGGAGTCGATCGTGGTTACGATCGTTTCAAACATGGAAGGGAACGTAAAACATTCAACGTTCTACGAGGAGGTCTACTGTAGAATTTCAACAGGGAAGCAATCTTTACGTTCCTTGGCAATATCCTTAGGTCGTTTGCTTTAGATTTTCCTATTTTTCGTTATAGGAGCAAAGTCAATTTACATACCAAAAACTCATTTCTCGAATATAACGTTTATTAGACGTTTTACTTTTTGCCTTGGCGTTAGGTCGTTTTTATTTTCGTATTTTTGAAGGTGGCGCAAACTGGAGAGTCGAAAAGGAGTGAAATCTTAACTAAGAATGTCTAATCTACCTTATTGTATTAATAACGTGTTTTTGAATTACGAGAATTGAAAATTAACCATGTACATGTATGAAGTAAATATTTCTTTATTATCGAGACTACAACTAATAATCCAAACTCCAAATAATTAATATACTTCATTCAAGTACCCTTGTTTAAAGATCATTTTATATTTCTTTTTCCCCTGATTTTCGAATCAATAAAATGTAGGAAATTTAAGTTATCAGGAATGATTAGAGTTCTCATAAAAATCCTTTGGTTTACATTAGGTTGTCCCGAAAGTTTCTTTCGCGAGTTGCACTCAATTATTTTATGTGATCGTGTTTATATAAATAGACAATCTAATTTCATTGATATTCATGTTTTAACAGTAATGGAGCGAAATGATTCGTGCACAATTCAGTAATGTAACATAAAACATAAAATATTGTGCATGTATTACTTATTAATAAAGCGAAAGAAACTTTTGGGACAACCTAATATATGTCTACAATAAGTTAATATTTCCTTACAAAAGTATACACGAAATTCCATATATAAAAAGTATGAACACTTTTTCCAAAATATGTATAAATAAATGTGTAAAGTTTGAAGAGGCTATTATCGATACTGATTGAGAAATAAATTCATGAAGAAACGCCTCTTTTTAGAGTTCTAAGGTAGAAGACCTCCTCGAAGTAATAAAATCATAGAGACGATCGTACGGACGCACGATGAGTACTTATTGAGTTGTTTCGAACGGTCGAGGAAGCATCGAGATTACGGTGCCGGTTAGCCTAAACGCTCAGAACTGCTTAAAATAATTGTCGATAATAAGGATAATAAATTCAGGGCGGTTGCACGATCGATTCCAGTTCACGTCAATGGACGGCGGCAGCACGAACGCTACAATTTAGTCCCTCATAGTAAAAGCAGCTCCTTCTGCGGTGCCGTATTTTATGGTTATGCCCCGCAGTTAGATCCTAAATAGCAAGAAATAGCTCCTTAGTCCGTAGACCGCAAAACGATCGCGTACTTAAACCCGGAGTGCAGCTTAGTCCTTTCTACTGCCTTCATTTTATAAGCAACCACCACACAAAGTGACTCCCAATAGGGTGTAACGTAGGGGGGTAAGTAACTCGATTCACGATCATCGATTGTAAATAAATGTATCATAAATTAATACGATTAATTTACTAACGAAGAGTTCGAATAATTGGAATGGCGGTGCAACACAGAGGCATACAAGACTTCTACCGACATCATAGGAACACCAGCGTTACTAGTTGAGAAACGTCCGCGTAATCAACGTGCGCGGAAAGCTTTAGCTATTTCTTAGCTGGTTGCGCTTGTGTTTCTGTATTATGACGTTAGGACATGATTTACGCCTCTAATCCAATCATTGCAGATTTGATTATGGAAATATTTGTATTGAGCTAATTTTTTGTATGTATTGTTATTTAGTTGTTATGAACAGTATATAAACTATCTGCCAGGGATGGTTGTTTGAACTACTTTTCAGATTTCTCGACAGATGTAAAAATTTTGATTCTTGCAGATATTTAATAAACTACTATATTTATTGAAAAAGTGGTTATTATTAAACATAAAAATCAGAACTTTCGTCTCACGTAGTGTGTAAACTATTAACACTTTACCGATCGGTAATTTATTATTCTTCTATTTGATATTGCAAGTAATACTTTCTTATTTATTACTGATATAGTATTGTATGCTCCCGTCGTTATATGAATTATGAAATATCCAGTCCAGTCAAATGACCGTTTTCAAACTTTTGCGTACACTTTTTATATACAGTGTCTGTATAAATCGTATACAATTGTTTCATGCATTATCCAATGTAGCATGTGAAATATTTTTAAAATACAATTGAAAACCGTGCCTTTAAAACTGATCATTTATTCGATAACGATAGAAATATGTATAAATGAAACATCGGTAGGTTTAGTGTTGATCTAAAAACGATTCTAATAGATAAAATAAACATTGTATAATACTAATGTTAGGAAAAGATAAAATATTGTTAAATTGAACTATATGTCCAAACGCTACCGATCGGTAAAGTATCAACTATATAAACAAAATATGTCATACATTTTTATTTATAGAAAACATCCTTATCATTACTTTTAATAATTATCTTTCCAGTATATACAACAATTTCTGATAAGCTGTCTATCAAATAATTTCAGCGCCAGTCGGAAACATAAAATTTATTTTCAAAAGTACATGGAAAAAATGAGCTCGAAATGATATTTCTATAATGTCTTGTATATTTGAATATAAAGTGATCGAATTACTCGTATCATGTAAAATCTACTCGATCACGCTGACAGCACGGAAAGGTGTAGACACCTCAGACTTCCTCTAGCATGAAGCGCTTGGCTTGCTTTTCAGAGCCCTCCGACATCCCCCCGCTCAGGCTTAGCAGCCGCACAACCCTTAGGATTAGCAATGCAGCAACAAGCAACGTTCACTAGCGCGGACAAGCCGCAGCCGCCGCGACCAGAATCGCGCAGCGACAGTTTTATTCGCGCTGACGCTTTGTTGCGCGAGCACCGCCAACAGCAACAACAATTTTCCGCCAGCAACGCCACCAACAATCACACGGAGCACAAGCAAGAGATGGGCCAGGATTTCGCCTCTAGTCGAAACTCTAGACCCGAGTCACGTAACCGTATTGTGACGTATCAGACCTGCAGCATAAATACCAGCAACGACAGGACCGTCGACCACGTGGACGCCGGATTGCTGGCTTTGGTCGACCAGCAGCCGACCGCTCAAACAGCTGCTGACCCTCTCGTGAGCCTCATTCAATCACTGGCTGAAATTTCGCCCGTTCGTTCGTCTTCATCCGTGACTAACAAGTCCGTGAACGATCATCCTGCAAGCATCGACATGGCAGCGACCACGACAAACGTCAGCAGCAACGTTGCTAACGCCATCACCACTAATTGCTCCCCTAACCAGTCGCCCAAAGCATGGCAGAATTGCACCCAGGTTTGTCCCGGCTGTGAAGCCCCCTCCTGCAGGAATCCTTAGTGGTTTGACTTGCACAACATTTTTTTGTTTTTCGCTTTCGTGCGTATGCACAAGGAACGTGGAACTCATCTCGTGAATCATCCCATTTACAAAGCGGATCACTTGAATTTATTGTTCGAAGATAAGATTCGGGTTGTGGGAATTCATTACTTATTCGTTAAGAAACAAATTCAAATTCAAACGTGAAAGTCATTTTCCTTAATTTCTACACTTGTCTGCTATCTTTCAGGCGGTTGTCTGATCCTTTTCGGTTGTTTTAAATCAAGAGTCTACAAGATAGTGGTGAAGAGATCGGAATTGGATAACTCATTTTAAAAATGATCACAGATTGCACTCTCAAATAAATGAATTCATATACAAATGGATTGTATGATCGGTGGAAGTTAAGAGTTTAGAATTAATTTGTACACCTAGTAAATGGATATATTCACTAATGACGAGCCGTAGAAGCATATTTTCGCTATTAAATATGATCAGATAAGATCGCAGTACACAGGACCGATTATTTTAACGAAGTCGTTCAATATACATTCACTAGAGATGGTTCACATTCATTGGCCATCAGTTTTCACTGCAGCTAATACTTTTCTCAAATAGAGTAAAATCTCGGACCGCTCCTTGTGCATATTGTTAACCACGTTTTAGATTGTAAATTTCGATTGAGATTCCAAGATTGCTTGACACGCCTAGCTTGGGCTAAATGCACAAAGCGATTAGAAGTGTGCAGCATTTTTTTTTATCAAATGTCTAAGGTGAAACAAGCGAGTGACGATAAAAATTGAATGAAAATTCACAGTCGCACAATGACTCGGGGTCATCGTGGACCGAGAGGAGCATCAGTCCTGGAAGCACTGTAGTGGGTGGCGCGTCCAGACCTCAAACGCCAGCGTTTCCGGTTCATCCTCGAACGCCATACGTCAACAACTCCTCGCCTACGGTGACATTCGCATCCGATCGTCCGTACGTTACGTCGAACACAACTTACAACTTAAACAACAACAACAACAACATGAACCACGTCGATACGGCCGGGAACAACAACAACAATGTCGGGAACTACGGTAGCGAACGAACGATCTATATCGAAGAACGAAGAGAAGTCTCGAAGGAGACGGGACTTCCTCCCAAGAGTCCGACGACACAGAGGTAAGGCAACCAAGCTTCGTTTTAACACGCTACTGTTAATGTGTTTTATCTCCCCCACCCCCTCTCCCCGGACTAGTGTCAATAACGTTTGAGTTTCGAGACACTTAACTCCGTCAATAAAGTTACAGCTTAACAGTGAGGCTAGAACGAAAGTAATTTGTGGAGTACAGAAAAGAGGATGTTAATAAATGGTCAATTTTGGAGTAGCTTCGGCAACCAAGTTATTGACAATCATTCGTTAAGTTTCGAGGAATTAGAAAGTCACAATTATTTATCGCCGATATGATGGGAAGGTTATCAGAAAGTTGGCGAAAAATTAGGAATTTTGCAAAAAATGCAAAATATTGGACACTATTTTATAGATAAAAGTGTATATTAATATTTTGTGCAAAAAGCTCACAATAATATTAGTTACCACTCATGAAAAGCGATAAGGGTAAAATATCGGATAAGGGTTCATTTATTCGAGGAAACATGTTTGTAATTGTACTACATATTTACATAATATTTACACGACAAGCAAATAATAAGCGTTATGCCTCGTCATCCTCTTCCTTCGATGAAGAATCTTCGACAAAGTAAAAGGATGTTAGTATGCAAGTGGATGTATGCTTAGTGTGCTTAGTGTCGAACAAATACGAAGAACCACAGTATTAGTTATACTTAACGAGTGATTCCGTATTAATAATTTAAGTGCTGAAGCTTCCCGTAAATTGGGCACTTTTTAACACTCTTCTTTTTCTCGATAACTAATCTGGAGTTATCCCCATCACTGTTTTCCTTTGAATAATGAAGCAATAAAACCATTAATTTTTATAGTTTCTAACGTATCTTTATAAGAATATTGGAATACCCAAAAAAAGTGTACTTCCATTTTAATTTAAAAACTCGGGAAATTAAAAAATTTGATTACGCACACCACGATCAATCCAAATCGTTTACTTTGGAATAAAATGGAGAAGTTCACTGTCAATTTACAATCTATAATTTCGATGAGTGTTGGTACACAGGCAGAACATTCAAAATTATCAAAAGGCGTATTTTCTTTTAATGGCTGTGTGTATATTACAGGTGTAATAATTTCTCTGAAATTTATGAATGAATTTAACATACTTGAACATAATCAATTAACCTCTGAGGTCATTCGAGACTCGTCTGCAATTTAATTTTTATTCGGCTTAAATCTAATAAATTTGTCGTGTTCATAAAAGAAAAATTGTCATCGAAATCAGAGATTGTCGATTGCGTGACGTTCCTAGTTAGGTGCAGTGTGCTTTGTTCGCGTTTGACGATATTATGCTACTCCGAGCCATTGCTGAGGAGGCAACGATTATGACGCAGATTGATATTCGTGATTCTAGACGCTTGAGTTTCCCGGCAAGCGGGCCACTTAAACAAACGCATAACAAACGATGGCCGCTCACTAATCAATCGGCATCGTTCGACTATAGGTAATATATAATTGAGAGCACTGGAACGCGTGGGAAATTGCAAACTTCGTTTTCTCTGAACGACGACGTGACCGATCGACGCGAGAGAGACGCGTCGGTTTCAAGGATGCGTCGTGAATGTTTTAATGTCGTGCCACTAACCGTGTGTGTTGGTACACTTCCATTGCAACTGCATCGTACTGGGAAACCAATTTACATTTCGAGAACTGTTCGTATTTTGACCATTGTTTGCGAATCGTAAACTTCTATCCCGAGTATTAGAATTGTTTCATAATCGCTGTATACAATGTGTTCGATCATTTGAAAACTACAGAAACGAACATACAACGATCTCGTTGGAAACAGTCGATGCAGCTGCACCAGTTTGCAGCATTATTAAGATGTGAACGAAGAACGGAGGTCACGTATATATACGTCGTGTGTGTATTGCACCTGTCGAACTAACAAAAGCTCGAGCTTCTTGCATCGTGTACTACCTAGAAAGCATATCATCATGCAACGAATGTGCAAGCATCATCATCACAAAAATAATAGGTGACTCGCGTTATCGATTAAAATGTACTTAAAATTTAACAGGTTTGACAATAATTCACTAGACTTTCTGAAGCATTCTGTATGTACGTATGTAGTACCTGCACGATTCTGCCCATACTTATATTTCAACCATAATTAAGTACCGGTCTAATTAAATAAAAAAATAAAATAAGAATGCTCTGGAAAGTGTACGAAGTGCTTTTTACCTAACAAAGTTTTAAATTAGACATACAGAGTAAAGAATAATTTTATTTTTACTTTCCTGAAAGTTTAAAACAATTTTTGTTCGTTCCAAAAAGTCGATCCGATCGGTTGAAATTAAAATAATGTAAATTCATTGGTCGTAGAAAGTAATTAGTGTGCGATCTTAAACCGTATATTATTCGAAAAATATATAAAGAGTCTGTGGTCCAGCAGCAGATTAATCACAACGAAAAGTCAACGTCGCTGATTAATACGTATAATAATATTTGCACTGTTTGCTTGTTTCGGTGAGAAATATTATCTTAAAAATCTTACGTGTATATATGCGTATTGAACGTGTGTCATTGTTAGACAAAGCAGTTGTAATTGGCGACTCACTCGATCATACTTTTCTCTCTGTGTTTTCTGTGTCAATATTTCATGTTCCTGTTTCCAACCCTCCACCCTCCCCCGTCGATCTTTCTTACATTTCTTGTATGTACCACGTTTCCAATGTTTTCTCACGCCGTACACACCACTTTGCACGAGTCACCTGACAAACACACGACACACGCGTCTGCCTGCACGGAAAATGATCTCGCGCGAAATGCACTTTGTAACGATACGTGTGATCGCTTCCTTGTAGCAAGGACCGATCCGTTTCTCCGATAAACGAGTCGACGATGTCGCAGTCGCAAGCTGTTTCACGCAGCCCTGGTACTCCGACTCACATCGAATTCGCCCAAAGTCCAAAGGTACGTATCGTGAAATCAATCTCGTTAAATATTTACCAATTTAAACCTTGGTCGACTAACATCAACGTAATCCATTATCATAAAATAACCTGTTCTTTAACTTAACACTGAAACTATCTATCCATTCGATTTTACTCGTGTACCTCAAACTTCTTTTTAAAATAATTTAATCGTAAATCATCCTTTTGCTGTAATTTTTGGTGACGATTATTGAAATCGGGAACTAATTATATTCATAAATTGACTCGCTCCTTCTCTCCTTATTTCCAAAGATATAGTAATGCATGCATTACATCTGCTTGTTACCACTGATATCCGGTAGTTTTATTTAAATTATCAATATTTGATTTCCAGTTTCGTTTGATTTTCTAGCATGTGTTCAGAGTTTGAATTTATTTAGTATTTTTTGATCATTTTATTGATAAATATCGATGTAATGACATTTATCTAAACTTCCTTGTGTAATTATAATTATTGTACATTCCTTTATCAAAATCTGTATATTCTTCATAGTTGCATTCATGTATATATATATATATATATATATATATATATATATATATATATATAAATAATTTATCGTTAATCTCAATGCCAATAGTATATTTATTATAAACAACAGTAAACAAGAATCCAGTGAAAAATGTAATTATTGTAATTTACATTGCATGAGATGATACTATATATAAAAGTATTATTATTAATTATAGAGTGCCGCATCGTACACCTCCATAAACAGCGGCGGCCAGTCATCTCCCCAGGTCCAGTATTACGGTTCGAGACGGTCGAGCGTCCATTCGAACACCGAGCCTCAAGAAGTAGCCGATGCCAATGTTAAATTTGTGCGCGACACCAGCAGGATCTGGTACAAGCCAAACATATCTCGGGAGCAAGGTGTGTGTGTATGTGTGTTTTTCACTGAAATAATATTCTCACGACTACGAAGAGTACGGAATGTTAAAATACGTATTCCACGTTTCGATAAAAAAGCAGAGAGAAATTCGATTTAAATGGTAATAAAGTGGAATCACGTGGATGTTCGATTACGTTGATGTTGATTCGTTGCCTGTCGATCATCTGCCGCCGCAAACTTCTGTTTGAAACGTAGGAGTAGTTTCATATTAAGCTCTAAATTTCAAACTAACCAATTTTCCATTATTTCGAGAGAAATTAAACGAATTCGAATATTTCGTAGCAATCTCGATGCTGAAGGATGCAGCACCAGGGACATTCGTCGTTCGGGATAGTAATTCTTTCCCTGGAGCCTTTGGGCTAGCTCTGAAAGTAGCAACACCGCCCCCAGGCGCACCGAGCAGCCCACGAGACCCATCGAGCGAGCTGGTCAGGCACTTTTTAATCGAGCCAACCTCCCGCGGCGTTAGGCTGAAGGGTTGCGCGAATGAACCAGTTTTCAGCTCGTTGTCTGCACTGGTTTACCAGCACAGCTTGATGGCAATGGCTCTACCTTGCCAGCTGCTGCTTCCCGAGCCAGAAGCCGCGGCCAGAGCCCTTGACTCACCTGGTGCAAACAGTGCTCAGCAGTGGTTCGTACAGGGTGCAGGTGAGTCCTTAAAAAATTTAATAATCAACACTCTTCTTAGGAAGCATTATATATTCGAAGATATCTTTCTTCTAAATCGTGTTACATATTCTAAAAGAAATTTACATTGATATTTTGTAAGAGATTTTCAATCGATCACATTGTGTGATAAAGCAGAGGTCTCCAAACTACGGGCCGCGAGCACCACCAATCCGGTCCGCCATAATTTATTTTTATTACAGTGTTAAATTTACAATGTAAAACAAATCATACGGAACAATAATCAGATGTTTATATTTAACAACCAAGTGAGAAATACAATAACTCACATACATAGTATCACTGAGTATTTTCACTATAATTCAAAATTATAGTATTGTTGGTATGATAAGCTAGCTAGGTTTTGTCCCTTGAGACTTAGTAGAGGAGACTTTCATCCAAATCCAGTCACTTTTGCATTTTGTCTCGCCATATTGAATCCGCCATTTTGAGTTTTAAAATTTTGAGTTCACATTTGGAATCAGCGACCCCGAGAACCCTTGTATACCAAATTTCATCCAAATCGAAACAATTTTCTTATTTTGGTCAGCCATATTGGATCCGCCATTTTGTATTTCTAAGTCGTGAGTTCAGATTTAAAATCAGCGACCCCGAAAACCCCAGTATACCAAATTTCATCAAAATCGAATTAATTTTCGTATTTTTGTCCGCCATATTGAATCCATCATTTTGAATTTCTAAATTTTGAGTTCAGATTTGAAATCAGCGGTCTCAGAAACCCCTGTATACCAAATTTCATCAAAATCGATCGTCAGGAAAAATGGATATAAATGTTTCTCTTTGAAAGAACTTTGAGGGATTCTCCAACCAGGAAATACTACAATGTTTACTATTATGTCATTGAAGTTAAGGGGGTTCCTTCTAAGAAATACTACAATGTTTACTAGTATTTCTCGGAATTGGAACGGCTTTACAACGACGCCATATATATATCTAGGTCACTACGTCGGTCAGTCATTTATAATTGTCTATAAAATAGGAAACTTTGAGGTGTCATAGCTCAGCGTGGAATTGTCCGATTCGATTCTACCAAAATTCAATTTGAAGGGCACAATTTCTACTATCTAATACATAGTTATTATCATTGGCAGATACTTTTAAACAATTGCTTTTTTTTTATAACAATGTATGTGACTTTGAAATGCCTAACTCGGCGTCCAATCGTGTGATTCGATTCTAACAAAATTCAAATTAAAGGTTAGAATTTCTACTATCTAATAGGTAGTTGGTATCATTGTTAGATACTCTTAAATAATTGCTTTTTTTTTTTAAATATAATTATTAAATATTACTTTCATTGTACCATGTAGCTGAGCGTAGATTCGTCCGATTCGATTCCAACAAAATTCAAATTAAAGGTTGGAATTTTTACTATCTGATAGACAGTTACTATCATTGTTAGATACTCTTAAACAATTGTCTTTTTAAATATATAATTATTAAATATTATCTTCATTGTACCATGTAGCTCAGGCGTAGATTCGTCTGATTCGATTCTAACAAAATTCAAAGTAAAGTGTCGATTTTCTACTATCTAATAGGCAGTTACTATCATTGTTAGATACTCTTAAACAATTGTCTTTTTAAATATATAATTATTAAATATTACTTTCATTGTACCATGTAGCTCGGCGTGGAATCATCCGATTCGATTGTACCGAAGATCAAATTACAGAGAAGAACTCTACTCTTAAACAAATATTTCTTTTTTCGTAAAACTTACATCGTCAAATACCTTCCTTAGGATCATTCCACAGGAAATTGGAAAATAAATGGAGCAACATATCAAATTTTGTACAAATTTGAGTATGTTGTAGTCTTTAATGAAAATTGTGAATTTTACAGGTGTTTTCCTTTGAGATCATTAAAACCTGCAACATACTCAAATTTGCACAAAATATAAGATGCTGCTCCATTCAGTGTCCAATTTCCCGTGAAATGACCACTCAATATTGTTAAATAGATGTTTAATAGATTAATTCCCATCTACTTAGTATATGCTCAATATAAAATATATATTTCCTCTTTAAAAGAAAGTCAGGTCTAAATGAGTTAAAAAGACTGCAATAATTAGAATTCGATTTATTGGAATCGCTAGACGAGAATACCCTTAACCATTTATGCGTTGTGTTAGCATTTTCTGTTGGTTATTTTTACATGAATTCCTAATTATTTTCAGCCTGCAATGTTTTATACCTTTTCACTATGGACACGGAATCATTGACCGGACCTCAAGCTATCAAGAAGGCAGTCACAACCATGTTCGAACAGAAACCACTGCCCGTAGCGACCATCGTCCATTTCAAGGTCTCCTCGCAGGGGATAACTTTAACGGACAACGCGCGGAAGCTTTTCTTCCGTAGGCACTATCCAACAAACAACATCAGTTATTGCGGATTGGATACCGATGATCGCATTTGGGATTTTGCTAGTGAGGAAACTGGACGACCAGGCAGTGCTCAGTGAGTAGTCCCTCAAAGTTTAGTTTAACCCCTTCCCGTACCATTTCGCTCGACGAAACTACGGCCGGAAACTGATATTTGTGTTTGGTCAGACTATTTGTTTACGAGCTTGGCTCGTGATATTCATGTTTGGGCCAAAATCTTCATCGCGAGTCAGACTTGTCAAAGTACGGCAAGAGGTTAAACACGATTTTTTTTTACCGCTTATACCGACATCCCTCTTTAAACAAACTGTCGTACGAACTAAACAC
The DNA here is from genome assembly GCF_026225885.1 of Hylaeus anthracinus. Taxonomy (NCBI): domain Eukaryota; kingdom Metazoa; phylum Arthropoda; class Insecta; order Hymenoptera; family Colletidae; genus Hylaeus; species Hylaeus anthracinus. The sequence goes on from NW_026535284.1 coordinate 3,283,962, forward strand.
TCTAAGTTTACCAATTCTTCGACACTTTTGGCCCCGGTATTAACTAAACGTATTTTTCCAGTCGCTGCTTCGGATTCGTCGCTAGAAAACCCGCCCATAAGTCGGACAATCAGTGCCACGTGTTCGCTGAACTAGAACCAGGCCAGCCTGCCACAGCCATCGTGAATTTCGTCAACAAGGTCATGGTGGGGAACTCGGTGTCCAAAGCCAACATCGTCTAAATCGCGTTCATCGGGTCTCTGAGATTCTCCCATAACACTTTCATCCTTGAGCTCAGACGACTGATCATCGACACGAAAACATATATTAACAATGTGGAACCGATAAAATGGAAGAAACGAGAAACGAACAGCTCGAATCTCGCAACGAAGAAGAGGCGTTCCCGCAACAAGATTTCATCGACAAAACTTGTGCGGTACAAACGACGCTAGCTGACTTTCGTAATAAGTCTTCATGCATCTCGTGAAACGTAGAATCGAGTCAATAGGGCATGAACGTGTTCTAAAACAGTTACTGTAGCACTTATCGATAGGGGTTGAACGGTCCTACCGCCAAAGTGAAGATCGAAACGAGGCGAGAAACTCGATTCCATTCTTCGCGTCGGTGATCGCACGCTTGAAAAGAGAATTAATACGTGGTAATTATTTTGTTCGGTAACATCAGATTTAATTCAGCGTGGAAAGGAAAACAAACCCCTCGTGGTTTACAAGGGCGATTCAGGACACAAAGATTTATTGAATTAAGATCTTTTTTAAAATTTGGATTATCGTCCCGAAGGTGGCCTTCGTCATAATCTAAAACGTCAACAAATGAATCTTTCTTTCCGCGTTGCTCTTACAAACGATAAAGTGTTGGTGCTTTTCCCTCCACGTTGACTTAGATTGACATGAGAAAATTGTTAACGGCGATCGTTACTGTTGGTAATTATTCTAGCAATTAGTAGAGTAATATAAATGACGCTCGGAGCACAGTACGACGATGCGGTTTGGCGTACTCGATCGATCGTTATTGGGATTTCATCGAACATTGATGAATGATTTCGCTTTTTAATACTCTCCCGTGGTGGAAAGTCTGCGACATACGAAAATGCTTCTAATAACACGATCAAACGTTCATCAGATTCCAAATGAAATCGTATTTGTCACTTAAACGGGCGACTACCGTTTCGAATCGTAACAGTTTCAATTAACAAGAAACATCGCTTAGTTGTGATACGACGATGTTTATGAATTTTCACACCCAGATAGAGCTTTGAAAAATATTAAAGCAAAAATCATCTTCAAAATTATGAATAGAATATCTATAGTAATGCCTAGTATAATGATTGAAATCGAAACACTCTGTTATCGATATATAAAGCGCGACCGGAGAATATTTTTCTTGTTGATTCCGCTCCATTGAACTCTTTATCTGCGACAATAGTCTCCGCAATACTTAGCATTTTCCAATGCTTCATTCGGATGTGAAATTTCATAAAAATCGTAGATCGTCGATCGAGCGCAACGCAGCGCCATACTTGGCCGCGAGCTTGAAACTATTACGCGAACGTATCGATAGCTGGTAGCCGTAGTAGAGTATCGACCGTGCTCTTCGTGCGAATCTCGAAGAGCATCGCGTATTCGCGGGGCATTGCCCTGATCGAACAAAAGCAAACGAAGGAGAAAATAAAAATGGATAAAGTATAAATCATATGCACCACTGTGCAAACGATAGTTGAATCCATGCATGTTATATATATACATATATATATCACGTTATACTTGGGACTCTCGAGTAATGTTTATCGAAGAAAATGTTACGTCGCGGAGCCGATACTACGGTATCGCAGCCCGAGAAGATGCATCTGAATCGAGGTGGTTCACGTTATAAATAGCTGTAAATAAGCAAACAGAAAGTAAGATAATGCCTTGGGGATGGAGAACGATCGGCGTTCTCCTGATCGAAAGGAGCTTGAAGAATGGCAAACGGTGTGGCGTTCAATAGACGTAGAGAGAATCGATTCGATTCGAGGGTGTCAACGAGACGGAACAAATAAACGATACTCGAAGAGGAGTAGCGTATCGAAACGAAGCATCACACGCGTCATTTCTTTTTGATGATCCCCCCTAACCCGTAGGTTCTTGCCATTATTCGTCATCGCTAGAGGGACGTCCTTCGTTTGCCGTTATTGTCGATACCAACGAAGGAGGGCCCCTGCGCGGTGGACGACGATAAGCAGTCAATTATTACGAAAGAATGTTACACATGTAATTATGACAATACCGTTGCAGGAGGATTTACACCGAATCTCGGATCGTATCCTCGGCGTTGCAGCTAGTTTTCATCTTTTCGTATTCTTCTCGGTTTCGGGAGGGAAGATCGGTCGCGGAGGACCTTCGCGTTCTCTCTTTTTCATTGCTATCCAACCCGTGAAGATTGGTTTTCACGAACCACGCAGGTAGACACGATGAAGAAGTGGGGGCACTTGTCAGACACCGTGCTAGTCAAAATTCGATGTGTATACTCGGACGAAGAATTCGATGAGGTAGATGTATCTCGGCCCCCGCGAAAGGGGACCGTCGAGCAACCGATCTTTCTTCCCACTTTCTCTGTTCTTTGTCTCGTCTTATGCGTTTCATTTCGTACACGTGGAAACCCGACTAACAGAGTAATTATTAATTTAACACCAGTCATTATAATAATTATTAATTATTATTACTTATTTACGCTCTATTGTTACGTACGTTCACCCAATAATTGTATCGTTGCGCACCGGGAACGGTCCGCTCTTATAGTTGTAACAACAATAAACAATATTCGCAGCGTAACGTGGTGTGTTTCATTTGATTACGATCAACTTGCAGCGATCGAATGCATCCTTTATTTCCTTTTAAAGAAAAAGTAATGTATCGCGATGTATTACAATAAAAGTTACCGACGTCTTCCGAAAATATTACGGTGAACCAAAAGTTTTTCCTTTTTCTCATGCTCCTTCTCGGCGAATGTTTAAATTAAATAAATAGATCCAAATTTTATGTTATATTTACTTAGCTCCTGAATTGATCATTCATATCGCGTATTAAATATTACCGAACTACTGCACATTTTTAATTCCATTTTAGAAAAATCGTGGGAAAAATCGAAATTCACGTTCTTCTACCTAATAGTTGTAACGGATTTTTGCAGAATGAAGTATTTAAGTATTTATAGAATAAAATATTTACATCTGATTTCTGCAATTTCGAGTCGATCTTTTATCTTTGAGACTAATCTAACCGTATTTGAAATTGAAATAAAAAAAAGGTGATTACTGAAACGAATTAGTGAGAAACCCTGGCTATAATGTAAATCTTCGGTCCCAATTTTTCACGTACAGTTGAGCACTACTGCCTTCTTTGGCAAAGTAGAACTGAATTGGAATTTCTTTTTCGTTTTGGCATATCTAGTTATATCTAGAGCAGTCTCACCTCTGCATAGAAAGTAGGATACTCAGCAATATGGACAAATTGCGTGTCATGCAACATCGCATGCAGCATCCTCTGTGTCGAAATGGAAAGTTATCTGAAAATTGTATAATTTTTCTTGTGGTCGACATTATCTGTACGGATTTTCCATTCACTACCAATGAAAAGTGGAATAATTCGTCTAGCATGGTACGCGGTAAGTGGCAAATTACCTAGATTACCGTTAACGGAACAAGAATGGAACGAACGTCGTCGTGGAGAAAAGTGGTGGAATAACTTTTTGCTCGCTACATTCCTCCTCGTGACGCTCGCTCACTACATTTCATCTGGAGAAGATTAATCGACTTCTAAGATTGTACATTTTTTAGAAAAGTGAAGTATCGATTTATTTTTCTAGACCACTATGCAAGGCTTTCTAGTCTCTACAGGTGTTGACTATTTAAAATACATACTATACTAATCTCTATCAGATTCTCAAAGACTCGAAACTAAATCGATCTAGTATTTAAGTAAAATTTGATTAAACAATTAAAACAAAAGAGAAATATTAGATTGTCTCTTTGATTTTTAAATCAAAATTTATTAATAAAAATAATTAATGAAATTAAATAGTCCCTACCATTCGTGTTTACCAATGCTTATAGTATAAATTTGATTAATACATTTCGTAAATTTAATTTGTGTTATAAATGTCACTTGAGGCTATGGTTCAATAGAGTGCGTATAAAACAAGAATTTAGTGTCATGCGAGACAACATTCTTTAAAACTGAAAAAATAAAGTAAAAATCCTTTAAAACTATTAGTTTATAAATTTTAATAAAATGTACAAACTGTCCTAAGACTTTTGAGAAGCAGTATCAATGTATATGTTAATCTTTTGCACTTGGAAAATTGTTTTTAATATGACGGACCATCAAAATCAAGGCAATTTCGCAATACTTCTAAACAATTCAAAGTGTACCACTGACTCAATGGAATCTCGAGAACTTTGTTCTGCTATTACTGCGAGGAGCCTAGAGATATCGAGAAGGAAGTTGGGTATTGAATACCATACTGAAATCCCGTAAGCCAGGCCCGTGAAGCAAACCAGTGAAACTGTTGTTTTTCGCATACGCTTACAACCAACAAGTAGTTAGACTGGTTTCGACTCGGACCACGAGGACAGTCAATAAGGAGACTTTGAGACAGTCGCATATTCTGGCCTGATTCAGGCCGACCATGGCTGTGGGCATCGAGTCGATCCTTCGTATCGTGTTCTGTTTCTCGTTGATCACCGCGTGGAATCGAGTTAACGCGCGACCGCAGCGCGCCCATTTTGAATTTTCTGTGCAACAAAATTACAACTGTTCGCCATTCGATAAGAAGAATTGGTCCTTGGAAGGTGGAAGCCACGAAGTGTACAGGTTTGTGTCGATCGAACGTTTCTTGTTTCTTAAAGAAGTCAAAATCTCTAGTGGCACGAGATATCCATGATTTTAAAATTACCTTTGGACTTATCTTAAAATTAAATTTAGAAACTGTATTAACACATTGTTGACTGGTCACGAGTATAGTCTTGTTTGCACTTACATTAATTTATATAATTCTAAGTAAACCTGAGAACAACATTTATACCTAGGTCTTTATAGAAGCGTTTTAGGTCAAACTCTTAGTCGCCATAGTGTAAATAGTGTTACTTAACTTGTTACTGTAATTTGAAAAAGTGCACGTATGCGCATTACATGCCTATCCTTGATTTCCGTTATTCCTTCATTTTCTCTTTTTTAAAGATTTACTGAGAATATCAGATAGTTGCAAGGCCAAGTCTTAGAGAAACATAGTAGCAAAGGGAAAAATCGCACTAGAAAGTAAAATATCGTCTTTTCAAAGAAAATGCAGCGAAATGGTTACATTTTGGAAAACTTGTTGGGTATCATTGTATACAGATAAATCCTATATTGCACACTCGAAGATGTACTTGATATAGCCGGTCGGCAAAGTGTTAAGACTTTATAGAAACAATATACATACATATATTTATGTTCTCAAAAGGTTCAATAAACATACTAATTTCGTCGCTTTTATTGAAACTAGGTGACTTTCTATCTAAAACGTATGGTTGATCCAGTATTTATGTTGCAAAATAGAATTTCTTGTTTCCTGAAAATAAAAAGAAAGAACTGAATTATGAACACGCTCAGCATTTTTTGATAGTTGACGTACGATAGAAAAGTTGCAAGCTTTCTTGCAGATACACAGACGAAAGAGAATCAACCACCAATGAAACCCACGATGGATCGACGCTCGTATCTGGAACGTCGTTTCTCAAGAATGTGGGAAGAGAAGTTTCTTTCACTGATATCTTCGAGTCGATGTTTTCCGCGGTAGCTAACGGAATCGGTTCATTCGTGACTTCCATCATCGGCCAGGAGAAAAACGTAAAGTCACGGTCCTCCAAAGTTAGCTACAGGAACCATCAGTTGATCAGATTGTTTCCCAAGACGGAAACACAAGTGAACGATCTAAGGCATCTCAGAAACACCGAACCGGAAGACCTCAAATTCTGGTCGCAGCCATTTCAAAACAAGTACGTTTCCTATTATCTGTTCGTTTTATTCCTATTTTAATTATAATTGAGCAGCATTTTAACGAGGAAACGTTGATGTTCCAGAACAACAGACTTGGTTGTCGCGCCAGACCTTGTTGCCGATGTTAAGACTTTCCTTAAAGACAGAGGAATCAACTTCAAAGTACTGATACCGAATCTTCAGGTACGAAAAATTCTAATACAAGACTTTCTCAATAACAAGTAGAGGAAAGTGGCCAAAGTTGAGGCCCCAAATGGTTTCTTTATAACTTTCTTAACTTTTTGCACTCGACAGGTGACTCTCTGTATATCTCTCTTATTACATGAAGTTAAAACTTAATTCAACTTGTACCATATTCTTTTTCGTAGTCAAATACATCTTTCTAAAAGGGAGTCAGTTCTCTTTTCAAAAAAAGCTTTGTATTACAAAATTGTATTGTAATTTTAGATTCATTTTCTGATGTAGCAACGACAGTTTCTAGATGAAACTTTTAATAAATAAAATTATTTATTTATTTATTAGAAATTTCTTCAATTTATGTAATAATTTATGTTTCCTAACAGAAAACGATAGTCCACCAGAACCCAAAAATGTCAAAAGAGCAACGCGATGACCTGGTCAGCACTCAAGGTCACAGCATGACTTGGAAGAGGTATCATCGATACGGAGGTAAGTGTCTCTTCGAGACAGTGTTGTTTACAATGCAATTATTTATGAATTGAAGTTAACTAATTTACATTTATGAACGTGGTGATTTAGACTCTTTCATTTGGTCATTTTAAACAAGAATGAATTCGGTATATCTGTCATTACCATATTTATGAATGTAATACATAATAATTATTCTTATTATGAGAAAAGGAATAGAATATTCTAATGTTAATTAGTTAAATTTAAACATGATTGTTAACCTCACAATTGTTCACAATCTTCGTTACTTATGTACCTCAATTTTAATTTATTTAAGATTATTTCTCTTTTAATCTCTTAAATCATCTTCCGTGATTATATATTTAATTTTAGATAGCTCACGATAACTCAGAAATATTATAAGCCTGGGATTATCTACGAAGTATACACAAATTAACATATTTTTTATTTTCACAAGCATTTTTATTCTGACGAATTTTTCGTGTAAATGATGTCGATTAATAAGCCATTTAACTAATGAACACTATGCATTATTAATATTCCTCACAAATACTTAACACGTGACTGTTTTCCTTGTAATTCATTATAGACTCGATTGAATATTTTATAATATGTAATGTAAAATTGCATGCTCGTTTGAGAATTAAATGTTTCCTTTCATTCGTCGAATTAATATACTACCAGCCATTAATTTCAATACACCTCCGTGTTTGAGATGTTTTCGAGGTGAGATAGCGCACTCGGGGCATTCAAGCCGCCAATTTTTCCATAGATTCAACTTCGGTTACCTACCATTTCCCTTGCAGTACATAATATAAACAATTTTTATTCACAATTCGTCCTCCTCAAGTGCATCTGTCAAGGTGCTCCCACGAGGGATGTTGCAAACTCTCACTATGCAGCTTTTCTGTTCTAAACTTCGCTATCTGTCAAGTTATGAATATCGAATATTTTACGACCACTATACGCTGATATTGTATGAATGAGTATAAACCTCCCAGACAATAATAGTTCGACTGATTTATGTATTACGTATTATGACAACCATTATTTACATTCGTTTTCTTTGAGAAAGTTACAGCTGTGATAATATATTAAAATTGACAGTCGGTAGTGTACTTTTTTAACACATTAGAACCTCCATTTTTCAGATATCCTTAGGTACATGGAATACCTAGTTCTCAAGTACCCAAAAATAGTGGAACTGATAACGATAGGTCACAGTTATGAAGGACAGCCCATAAGAATGGTAAAAATTTCAACCGGACCTAACAGAGTAGGGGAGGCCAAGCCAGTCATCTGGATAGACGCTGGTGAGTTCCACTTTTTCAAAAAATTCCTTCGCGAACGCGTTTACCTAGTTACCAGAGAGAAATACATGGAGACTAAAGAATTGGATCGTGCTCGATTTTCGGGTGGACCAACGTGAAATTATTCATACAACAGAGAAATCTGGTCAATTGCGTGACTCTATTATTCGGATGTTTGACACGAAATCCTGATCCATACTTTCTATCAGATTTAATGGCAGTTGTAAATGTTGCAGAAAATGAAACATGTGAAGGTTGTGATGTCTGGAATGTATTGCTGAAACAATTACTAATATACGTGTATTTTAAGATTCATATCATACGACTTTCGCCTCGTGCAAAGCCAATCGTTGTTGCATCAGATTTGATATCTGTATATCCCAGAGCGAGGAAGTATCAATCGATCAATTACAAGCTTAAACAATTACGATGTTCAAAAATCGGATCAATCATAGTCAAGAATTAAATGAAACGATTGTTTGAATTATTCCTGTGCGAATATGTTTCGATGTATCTTGAAGCCCTTACATGCGTCACATTGATATGCCTTGTTCTAGTTCTATGTCTATGACTGTTCCATATTCTACACGTTTCGTAGCATATATTTACATACTTCAGTAAAGTAAAAATAAAATTAAACAACAAATTCGAGTTTCTTCGCATTAGGCTTGCTAAGACTTCAAAACTAGATTTTCTAAAATGTTGTATCGCGTTACTTATCCCAAACCTAATTTATCTTAAGTGTATATTATCATTCAAGGATCGCAAACACACTTCCACTTAGACACTACCAGAAATCTATTTTAATTTGTTAAAACCTGGAAAAGTTAATTTTTAACTGATTTCATTTGAAGTAAATACTATCGCAATCGCATGGAAATATTCTTATTAGAAATATCTAAGACTATTACTGATTTCACTTTATTCTGAATACACACTCTTACAAATTCATGACAGCACGGACGTAATTATTCAGATACGCAGACATTCTAAAATCAACTAAAGGTTACTTTTTAATGGACGCTATCCTAAATACATGATCTTACGAACACAAAGCGTTCAAGCATCCGTGGATACTCTACACTACCTGACCTGACATAACAAGCCAGGCTCGGGCTTATGCTCTGGCGACTGAGTGCGCGCTAATCGGGCGCTGTGATTGGTTGGTGTTTTTCGTTAATAATTCAAAAATGAAGCCCCCATCGACATTTTTGCAAAAGAAATTATAGTTCGGAATCGTGTCAGCTACGCTCCATTTCCGGTTCTTATATGAGTTCTGGAACACTCTGTATTTAAGCGTTTTAGCGAAAAGATTGTTATATTTATAAAAAAAATCTTGAATAGTCGTGTTCGGACAAAGTGGATAGAATATATAATGCGTACGCTTTATCCGGTATAAGCAGAAACTAAATGAATTCACATGCCTTAAGTAAATCGAGCGTTGATATTTTTCCTGTATTGGTCAACAACTACGTACGAAAAACTTTGCAAAATTCTTCGAAGAAGAAAGATGTGGAACTTGATATGAAAACACTAGAGAAATGTATTTCAATCAATGGCGACCTTTATGCAACACTTGTAAAGTTTATATATTGTGCTTCCAGCACTTTATACTAGTTTGTAAACAATTTGACCCATTATTAATTTCAGCTGTAAAATGTTCTATTTAAGATTGTGTACTCATTTTGCCCGACTGGCCCACCCGCCATCTCTTAGGGTAAAGAGGGTTTGTGTAGTGTTTTTGCTTTTAATTATTATTTCATTTTGATTTTTATAAGTTTCATTTTTGTTCTGCGTTTTGAAAAGTTAGTTAGATAGCAAATTCGGAAAAACAATTGAAGAGCTTATGTTTTAGCGACAAGAGTTTTACTTTACTGTTTGAAGTTGAAGTAAAAGTCTGAGAACATTTCGAGAGAATAAAATTTCAAACCAGATCTGTCTGTAAGCGGATATAAGTCAGATCTATGCCCTAGATTACCTGCCACGAAATATTATAATTCTGTACTTGTCTGTAACCCGTCTATCGCGCCATCGGGACTCAGGGAATCGCTCCAGATTTTCGTCGATACGGAATTTCCATGCCCATCGCGTTTAACGCGACCCTATACCGTTATACCGTTCTTTTTATCCTCGAAGTGCCGTCGTATTCGACAGGCATGCACGCACGTGAGTGGATCGGCACTGCTGTAGCGACCTACATCATGAACCAGTTGGTAGAGAAGACTGCAAGCTACACGAAACTACTCGACAATTCGGACTGGATGATTCTACCCGTCGCCAATCCGGATGGCTACGAGTTTACCCACACTGGCGACCGCTTCTGGAGGAAAACGCGAAGCAATCATGGTGAAAACGAAGAGGGCAGTCGGTACGAAATCATCTTTCCCTGGAAAACTATGTTTCTTTGGGCACTGTGCTCGACGATTTCAGTTACTAGGGATCTGACTAGTTTAGAGCACAAAACATGAGTGATGAACATAGATGAACATGGATGAACATGGATGAACATAGATGATATTTTACTTCAAAAACTATTGCATGTATTTGTACCCTTTGCACTCGGAGCCATTTCGTTACAGAATGTGCGAACGGGAATCACGTCGTATTACATAATGTAACTTATAAAGCATGTAATTTACTGTAACGATACTTGAGCTTACATGAATCTTTAGATACCGAGGAACATATTTATGTCAAAAATCAAAACTGTATACTATTCTAATATGTGATAATGTGTGAAACAGTCATACGAGTAGATATGCATTGATAGTTTCTATCTTTTAAGTTGCAATCTTCGGCTTTCTTGTTTATCCTCATAAATTGCATCATGTCATACAAGATATGTTCACACATATTACTTTCTTATACAAATGCTCTTTGTCGCTTTTTTAAGGTGTAGACTATTCACACATTCTTTTTCCATGTAGCACAAGCTCATATTTGCTCTATATATATCCTAATACATGTACCATATTTTTATTTGATTTGTCATGATATTTAAATAGAAACCTTCAAAGAATCATACACTTCAAATCATACAACAAATTTTACACTTCTATAAATTTATGCTGTATAATCACTAATAAAGTTTTCCTGGACTTACGATATCCACTCAGAAGAGACATCCGAGTGCAAAGGGCACGCAAGAATGGTTATCCGTGTCTTCTCAATATAAAAGTATTTCTTCAAGTATAAATTATTCATTGTTCTAAGGTAATGTATGCACGATTTTACATCGAAGCAAAACATTCTATCATTAAAAGACGATTCTCACTGCGAAATTCAACTTTTTTCTGTATCAAATTCTGGCATATTCGCTTTGAAAAAACTACGGTTTGTTTCAGTCTGTAGAATCGGATTACATTGGTATTTTCATTCCAGGCTTTTTCAACTCGTGAACCATTACGCGAGATGGTTTTGGGGCAGATGCGAGGGTGTCGACCCGAACAGGAACTTCGATTACCATTGGGGCGAAGTGGACAACAGAGGAGCGAGCCAGGATCCTTGTGACGAGACCTACGCTGGACCACACGCGTTCTCTGAGCCGGAGACCAAAGCGATGGCAGATTACATTCTCGCCAATAAAAAGAGAATTAGGTAGCCAGGAACCCTCAGTAATAAAACTAATTCTTAACCATATTCGCTATAATATTTGAAACAAATAATAAATAATTTTTGAAGTTCGTAAAAATGGGAAACGTAATCAAGAGGTACAATGTATTACACGAAGGTCATTCAAATATAAACTTGAGTTTTGTACACAGCCTCGTATGTGTGTAAATGTACGAAATTAACAAGTATTATTGTCAGATTTACGAAAATTTACACACGTATATTGTTCTCCTGTAACATTTTTTTCGATCCTTGAGAATTGTCACAATTGTTTCCAGATCTCTCACTTACTGCATACTTTAAACTCGAAAACGTTGTATATCGAAGATCGATGGAATGTCTGAGGCCATTGTAAAAAATTTAATTTGTTTCAACACAAGTAATGAATATTATTTTCAGAATGTATCTAACGCTGCATTCTTACTCGCAAATGTGGCTAATCCCGTGGGGATACACCTACTCCAAGCCCTCTGATTATTCGGAGCTGGCGAACGTTGCTAGAAAAGCGATAAATGCAATCTCGAAGGTTCACGGCACTGATTATCAACTTGGTCCATCGTCTGCCCTGTTGTATCCCACGTCAGGTATGATAAAATGAAAAATTAATATTGGTAGCCGATACAAAGCACGTTACTAATCCCCTTCTGTTGATAATATTCAATTATCGATTAAATATAAATCGTCTCGGAATTTCATAATTAATTAAAGAGATAAGTGGTGAAAGAATGTCTCTTACACAAATAAAAATAATTTGTTGAAATTTTATTGCATCACATTGTGGTGATTTCGTTCCGAGCTAGTAAGTGTAAAATACTCGTCAATAGTGTAAGATACCGCGACAAACCAAAAAAGTATCCGATTTTTGAACAACGGTAACAAAAGCAGTAAACATTCGATTAATACAAGGTTTTATATTTCGTTACTATTATGCGAATGAAAAGAAATTCCAGCAGATGTGTAAATTTTATTGATTGAACTTTTACCAGAGCTCGGTCACTTCTTTTGTTTATATTTTGTAAAATATTGAGAAATTGACAATTTTGCTACGTCGTTACGTAGAGAATACATTGCAGTTTATGATATTTTTGTTACAACTATATCCGATTTGCCGAAATCTTGTCCATCGGAAAGCCATCTCGAAGAAAAATTGTTTCGCAAGATTGCGTTGCTGAGGGTCAAAAACAACTATTTATTAAAATGTTGCTAATACTTTTTTTAATTCATATAATAGTAAAACAAAATTCACAATCTCATATCACCTGACTATTTGCTTTTTTCGTTACTGTTGCTTAAAAATAGTATACTTTTTTAGCTCACAATATTTTAGAGAAAATTGAACGAAGGTGAGGCAATTTTTTAATTGAACTTCTATAAAATCTATCTAAAGTATACCTTATTAATGAGATAGTCAATATTATCGATAAGGATAGGTAAAATTCTTCAAATATGCGGTTATAGAGTAACAGAAATTTTAGTTAATAGTTTCATTACAAATATAATAGTACGTATACTTCCCTGTAAAAGAACTTGGACTATTCGCAAGAATTAACAAGTATTGGGTCAACCAAACTATAAACCGTCTATAAAATACTATTAAAGTCAAACTTATTTGCACACTTTATGAAACTAATTTTAACTTTTTTAATCCGATACATTTCGGAATAAAAAATATAGAAATTGTTTTCGTGTCTAAGAAAAACTAATCTAATCACAATCGTTTCACAAAGAACAAAAAAGTGTCAATTTATGAATTTTACGATCGAAGATAATAAATCCCTGTAATTTTCCGTCTCATTAAAAGATCTTTAAGTACTTCATTAATAGTGTCTGGAAACCCTACTTACGCGATAACGCGAAAAGCAAACTTATTTCAGACGTGAGCGATAGATGTCGATCGTACAAATAATAGAATAGTGAAAAAGAAATGGTGACTGTTGTCAGTCCTTGATCCAGTTGAAACTCGAGATGTAACTCGTGACAATCGTTTCCAGGTGCTTCCGATGATTGGGCTAAGGGTGTAGCTGGAATAAAGTACGCCTACACGCTGGAATTGCGGGACCGTGGAACATTTGGGTTTCTACTTCCTGCATCGCAAATTGTACCCACAGCTCGCGAAATTTGGTCTGGGATAAGAACCATCGTTCGACTGGTTACTTGCAACACGTGAAATTCATTGGGAATAATTTGTAAATCGACCAAAAACCGTGTACGCAACGAAACGAAGATAAAAACAAATATCTCGCGTGCTTCTTTCGATGAAAAGAATGACCGCCAACAGGTATCAAAAATAAAACGTTCGTACGTGATAAAAAAATTGTAGGAGATAATGCCGAATTAGATTTCATTTCGAGATTTGAAATCAGTTCAAAGTTCGCTAGTCTAATCTTTCGATTCTCTCGCAAACCAGACAAATGTAGATTAATGTTTAAATAGTTTTCTTTAATTTATTTTAATGCTTAATTTTAGTGTTGCCCATATTCACGATGGGCATGTAAATATTGTAAAGTTATTTATCGAATTATGAGAAGTAGAATCGAAATTTTACTAGTTCAGCGTAGTGTACGTCCATTAGATAGTAAAATTACTTATTTAAATATTTATTTAAGTAGAATGTAGAAAAATGTAAAGTGAATAAATCAGTTTTTAAAAGGAATTGGAATCGAGACTATTTTCCATATTTGTAAATCGAAAGTGGTCTGAGTTCAAACACTATGCTTTATATGAAAATTTTCATTCGAATTTTGTGTAAATGTTTTTTCAATTTAGGTAGTCTTATGCTTTTTGACCTGAACTTTCTATGCGTTGTTTACTAAGACGACGTGCCATAATAAATATGAAAGAAATTGATTCACCTACGTGGCTTTATTTGTAATTTATGCATTGCTATGTAATGATAACTTCATTTTTTAAATTAAATAACATTAACCAATTTTATTACTTTGGCTTGGGGAAGAACTTATTAGCATAAATAGAACGAACAGTGATGAATATGTTACAGGCACGTAACGTTGTCGATGAAATTGCAGAACAAATTTTAACCGTTCCAAACTTTTCATTTTCATTGATTTCAGCTTATTTTTCAACACTTTTTATCAAACCACTCTTGAAAGTTAAATATAACCATTTTTAACGTAAACATAGTACTAAGTGTTTCTGTTATCAATTACACGTTTGAATTATCGCCAAATATCGATGTGTATAATCCTATATAAATCGTAGTTTCCGATTGAGAATCATAAGTTGTGAGAAGAAATTCAATCAACAATGTTGACCAAGTGCTTGTTAGCAGCGATTCTCGTGCTCGAAGGTAAGTAATGCAATTTGTCGAACATTAATTTACCATTTCACATTTTCAATAAGATCCATCATCGTGCTATAAACGGTTCACTGTTTTCGAACAAAATCGTTCGAAGAGTTAATTCTTTTAAATATTAGTAACTTTTTCTTTTATTTATACTATGAAACCCCTTGCGGGATTAATATAGGCAAGCGATGCATGGGTCAGGCGCTGTGATTAATCGGTGATTTTCATTAATAATTCAAAAAAAAAATATATACATGTCGAATTGAGTAATCTCGTTCTTTTCGAAGTCGGTTAAAAACAAAGCACCGTCCAACATTTTTGCAAAGGAAATTGTGGTTCAGAATTGTCTCAGCTACCTCCTATTTCCGGCTCTCACGCTAATTCTGGGATATCTTGTATACATTGTGCATATATTCTCGGTACATTTATTTTTGTAGTAAAATAAAAGGTTAAGTTATAATAAATATTCCAACAGCGCAATCAACAACGACGCAACAAAATGGTTTAACTAAAATGATTATAATGACTTCATAGTGTGCTGGGCTATACCCCATAGCCTCAAACCCCGCATCACCGATAGCAATGATGCCGAACTCGGAGAATTCCCATACCTGGTCTCCGTTCAATGGGGATTCCCACCTCTAAAGAGTTACAGCCACGTCTGCGGTGGTGCCATCCTCAACGAGAAATACATCTTGACCGCTGCCCACTGTATTCCGAAATATGGTAAATTGAGAGTCGTCGCTGGCAAATACTACCTCAACAAACATGAACAATCCGAGGTGATCGTTGACGTCGTTAACACGATCATTCACAGCCAATACCACACGTGAGTTTGCGAATAATTTGAAATACGTTAATAAACAAATTGACGAATTTGTAGTTGAAGGTGTAGCGTAGCTGTTGGTGGTTTTACATAAATTAAAACACTACAAAAGTAATCCAAACGTAACAAACGAACGAAATTATGTCTTAGAGATAGATTTTACCGAAGTAGAAACCGGAAGTATCAAAGCGTTGGTTTTTCTGATAAACGTTTAAACGTCAACATTAAATCTTTGTTTCTCGATTAGAGTTGTACTTCGGCAGATGAAATCTCTCCGAAACATTAATACTAAGTATCCCGTTAATTATTTATCGACTGCTGCGAAAAGTATATAGGATTAGTTTCGGTGTGTATTTCAAACTCCATAGTCAACCACACTAAGAAATAAACCTCATGCTTGGAGACTTTTCACTAGTTCAATAGAAAAGCCAAACGAGATTAGAGGTTCAAATAGAATATCGTAGGTCCTATGTCACGCCACAGAATTTAAATTGCATAACGTTACCTTCTCGAAAAGTGCGTAATCACAGTACGACACTTTTTGATTCCGAAGTAAGCTGATACTGAAAATACAAAGTACTGTATAAAAAGCGTCACATGTTTTATTGACATAATTTTTGTTACGGACTTACAGGGACAGTGAAGAAAATGACCTCGCCCTTTTGAAACTGGAGTACCCCCTGAAATTCAACAATTTCGTGTCCGCTGTCGCCCTGCCGGAACCGAAAGCAGAGCTGTCTGGAGAAGCTGTTCTTTCTGGATGGGGGTCCACCTCTAAATTGCCTCTTCCTATTTACTCCAACGTTTTGCAAAAGGCTGTTGTACCAATTCTTGAAAACGCCGACTGCCTTCAGGAACTGACCAAAGACCATCTCATTGGCAAAGTACCTAAACTCTTCGACTCTGAGGTTTGCACCGGAGTAGCTGGCAAGGAAGTGTCTGCATGCATTGTAAGTAACCATTCTCGTTTTCCAACTATTTACTTATTATCCACAAGTGAAAACAAGAAAAAAATATTATATGAAGTTTGTTTATAAATGCTTTGTTACAATATTATTGGCAATTTATTGAGTCGAATGTATATTTTTCTGACAACGAATAAGCAAATACCTAAAGCTTGGGTTGATGATAGCAATAGAATGGGTTCATTTATTCGTTTCAATTTCAGGGTGATGCTGGTGATCCACTCGTCCAAATCGTTGACGACTCTCCCGTCCTAGTTGGTATTGTATCATGGAATATATTGCCATGCGGATCTCGCCATATGCCCACTATCTACGCCCGCGTCTCCTCCTTCATCGAATGGATCAACGAGTATGCCGTATAATATTCTACAAAATACTTTCATGCGATAAACTAAATCCTACAACCTACATCGATTGTACACCAACAAAATTGAATCTTCTTTCCATGAAGAATGAAGAAGACTGTAATTATAATTCGAGATTAATCAGTCTATGAATGAAAATTATAAATGATACGTTAAAAATAAATTTAATTGAAATAAAGATGAAGTGCTTATTCTACCTACTCCCTGTTTGAGAAGATTATCGGTAAACTTGATTGTGGCATTGAAAACTCACCATAGAGGTAAGAGATATTGTGAAGACCACAAAAGAAAGACGTATCCTCCGTGTGGATGTCAAATCATCATTCTCTTGCGATCCTACCGATCAAATCAATGTAAATCGTATTATCGTTTCGAACGAACTTGTAGGAGTGAGAACAATAGACAAACTCCGAATAAAGCTGAGGTTGGGTTTGAATAACACGAAACCAGCTGTTCTTCGCCTCTTTAGACTTTTTTTTTTATTACATATTTAACGTCGCATCAACCTTTGAGTATTAGCGACAGTTTCTTATGAGGTTCTCTTCAATGTTAGATGTTGATTCATGTATGTGCTTTATCTCTGTACTAGATGACATAAAATAAACAAATAAAATAAAAATTCTATATCTAGTGCGTTCTAAGTTCGTTTGCAATAACTTTGTACAAACCAGAGATACACGAATAAAAATGATCTTGATTAAGAGTTTGTACAGAGATTATGTGCAAATTAGGAAATACAAATTCAATAGAAGAAATGAGGAAGGCTATTTGGGCCACATTTTATCACAAGGTGTCAACTGATAAGAAGCCACGAGACATGAATGGTCCTGTCGAATCGACGATGGTGTCGTGCTGTTGAAAGAAACCTAAATAATTGCACTCATGATCCACGGCTTACAGAGATAGTTCAAAATATAATCAAACCCATATAGAAAAGTTTATTCATATAAGATTTTTTATATAGCGTAGTTTAGGCGTGACCATACAGAGCAACAACAATAGTTTTAATATTCTTATGTGATAATTCGCGCCAAAACAAATTAATTGCGAAATATAAACTACCGAAATTGCAGAATATCTACTGATAGCAATTTTTAACAAAAGTTATCATATAATAAAAGTATTTGAAGCAATGGGAATAACAATTGATCACATAACAAAAATTTTCGCTGATAATCGAGACAATCAGTGATTTTATTTGACCGATAGAGAATCTCAAGAAGTCTCAAATGAAGCGAGCACAGCATAAGAAGATGAAATTGTTGTTTTATAAGAATTTTATGAGGAAGAGGAACGTGTGTATGGTGCTGGAATAAGTGATTGATTTTAAGTATGATAAGTTATTTTGTACCGTCAAGTAGTGTATGAAACTTTAAATGCGTTTTTTTCGAAACGACATTATTCCAGTTAGCTGCTGCGGTAACGCAAAAACTAATGAACCAGTTAAGTTGCAACTTAGTAGAAATATTCAATAGACGTGTAATTCTCATACGGGACTAGGATATTTTCGATACATGCAAAATTCGAATTTTACAGACGAAAAGACAGTAATTTTTTTACATAGAAATTGAAATTTTAATTTCAAAAGGCTATCATCTTGTTATTTTTTAATATTCTTAAATTATCATAGTTTAAACAATAACCACATACTTATAGATTAAGAATATTTTTATTTTTGTTTGTGTGAAAAACTAAAATTATTTATATTGTACCAGCTACGAATGGTTGCGTCAAAACTTTCGTTGGAATTTTGCGTAAATCCGCCTAAAAATCTATCTAATAGATCATCTTTAGAACGGTCTTTGTACAGCAGTCCGTGAAAGAAAAAAATTCGATTTTTTAAACCTGTTACACCGAAATCCTCCTTAAAGCCGCGACATGTCTGTCGTCAAGAATCAGTTACCTGTGCTAATAAAGCAATAACTGCTGATTCATTTTAGGATCTCGCAAGATACCAACGACTCTACATCATTTTAGTCGACCGGTCGATAAATAAAATCAACGAAATAAATACTTTTAGTTTTTCGGCCGATAAACGGTGGCAGTGTAAAGGCTAATGATAGTCTGCCGATAAGTAATGGGTTAAAAACTTTTTGTGTGAGTTTACATTTAGTTCGTCTAAGTACGCCATCTAGACTTTAAATAGACACCGATCTAAGATATCTGCAGACATAAGTAATTAAATTCAATTTCTTTAGAAATCATAGCAAGTCATCAACCAGATTCAATTCTTTGTATGGATACAATGATCTGCTAATCAGTATTACACTAAAATGATATTGTACGTTTATCAGCACTCACTTGAAACTTAAATAATCTTTATAACCAATACAAATGTAATCATAACATCGATTAGTGATGTTATCGATTACAATTCAAAATTATCGCCGATAGCTGACGCGTATCATCCTATATAAAACGTAATTTCCACCGAAATCAACAAGTTGTAACGTGACGAATGTACAACAATGTTGACGAAGTGTTTGCTGGCAACGGTCCTCGTGTTCCAAGGTAAGGATACACTCTACTGAATTATCAATTTGTTAATAAGCCATCATACTTGAAATGTTGTAAGATGCTTGCCGTTTTACTTGCCATTTTATTCTTAGAATAACTTTCTTCGAGCTTTCGTATCGTCGATATTTCTGTTTTAATACAAAATAAAGCCATAATTCCATGGCTTAGTATTTCAATTGTACCAATTTTACAGTGTGCAGTGCTGTGCCCTACGGCCTGACACCGCGCATCACTGATGGCATTGACGCAGAACCCGGAGAATTCCCTTACCAAGTTTCCGTACAATGGGGCATCCCACCCATAACCCAATACAGTCATGCTTGCGGTGGTTCCATCCTCAACGAGAGATACATCTTGACTGCTGGCCACTGCATCATGAAAATTGGAAAACTGAGGGTTGTCGCTGGCAAATACTATCTCGCCAAAGATGAAAACTCCAACCAGGTTATCAAGGTTTCCAAGACCATCGTTCACAGTGGATACAAAGGGTAAGTTTCAGTGTATTTACACCTGACACTTTTCGTCCAGACTCCTACCATAGCTACGTATATCGATATTGTATGAAATCCAAATGTTATAATTAACCTTTTGCTCGAAAATTCTTAAACAAAATGAACATGGAAAATATATCTAATAGACATTAAAGCAGTGCATAATAGTAGAAGTATTATAGAGGTCGAAAGTTAAAATATGTAAAGGGTTTTCCAAACTGGGCTTTGGGATTTTGTTTTTAAGAAAACACTTTTTCCATGTTTAATTGGTTTTAAGAGGGTACTCGTTCTCTGGTCTTTACAAAATATTTGCTAATTTATATTAAAATAATTTCAAAATTTCGAAAGTTATAATTGTTTATATCACAGACCATCGCGTTAAGCCAGTCGAACACGAAACTTTAAGGAGAGAGGGATACTTGTAAGGTCGAGAAGGGTACTACCTCGCGACTATTTTTTTATGCTCGGTTAATATATTTTATAATTAACGTTCTTCTTTTCTAAATATATATGCTTGAAGATATAACGCAAAAGATTTCATTCAAAAACATTAAAAATTCGGGGAGATATGAGCGACCTTCTAGAGGGTCACCAAACATGGTTTGCGATGGGCAATGTTATGCAAAACTTGATCATCTGACATTTAAAATTTGTTGGTAAATTGAAGTATGTGAGAGGTTACGTCGAGAAAAGTATAAAAAAATATTACTTTCAAAGTGGTTCTAGAACGTTACCATAAAAAAAAGTAATTTTGGAAAAAATCGCCCGTTTCTAATGATTATTATGAAGATTATGATTAATTATTTTTTCCGAATATAGCTTTTATATACCTCTATAATGTGTTAAAATTTCATTCGAATCTTCAACCTGTTTTTGAACAAAAAAATTTTTTTTTGACTTTTCGCTTTTTTCAATTTATTCAAAAACCTCAATAGATAGAGGTCTGAAACTTGCAAAATCAATAACGTATCTCATTATTACCAACATACTCTCACAAGATGATCCAGATATCTCTCTAGGGCAGATTCACTATGCTTATCGTCCTAGAGCTTTTCAGAATATTATGTCAAATATTTTACCTGCAGAAAAAATCATGAAAATACGACTAAGTATTTGCCACAAAATACCATAAAGTACCACCTTCAATAACAGTGTTCATGGTTACAATTAAACGCGAAAGATAATGTCCTTTAAGTATCCCCACGACTACACTAATAGGCGTATTATGTTATTAACAAACAAAATCCTAAAGTTCATATAGCTAAAGTTTTCAGAATGCGGTAGGTTTCATCTCACCTGGTGGTATACAAACGTAACGCGCGGAATAGCTTTATCGGGACATTGTCAAATACTTCCTGATTGTCTAGTAAACATAAAAAGATAAGAGCCACACGATCTTCTGATCGCTACTCTATGTCAATAACGGTTATCCCGCGTTCCACTGACATGGTTTTCTTTACTGGTTTACAGAGGTGTTGCGCAACACGATATCGCCCTTTTGCATCTGGAGTCACCCCTGAAATTCAACAAATTGATTGCACCCATCAAACTGCCAACCCAAGGTCAAAGACAGTCTGGACAGGCTGTTCTCTCCGGATGGGGATCCACCTCTAAAAACATTATTCCCAATTTACCAAATGTCCTCCAAAAGGCTATTGTGCCAATCCTCGACAACGAGGAATGCTTGAAAGAACTCACTTCTCAGCCCGTCATCGGTCAACAACCTGAACTCTTCGACACCCAGGTTTGCAGCGGTCTCGCTGGCAAGGAAGTGTCTGCTTGCTCTGTAAGTCAATATTTTCGTTTTCCAACTGTTACATTGAATAGATACCTTGAATCAATCAACTCAATCAGAAAATTTCTCCAATTTTATTTTCTATCATTTAAGAAATTCTTGAGATATTGAAAAACTTTATAGATGATTTCGTTTGCTTAGCAACATTCTGCTTGCTCTCCGTCTACCCAGTTGGCTGAGTAGACTGAGTAAACTGTTTCTATTAGACTAAACAGAATCATGAATGATTTCTTACATTGTTTTATATCCATTGTCTTCGTAGTTTACTAATTAAAAAGTTCAATGTGTATTGTTATTAACAAAAGTAACCGAATACTTTACATTTGTTTCAATTATTAATTGGTTTATCTGCCTAATATTTAGGGTGATTCTGGTGGCCCACTCGCTCAACTTGTTGGCAACTCCGCTGTACAAGTTGGTATCGTATCATGGGGTATGATGCCATGCGGATCTAGCCACATGCCTTCCGTCTACACCCGTGTTGCCTCCTACGTCGACTGGATCCACCAGCACATGAAATAAATTTTTATAGAACCTTTTCTTGTAAAACAATAGCAAACTTGCTTATTCATTTTCTGAACTATTCAAAATACTTGAATTGTACCATAATCAGATTACGCAGTTTATGTATACAAATTACAGACAATAAAATGAGAAAATAAAATCTGGCAATCATTTTAAATTGTTGTATCAAATATATGATTTGAGAAGATTATCGATAAGCGTGATTGAGCCACTGCAAATTCCTTTGTAAATTAGAAGGGATTTTGAAACGACTGATAAGGCAAGATGAATTGTCTGTGTAGATGTCGAAATCACGCAGACACTCTCAGTCGAATCAATCAATCAAAAGAAATCAATATAGAAAGAGTTATCGGAAAAAGGGAATATGCAATTATAAGAGCGCATTGTTTACGAAATAAGAAATGTGAGAGAACATAATCTTTGTGTACGTATGTATAGATATATTCACATATATATGAGTCGCATCTTTGCCTATTATAAATATGCATGTGTATACAAATTTCAATGTAACAAAAATTGTATCATATATAATAATATAATATATAATCTAATTTTTATGTCAAATATATTCTATATAATATGTAATATATATAATCTAATTTTGATTACATTGAAAATTAAATATATATATATACTAACATGACGTTGAAATGATATTTTAATTTAATTTTCAATGTAATCAAAATATATATATATATATATATATATATATATATATATATATATATATATGTGAATCTATTGTTAGTTACGTAATATACTAGAACAAATATGCATTTATTAACGAAAAAGCTTCGATGATCTTGAAATCTTGCAAAAAAGAGACGATGAAAAAAAAATTGTTGCAGCTATGTGCTCCTTCGTACCATTAATTTGTTTGTAAAATATTTTTTGTATCATTGTGATTGGAAGAGATATTCAAGTGGCCTGGTTTACGTAGGTCATCTTTCATCCTAAAGGGTTTTCCAAAAATGGATTTATATTTTCATATTACATATAGTATAAATGGTTTGGAACATATTCCGATCTTTTTATGTTAAGTAAAAGTGCACAAATATTGTCGTAAACTATGCTTTTTAAATAACGGTACAGAAAAAGTACAACGGCATCAAGTAGTAAGATTTAGATGGCCAATTCATATCTTGTTGAAAATAAATGTTAGAACAGAATTAACACAATCATCCTCGAAGAGAAATGGACCGATGATTTCGTCAGACTACAAAGAACGTTTATCCGTACATTTGTACGGATGGAGCAATTATTAAGGAATACCTTGAGGATCCCCCGCTCTCTACCTCACCAATGTATTAATTGTGTCCATTGAGATATCCATCTAACGTGAAGTAAGTCTCATCGTTGATAATGATTTTACATGAAAACTGAGAATCTGTCGCTCTTTGTTCTAATATACAAGTAATAAAATTTCTGCGTTACAACGACATACTGCAACATTTTTATATGTTTCAAAGTAATGTACGTGACATTTCATTTGAAAAAACGTAAACACTCTCTAATTACCATCATTAAAAAACCTCAAGCTTCATTCGCTAAAAAAACCTGTATTAATAACGAAATTTTAATAATTTACTTATGTTCTATCTTTCTAGTATTTTATTTATGTTTTCTTTATACTTCACATTGCATTATTTAAATTTATTTATTTTAATCCCATTTAATACAAAATTTGTCCTTGACTACTAGACTGCATTAATCTGAGTGAAGACTTCGGCGAAAGGTGAAATTGATATATTTTCTTCACTTATCATAGAATACCATGGATTATTCTTTAATTATATCTCGAACACCTTCGTGCATTAATTCGTAAACTTTGTTATACAATTTTATACACAATGACAGTTATAGTGAGGAGTATAGTGTTTAAGAGTGCTCCTACTCCTTGTGATTTGAAACAATATGAGCAGTTGAATATAATTATGTTTTTATACTTACTAAGAGCAATAAAATGAATAGATTCCACCTTAAATTCAAGTTCGATCAAAAATTATAAGAACACATTATGACGATTGTTTACTGTCACGATATGGTCAACTATTCAAAGCTAGGTAAGCAAAAATTTAGGACAATAAGTTCATATCGTTCGGTGTGTCACTGTCGTGCATTTTTGAGGTTTTATCAATAGGATTTCTTAACGATTTGGGTCTATTATTCGTTATCGTTGAAGCTGAAAAGAAGCGAAAACTTGATACGATATAGTCTATATAGACAACAATATCCCAAGATTATCGAGATGATATCTACGTCAATAAAGGCGGCCTTAATTAATGATTGCACTATTATTGCACTACAATACTATCATCGTTATCTCGTACCGCAGACACGAAGTAGCACGTTCATATGTATCACGAATTTCTTTATCGTTACAATTTTTTATGCTTCCGTCAGCGTGTCGACACGAACACGACGAGCACTTGAGTTCATCGATTTACCGAGTTTCATAATTAACAATAAAACGTAGGTATACGACGCACAAAAATCGATAAGCCAGTTCCATCAGTCACAATAAAACGGAAGAGATCACCGTGACGGATGAGACCTTCGTTATCGTTCCTATCTCGCGGACTGAGTCGATTAAAATCTAATTCTCGGCAGGGCAACGTCATCGATAGCCGACGAACGTTGTATATAAGCTCCGCCCCGTCGAAAGTTACATCAATCCATCGATATGTTTCTGAAAACGATCGTCTTCTTCGCCCTTCTCGCAGTGGTGACTGCTAGTAAGTCAATTCTTAATCAATATCCGCGGCTCATTCCGCCAATTACGTTACGGTGGTGGTTAGGAAGTTGCTTCCCTCCTTAAAAATACAGTTCGTGAATACATGAATATACTGTATATGTGATAGCTTGTGTTGGATTTTCTTTAATAATAAATGAAATTTGAATGCGAAAATTAAACCAAAAAAGTGATATTTTTAATTAATTCACTGCCAGGCAAATGTAAACCGTTTTGCTTTGAACGCCAAGATTTAATACAGACGTGTAATGTAGGTTATTATTTTGATAAAAGAAAGTGATATTAAATTTGTTGTTCCAAACAAAAAATTTACGATATTCTTTTGCAATAATTCGTGACTTGAAAGGCTATAAATTTATCCCCTTAGTAATTGCAATCAATTTGAACTACGATACGTCTCGTAGTTAGCAATGAATGGGTTAAGCTAATTATGAATGGATCCGCCAATTTATGTTCGTTCGGGGTATCGATAACCAACATTTCTTTTGCCTCCATCTAATACTACTAATCGTTTTCTTTTACTTTCAGCGCAACCCCAGCGTAGCGTCATCATACCGTTGTTCGACAGCCGCGTTGTCGGAGGATCCGAAGCCAAAGTTGGCCAATTCCCGTGGCAAGTGTCTCTGCAATGGGGATGGCTCTTCGGTCAGTCTCACTTCTGCGGTGGATCTATTCTGAACAACCAATGGATTGTCACGGCAGGGCACTGTGTTTTGGCCGTTCCAAACTATGGTGACTTCGTGGTCAAAGTAGGCAAACACAACTTGAAGAAGACGGAAGACACCGAACAAACCATCAAGGTCGCGAAGTCATTCGTCCATGAAAAATACAGCGGGTGGGTAGTCGTTTCAAATTCTGTCAAAAATGAACGATCAGGTTAATAACACTAACGAAGGTCTAGAACTATTCATTGATCAACTTCTGAGCTCATTTCACACTCTTCTTGAACTTAAATTTTATCAGGTTAAATTCCGATATACTTTTGGCTATCTATGGTAGAAAAATAGTTCTTGTTGTAAAAAAGATTTGGATATTTTCATTCGCGATAAATAAATAGAGAGAATAGACAATTCGCGAATGATATAATAAAAGTAATTAATTATTTGACTAAATCAATGCTGGGAAAATGAAGGGTTGTTTTGAACGATATACCAAAGAGAAAGGAAAATGTTTTAATCTCCACTGTAGAAAGTTCATATTTCCGAAAAGATTAGCCTCGTCTTAAATCGACGTCAAAATTGTTTTAAAAATCAAGTAATAGGAACATTCAACGTAACTTTATAGTTCGCGAAGAGAGCAAAGATAAAGTAATAGGGATTTCAAATGGAAAATAACTAATTCGTTAATTTGACAATTTCTAGAAATGTCGCTCCCTATGACATCGCACTGTTGAAACTGGAGAAGCCCCTGGTGTTGAGCAAAGCGGTTAAAGCGATAAGTCTGCCAGAGTCAGGAAGCACGCCTGCCGGAACCGCCGTGTTGTCAGGTTGGGGATCAACTTCGAGAACCAATACCGCTCAAATGCCTGACGCACTTCAATATGTCGACTTGCCTCTCATCGACCTGGCCACCTGCAAGAAAGCCGTGGAAGACCTTACCGGGCCATCTCCTTTGCACGAGACCAACGTATGCACCGGACCCCTCACCGGTGGTTACTCGGCGTGCAGCGTAAGAAACCAGATTCAGTTCACAGCGCGCAACCGTAAATCGCTAACAGGAACGCATTGCTAACGATTTATCGATTTTTATTCTAGGGTGACTCCGGTGGCCCGTTGATTCTCAACAGCAACGGCAAGGCCGAGCTGATCGGAATCGTTTCCTGGGGAATAGTTCCGTGTGGCACGGTCGGCGCGCCATCCGTCTACACCAGAACCTCTGCTTTCAACGACTGGATGAAAGACATCATGTCCAAAAATTAAACTGTTCTTTTCGTTTTAGAAATTCAATCAGAAAAATTGAATAAGCGTGTCTCGTTTTCGGAAACTGAATTGGAATCTTCAATAAAATGTGTTAAAAATATTTTAACGTGACTCATTTTTATCGCGAAACCTGCATTGTTGCGTGCGACACTTACTCCCATTAGCTACGGAATACAAACGTAATTAAAATTATCAAGTTAATTATCGAGTTACGATTTTATCTGAATGCCACTCGAATGCTTCGTGTAATGTGCCTTGATATTGTTTGCACTCAAACGTACTTCCGTATTTACAAATTTCGTATTTTCCTACAGAGGGATTGTTAATTCTATTGGTCAGCTTTTAACAATTTAATTACTAATTTATATACACTACACATACACGATTGTGCTCCAGATATTGACTTAAACCTGTCGTATATGACTTTCGATGAAAGATACATTACGTTGAATGAAGTTCCATTTCCAAGTATAAATAGATATAGACAGGTATCTGTGATATATATATATAAAAATAATAAAGAAAGCAATATTGACGTTTCCATGAATTAGATATCATTGTGATAATGTATATAGTCAATTGTAGCCATAAAAACTATACAAAGCTTAGGTAAAAATGAAGAAAATTTGAAAACTAAAAGAAAAATAATCTCAACCAAAGGATTGGTTTATTTGAGACAGCAGAATTCTTTTCTTTATCCATAAAAGAATCATGTTTGCTTATACCTTATATATACCACGACAAATAAAACTTATCAATTTCAAAACCGTATCCACGATTATCTATTATTTATTGCCAGATTAGAAGGAGTCGGAATTGATTAAGTTAAAGCGGATAGACGAAACAACCTGTACATGGAAATTGGTTTTTCATGCACATTTCTGATGAGAATTGAGATTTCGAAACGTGTCTATAAGCAGAAGAAACTAGAGCACCATTGATGCATCCATTTGTGGCCTGCAGAGTTTCAAATACGGGAACCAGTTCTGATTTCCGGTTGGTAGGAAGAAA
Source organism: Hylaeus anthracinus (assembly GCF_026225885.1). NCBI lineage: Eukaryota > Metazoa > Arthropoda > Insecta > Hymenoptera > Colletidae > Hylaeus > Hylaeus anthracinus. The sequence continues at coordinate 3,312,016 of NW_026535284.1, forward strand.
GATCTTTCCAGTTCCTCCTCGGGATGCTCTTCCGCTATCGCTTCCACTGCGTTGGCGTGAATTCCATTTAACCATTCGATCTTGATCGCTCGGACGAATCGAATCGCGTTAAAAATTTCACCCACGATGACGAACATTCGAAAATCGTTGGTGTTGTTAACGGTTCTAAGCTTCACTCCCGCGTTGTGTACCGAAATGGATGGTGAGCAGGGAACAATTTTTCTGCGGATGGTATCGGTGCAATCGTATCTAAACGATTCGTAAGCTACTTTAATTTTATCTAATGGTTTCGTCGGTAGAAATGATGCTGAAGATGGCGATGTTGGCGCGAAGGCCAACGAGGATAGTCGGGGGAAAGGATGCGGAGAAAGGACTACATCCTTGGCAAATCTCGGTGCACTGGGGTAATCAAGCGCGGAAAATTCGACAGAGACACGTTTGTGGTGGCAGTTTGCTGTCAGCTGGGTGGGTGCTCACAGCTGGACATTGCAAAACCTTAGCACCACCGGGAGAGTTCATGGCCCTAGCTGGAAAATACAAGCTTAGGGATCCCGAGGACACCGAGCAAAGTAGAATGGTAGCCAAAGTCTTCGTCCACCCAAATTATGACGGGTGAGTATCAAGACTCGACGTCCTTTGTAGAATAGAAAAGAAAACAACACGATAATGAAAGCTTATCTTCAGTTTCTAGACCTCTAAGAGTTGATATTTATTATTTAAGAAAAATATTAAAAATTCCTATTGTGTAACTGTGTTATACATATTGACGTATTTAAAAAATGGCTTCTTTTATCTTCAAAATGGACAGGTCCTTTTAGAGTTTGTGTAAGTGTAAGAAAATTCGTAAAGAAGGTTCCCATTTCTTTCTATTCTAACAAGAGAAGCCTTCGAATCCGGAAATTATAATTAGAATGTTACTTTGTGTGAATGTAGAATATACTGCAGTTTACAAAGGACTATTTCTTGTATGTAAATTCACTTTGTAGGGATGAAATCAGCTCTTTAAGTTTTCGAGCTTTATCGTTTTTTCGAAACGATTATTAAAACATGAATATTTAATTAATTCGAAGATATGATAATTTTAATTAAGTTGTAAAGTTCCAAATGGTTATTCAAACGTTTTTTGAAAAAGTAAAATTCACGAACATGCATTAATTACATCTTAACCCTCTATGGATTCGTGTAACCTTCATGTCACATGCTAATGCATTGACGTTTTAGTTAACAATGTTAATTAATCTTTTTTACAAGATGACATATACATGTCTTGATTATATAATGTCTCTGATAACTAGACCGTGGATGATACGTAATTATGATGTGCAATAATATAGAAAATATACGTAAAATGTACATAATGAATGTTGAAAATATTCTACAATTATTATAATGATATTGTTATTTCATTTTACATAAGTGTACATACCTTTTGGTTATGTTTAGTATTTTATTATATTAGTTTATATCATAAATTCATAAAATCCGCAGTCTATTGGTAACCAATAATAATATTGATGATCGTTGGCAGCATGAACCCGATACGTCAAAGTAAATGCCTTGCAAGTTGTTCCAGAAAAAACAAATTTGGTCCATAGAGGATTAAATGCATCCGTAAAATATCTGTATAATTTTTAATATAGGACATATAGCGAAATGAATGCGGTGTTTATTCTAGAACTGTGGCGCCGTACGACATAGCGCTGATGATGTTAGAACAGCCGTTCGATTTGAATCCCTTCGTCTCCACGGTGTCGTTGCCGTATCCTGATTCCCTACCCACGGGAGATGTCATGTTGACTGGCTGGGGCAGCATCGGAAGAACGCGTAAGCCAGAAGCCCCGGAAGTTCTTCAGGCAGCCACGTTACCAGTCATTGATTACGATTTATGCAAACTCACACTTGACAAGAGCTTGAAACGGAAAGATAAGAATCCTCTTCATGAAACGAATATCTGCACGGGACCTTTAGACGGTAGCTTATCGGCTTGCAAGGTGTATATCTTAACATTCATACCGAATGAATTGTCTATTCTATTACCGAAACAAGAATCGATTCGTGTGATTTGAAGATTCAGCTCAAAAGATCTAACAATATTTGTCTTGAAAATTCTTGTCTACAAAAAGAAACAAAACGAACAAAAATATAGGTGACCTGTAATGAAATCCGTCGAATTAAATAGTCCAAGTGCACGCGTACTCGATAAATTTTCAAACTTATTTTTTTCGAAAATAAAGCGTCATATGAAAACATTTTATTCTACATTTTCGATTCGATTTTTTTCGTAGAATCACCCCCTACTCGCTTGTACCACTAGTTACGGGACACCCTGTATATTCTAAGCTAAAATCTTCAAAAATAGAAATTGACTGTTACTTGAACACATTTTCCAGGGTGATTCTGGAGGACCCCTAGTCAGGAAGAACGCCTTTAATGAAGTAGAAGTGGTGGGAATCGTTTCTTGGGGTTTGTTCCCCTGCGGCGGAAAGAACGCACCCTCTGTATACACCAGAGTATCCGCCTTCATCACATGGATCGTCGTGATTATGTTAAATCATTCTTAAGTAACTACCACAAGAATTGTTAACGTTTATGTTATTCAATAAATAATATTCATAAGTATCGTCACTCATCTTATCCTTCAACAGTACAAAAACACTTCATATCAGGTTATGCCATAAATAATCCGTGTCGCATCTCAGAAATGTGTTCAAAATTTCAACAATACTGATGATGTCAAATCAACACTGAATGAGTTTTTAATTTAAAACTTCAAAAATTTGTTGAAGATGAAATTCAGAAGTTAACTGAAAGATATAAGAAAATAAAAGTACAAAGTATTTTCTTACACCGAATGTCAGCGTCGGTAAACTGCATTACTTATGGGATGACCTTATATGTTCGATATGCAGGCAGTATCCGATAATTTATACAAAACAATCGATGAGAAACGCGAACGAGAGTCACTGTAGAAATGATAACTCAGGAAGCTCGATGACTACAAGGTTTTGCAAGCCTCAGCGACGACCAAAACCGCCGCCAGAGCCTCCTTGGCTGTTGGAATGATGTAACGCGAGGGTAGAACGAAGCCATGCTTTCCAGTGTCTCTTAATTCGATCGTGAACGTGTACTTCATCTTTAATATTGCCTTGGCCCAATCATCGGAGCCACCAGAAGCCGCGTATAAAGCCGTAGCGCTGTTTCCAACTGTGTAACCACTATTAGCGCCACCAGCTTTCCTCATCTCTGTGGCCATTTGTCTGCCGACCTTCTCGAGGTCGGCGTAGTCTGGCGGAACACGTTTGTCATAACCCCATGGGTACAGAATGAACTGGCCATAGCTGTGGAACGACAGGTACGCCTACGCAGTGAAACGAATAACGAAATTAAGCGATTGTCTGGTATTTACTATTTGATATCCACAGTAGAGCCTTCAGTATCCAACCCTTCATTATTCGAACAGCCTAATATCCGAACAGCGTTTCATAGGGATGTTTACAGACAATATATAAATACTTATTTGTTCGGTCATAAAAATCTTAATCATAACAAGTAGTGTAAAGTTGACAATAGCGTACCGTTTAAATTGTTGAAGTATGAATACGAAATAATTAAAGTGCTCGAATCTGATGGAAGTGCTACAAAGTTAGTCAGAATACATGGTGTTGTTTAATTTACAACCACAAATATTAAAACGGAGAATATGTACCAAAATTTAGTGAGTGTGATGTTCACGATATAATGGATTGGTTTTAGTATGATACAAATGACGGAGGTATCATTCATATGAACTACAGATAAGCTAAAATAGAAAATTATAATAATGGTGAAATAAATAATGAAGTTCAATAAAAAAAAATTGATTCTCTTATTATCCGAAATTCGACCACTTTTGTCTTTATTAGCGCGGATACTGGAGGCTCAACTGTATTAAAACTTTAATCCTTAGGTAATACTTTAGATTTGGTATTTTAATACTGATCGATATAATTAGAAATAAATTAATTTTAGGCCACCATAACCACCGTACTTTACAAGTTATAATCTCGATAAAAATTCCTCCCATCTAATCTCAATAAAACCAATATCAAATTCGACACACGGTACTCTTTTTATCTTTATTTGTAGGTTTTAAATATCCTTGATTATTTTAAGCAAAGTGTTCAAACAGTAGCGATGAAATATTGAAAATATCCACAACGGAGTAACAATCCACAAATTAAAAAATGAACCAACTTTGAAATTAGCAGCGCTGGCTTCGAAAAAGTTCTTAATGGCGTTGGTTTCAGGTTCGGAGAATGGTCCAGAACCCGCGTAAATTTCGCGACATGGATCCTTACTGGTGCCCATGCCACCCCACCGATAACCAAAGTTTCTGTTGAGGTCAACGCCCGTACACGAGCTGCCTATCGCGCGTTTCCTGTTCTTCCGCCATAAACGGTCCCTGACAAAAGTGTATTCGTATCTGAAAAGTAGACACAAATAAAATATTGTTTATCAATTAAAACAGACATACAAATAAAACGAAACTTCATGACTCCAAAAAATACTATTTAATTTCGCTCAACATTTACATTTTATTTTGAAATTTGAATTTTAACCGGTATGAAACGGAATGAACACTTTGATGACCGGTGTCAATCCCATTATCACATCTAGAATAGTCTATTGAACCATCATCGTCACTTTCATATAATACATCCGACTTATGCATGATACAGAGATTATTTATAATCTTTACCTTATAATTTTATATTAAGGGGTTAATATTCTTAAAATTGTCTAGACTTGCCAGCTTTTTCTAGTAAAAATGTTGTCGAGAGCAAAGAATTAGATAATCGTACATACCCATCAGGATTGGCAACTGGCAGAATATAGTAATCAGTCTCGAGATTATCGCTATTTTCGACCAGATAATCGATAATATAAGTGACAGCCGCTGGAGAGATCCATTCTCTAGCGTGAATTCCTCCGTCGATCCACAACGCGGGTGCGTTCTGCTTCCCGTTGCTGATCCTCAAAACCTATGGTATTGTTTAGAATTTTGATAAAAAAATTCTTTAATTTGCTTCGTGCATTACTGCTTCGAAAAAAATTCATAATTGTGTTGATTTCGTATCACAGTCTGACGAAAATGAACCTAGTATCAGGTCATCCCATAAGTAATGTCGTCTCCTATGTTACTGTAAATAAACATCTGTACCACAATTCAGCAATGCGGAAATACAACTAATGAATCACAAAGATTTGTGTTCATAATAGTAACGCTTGACCGCATATAGCAAGTATGACAGCAAGTATAAGTAGAAAACAATAATAAACATTTACCTCACCCATCATACACCTCTGATCTTGCACTAAGCGATAACCATCTATTTTCGTGAGTACAATAATTTTTAATCGGAATAAATTCAACAATATTGAATACGTAAAATCAGTACTGGATGAGTTTTTCAATTCAAAGCGATAGATAGTTTATAAAGATGGAATTAAGACGTTAATTCATGCTTAAAAATAAACGTAAGCACTAATTTTTTGCACCAAAGTCAGCGTCGGAAATGGGATGACCTGATACGTTTCCTAATCATGAATAATTCTACGACAAGAATTTTTAAATTCACAAGAAATAAAAATACGAGGCACAGCGGTTCGACATTGTTATCTTAGGTCCTAATAGTCGAAAAGAACTACCTTAAGAGGTCTTCCTTCGACGGAGTTACCGATGCTCACAACAGAGCAAACATCAGGGAAAGTTTCAGCGAGGTAATCGAGGTACGTATGGATGTCCTCAAGACGATGGTAACTGGACCACTCCATTCGATGACCTGACACGTATACCTTCAAGATTATTCAGAGGTTGCACGTTCGACGTCCTTAAATGATACGTGAGAACATTCCGCTCCGTAGATTCAGAGACGATAGATATCGGTATATATATGTACATATCCGTGTGATTAAAATCATTTGTCGACAATGTTTCGTAAACGACAGCCGTGATTCTGAATCGACGAAGCGGATTGTCGCGCGCGAGAAGCTCACCCCTAAAGTGCCAAGGGCCACCTCCACCGCGTACGCTAGTTACAGGATAACGAAGAGGACGAGGACGAGGTCGTGAGTATCTATCACGCACTCTGACCGCGAATCCCTGCCACCAAGCGTAACGAGCTAGAAAATTACTCAGAAACTCAGTGTTCCGTGGTGTACTGTTGCCTGTTAGTCGAAATCGCAGCCAGAAATGGAGCAGATTCATAGAATTTTAGGAAATTTAATGGGAAAGCCTTAAAACGTAACGGTAGACCTTACGGATCAATTGACGTTTGGATCACTCGGTGCGTGATTCCTTTTGGAACAATTTGAACTTGTAAATCCTTAAAAAATTAATGGAAATAGTAACCAAGTGAAAAATGCAATAATATCCAGAAAAGAGTTTTCTTTTTTAATCCTGAAAACCTTAACAAAATTGCGGAACTCTATTAAGTACTGTACAGAGTTGAGTAGTTGGCTAACGAGTTTGAATGGTAACAGTATAATCTCATAGATTGTATAACACGAGGGTCATTCAAATATAAACCAACAATTGTGTACACAACTTTATTGGTGATAGATACAAATACAACTGGAGTGCTTTATTTTTCTGTGTACTTTTCTTCAACAGAATACATTTTCTTCGTCAGATAGGAAGCTTTCTAATCCCCTTAAACAGGCGTAGTCAAATGTTTTTAGATGGCTTTGTCACAAAAAAAAATCAAATGGGGAAGAACCTTTCTCGTCGCAACCATGACATCTTTACTTGAACTCTTTTTGTCTTTCATGAATGTTTTATGAATAAAAATGAATACTAGCAATAAATAAGTCTATAATTGATGTAATAAAAAGACTACTTAACAATTAATGTAACAAAATAAAATAAAAAGGAACTGATAAATTTTCCTATTCTTTGTTTTTTTTCACTGATCCTCATTATGTACTTTTTAAGATGGCCTCGTTTAACTCTGTTTCGTTCAACGCTGAAACTTATTGGAACGTATCCCCGCGTTGAGCGGGGTCTTACTGTACCAATCAAATTCGCTAGGTAGCTTTTTATCTCTACATAATAAGCGAGCTTCTCTCTATCTTTACGAAATCTTGTTTCTAGAGCATATTTATCTTCAATTACCGCACTCTTACAATATCAACACTTTACAGGATCATTAACCTACTGTTAGCAGATCAACGTGCCAGTTTGTAAGTAGCAATGATCCCGCAACATTCTCCTGTGCAGCAGAATCAGATCGTTTGCGATTCCAGTCGAATCACGCAGACATCTCGGTTTCTTTCCAACAATTTTCCTCAAACTGGGACCCCTGCCAAACTGAGGCGGGCAGTCCCAAGGATTTAGGTAACGGGACGGCGATCGAGATACACGACGATACATCATATTATTCAGTATCAAGCTTTGGCGGAGATGATCGAAATCACGCGCGTTGCAGATAACACGGTGTAAGTATAACTGTTAATGGTAATCGGCATTATCGTCGGAACCGGAACTGGGTTACCAGGTTAAATCGCGACGAGGTCGATAACCCCGTGCCTTTCCATCGAAAATAGCCAACAGCTAATGATTCTAGACGCTCGTATCGCTAACGAATCGTGGCCGTGCATTTATTGCGGCCGTTAATCGGCAGCGAGAGCGTAGATCATTTACAATCCGTCCGCGCATTAGTATGTCGTTAGAGAAACGGAAGTTCCACGCGATTAACCCTGGAAAGACTAAGGAGGGGAATAGCGAAGTCCATCAGTCGGAAAATACCCTATCTCGTGTGAAATATTACCAAAATAATCTTTATTGTGCACTTGATACGATGCGCAGTGAACTCAATTCTAGAAAAAGCTGACTAAAAGTCGTAGAAGACTCCAGATTGAAATATGACCGACGTATTTTTTAGTAGATGATCTTATATGTGGATGTGTATAAAGAAAGTTGCGATGGTAGACAGCCTTCGTTTTTGAAATCCGTTATTTTGAAAATTGTATAAAAAAAGTACTGTGCAAATCGAGTGTTTCGAGTATTTCTATTAGCCATGTGTTGCTCAAATGCAATTATTCCCGAATCTCTGAGTTGCCAAGAACGTTTCTAACGTGCTTATCAAAATCACTTTCGAATCTATGCCCCGTATAAGGTCAGCGATTTGTTTTCATCGGCTTTCTTCGTTGCGTGACTCGACCGTACAATTGCGACGAGACACCTCGTCGGGAGCCATTTGTGTCAGTGGAACGAGTAAAATGACAAGTGAAACATTCTTTTTTCCATCGTCTAACGCGTCCACTTGTCTTCGCCATTTGTCGCCGTCATTTCAGACGAAGGTGAAATTTTCTGAACAAAGATGATAAATTGCTGAACGAGGATGATAAATTGCTGATTCGCAAACAATATAATATATTACACCTGCTTAGCGATGTATAGGTGAAAAGAGAAAATTAAGCGAGGGAAGCGTAAAATAGTAAGCCAAATTCTTATCGAAACGATTCAACGCCGCGCTAAAAAATTAGAAGGTAATTATTCAAACCTTTACGGCCTTCCAGCTCCAGCATCTCCTCCTCGGAGAGTACGTGATTCTCTTGGTCTATTTCTTTCTGTAGATCGTCGATGACCACCCAGTATTCCAAGTCTTTCTGTTTCAAATATCGAGAGACTCTTGGGATCTCCTCCGAGCGGACCATTACGTCGATTGCAGTGTCGTTTCCGTTCCAAAAAGAGAATACTGTATGAGACAGAGAAGTAAACACGAATAAAATAATATTTCTAAACTCTTTTCTATGAAATACCCAATGTTGTTTTATTATTACAGTGTCATGGCGCTATATTTGTCTTTAATACAAGTCCTATCTATTCTAAAATAGATTTAAACAATTTATAAATCGTTGGTACTAATTAAGGTTTCCGTATGTAAGTCGTATTCTTTGAATATTAGGACTTTCTGATAAATAATACATAATTCTTTCTGATACACAATACATAAAAATTGATAAAAATCCTTCGTTTTAGGGTTATAAACGTACAAAAATAAAAATAAAATTAATAGCATCGAACAAATAAGATAAATGTAATCATAGCGACGATTATCAAACCATCGCGTTAACGAAGAAGATTCGATAACAGAGATTACCGCCATGATCGATACTTGTCGCTATTTTTCTGTTTTGTTCTTGTGTATTTGCAATAATTCTATTGTAACATTCATGAGTCACTGAAAACAACTTTAAAACAATGAATTCAAACATAATATTTAAAACTTAATCATAGACTGTTCCTGGCTATTTTCATATATCATAATTTACAACCAACGTTTGCTACGATGTGAAAGAAATGTGTTTCGTTTGCATGGCATTTGCTTGAATGAGTTTAGAGTCAGAATGTAAAAGATTAAATTCAGAATCAATTAAACGAGCAAGGAGTAGGTCAGTGAGGGTACGACCATAAGCGAGCATTAAAATTCTTAATAGACTTCTGTTAGACTTAACCTTTTCAGTATTATGAAATTTAGAAGTTTTAACATTTAATGTAATTATACGGGAATTCCCCTTTAATATATTTTTATGTATAAAATTAAACAGAATTTGCATTTGAATGTAAGTCAACATACATAAAATCGTCCCATAGTACACGCGAAGATATAATGTTCGTAGCACTCTTGGTAAGAGTACCGAACGATGAAATATCGTCGCGTATTACGAAAAGGGTTAAACTAACTAATTTTTTAATTTAAATCTTATATTACCATTATCCCAAATACCAACATCTACATTTGCATTATAATCGATAAATTCTACACTACGAATTACTTTTGTCTCAAGGCTGTCTCAATTACCACTAGAGTATTTCTAACGAAAAATTACGAACATCCAGCTTCCTGAAAGTCGACAGCCACGCTGGACAACGTTTGTCCCTCAAGAGCACGGACCTTCCACACCTGAGCGCCATCGTAGGTCACCTTCTCGTCCCTCACCCTAACCGCCCTTTGAATGGTCTTCGAGTTCTCTGCGACAGGCTCGTCGACGATCTCGATCCAGTCAGGAAGGACGAACTCCCGTCGTTCGCGTTCGATCACCGCCGCCTCGACGACGGCAAGGACGACAACGATCAGACACACGAACGTCGCGATACGACACCGCGAACTGCGAATTCTGCTGCTCTTCTCCATACTCGGCCGACTATCCGCGTGTCGTCGACGGGCCCACCTTTTATGATATGCGACCCGGTCGACGATCGGGAATAACGGGACATAACGAGCGCCGCTCGAATCGCCTCGAACGCGGGTCGCTCGAACTCCCAGCTTCGAGTATCTTTGACCCCAGCCACTTGGCGTCGTACAGTGTCTTATTTTAGCAATCTTACTTTAATAAATTAACACTATGCTGTCCAGTGACACCACGTTGGTGTTTCGCGAAAATTATCGTGCAAATGTCTGTGGCACAAAAACAACTTGATTTCAGAATGACTTATACGTTATAAAGTTTTTACTTGGTGTTTTGATAAATGTCTGTATAATTAGTTGAATCATTAGATGAATTCTGACTTTGGAATGGTGTTGGGTTCATTGAGTTAACGATTCCCGGAATTCATCGGTTGTTTATGATATTTAGCAGCAAGATATCGCTTAGCGCCATTAGAAAGAGCCTCGACAGATAATTCCTCATTAAGATATTCATTGAAGATATTAATCGTGAGAAATGTTTCTATATTTTAATATCTAGTGATTGTAATAACTAAAAATTAATTTCTGACAGTAGTTAAATTATTTATTAACAATACTTATTGTTTAAACAATGATGGAGAATATGATGTTGTAATATTAACGTTTCATCAATTCTTTTCTCGCTGTATTCAACGAGCACTCGGATCAACCGTCAATGTTCACCATTCTCCAGTTTCTTCGACACGCATAAGAAAACGTCACAGATCTCCGAGGGGTGAAGATTCAGCCTTCGTGGATCCTTCGGTCGATACGGATCTCGCGATTTCGCGTGTATATTGCGTCGAAGCACCTAATTATATTTTCAATCTTTCTTATCTGAATATTTCGTTGAACGAGTCGCTTCCGCATTGGGACCTTCAATTATAATTTATAATGCGTTAGATTATAAGTTAGCTTAGGTTAACAAAAGACTCACGTGTACGAATGTCTGTCTTCTGCTAAGCAATTGTTAAACAAGTGGTTTCTATTGTTTTATCGTTCCCACATGTTTCTCTGCAAGGTGTTATTTTTCAAAAATTCTTTCAACGAATTAAACAATTTCGCCATCTATCGCCTCATTTTAGAACAGCTAAACATTCTACTACAGCTTTATATTGAAGTTCAAACGATAATATTTTACTTACCATGCAACATTATGCATTGCCAATTTAACTTCAGGCCACTTCGTGTAAATTCGGAATCTACTATCCTCTATTGATGAAACGTTTTTTGTTTCTTTCAATTGTACCAATTGTATAGTTTTATTTCCAGACATCTGAATAAGTTGTAATATATTAAACATATTAACATATGAAAATATATATAAACAAAAATGAAAACTTTCTATGATGCTGCAAATGTTTCTTTCAATAACGCAGAATTAATTTTCACACAGCAAGAAAGCGACAAAGTAAAAATTGCGAAGTGTTGCAATAGTAAAGATACACACCATGTTCATTTGTGAACCAGTGTGTCAACATTCGATTCATAAATTGGACTAATTCAATTAACACAGGCAAACGATTCACACTACAAAAGTGCGTGAGCGAGATTTGCGAGTTCGCAAACGTTGGTGTCGAGCCTCGGTATTCAGGTCGGTGCAGCGTCCACATAGGAATTTTAATTCGCGTAAATTGGCAATTGTAAGGAATTGCGTCGTTCGTTTTCTGAATGGGTTCAACATAAATGTACTTAATCCGAAGCACTTTGAAGGCGCTGCGACGAAGTGCTTCGAAAGAGACGCCATACCGCGCAGGCGTTTCAGTCTCCTCGCGGCGCCTCTGATAGCAGCTGATACCTCTCGTTCGAAGTTGACCGATGGAATTGAAATCGTCCGAGGATTCGGAACATTCGGGACGAAATCGTAAACTCATGAAGATCCTGTTGACGATTGGCTGCTTGGTTGCGGTCGTCGCGTGTTTAGAGGTACCGTTCCGTACTTAAACCCAAAAATGTCGCTTTATTTTCGTGTGCCGTTAGGACGACGTCGTAACGAAATCAGCGTGAGATTGTTAAATTGTGAATGTTCTTTCTGATACAAAAGTAATCCAAAATGTCGAAGACCGACTAACAAAATATTGGCAATTGGTAGATGTAATTGGAATATTAGAATTAAAAGGAAGCGGTGAAGGGAGAGGACACTACAAGGAAGTACAGTGAATGTACCAGCTTTGAATCTGTGAAAATTAAGATTGTAATTAAAAGCAGTGTGTACATGATTGTTTTCTTCGTTTTATTTGTCGAATACTATTTAGCGTGTGTATGATGAAACTTGGTCAACGTACTTCTATGAGCTCCGGATTACCAGGAGGAAAGAATCGATGTTCCTGTAATCCCGGTATAGATTGAATACGTTTTAGGTTTATGGAGACCAAAACGTAAGGTTTCCTTCGTGAATGAGTGGCATACATTTGCAACTGCAACATATAAGGTGTTTCGTTGAAAGCGAAATGGCTTAATATCTCACGAGGGAATAAAGCTGTAAAAAAAACGTGTTTTTATACAAATTACACGACAGGTCATTAATTTCTATACACTACCTTATTTGTGAACTTTTCAAGGGGGGACACAAGTAAAATGCTATTTTGTCATAAATTCACATTTATTGAAGCGGAGTAATCATATTTGAATTCATTAATAGCGTTTTCAAGCAATTGAACAGTTGATTTGCTTAAATTTTGCTTTCATTAAAGTACCAGCCCTTAGCATGCTCAGAGTATTCCAGCTACCAATCTTTCCAATGTTTTAACTTTGATTGCCTTCTATGTCTCTTGAAGTACCTCTTACAGGTGCGATAGTGTATTGAAATTAATGGCCGATGGTGTATTTGGTACAAAAGGGCAAATTACATGGTGTAAATAACTTTTTTGTAAGTAAAGTGATGAGGGGAGGGATTTAATAAACAAATGATTTTATTAAATTCACTTTATTATTTATAATAAGATAGCATTTGTATAGACAAATATATTGGCTTCTCATACGTAATCAATGATAATTTATGGGACCTCAAAGCCAAAAAGAGGAACGTCATCTTGAATGCGTGAAAATCATAGGACGAACAATCTTTTTTTCGAAAACAATTGACTTAATGAAAGATTTGAATGCTGATGTTTATTAAACATACATAAATTAATGATGTATTGATATATATTATTTAAAGACAAGTTTTATACCAGATTTTTTTAATAAAATGGCGATGCTGGATCCATTACACAACAAGGTTTCCACGAATGACTCTAATTGGTGTAGTGGCGTTCTCAGGTATGGTTAGACATAAAATGAAAAACTAAATATTTCCATTTTCCACATAATATGTACTGTGGAAGTATGTATACGGATTTTATGATAAGTTGAGAACATTTCTTGCTACACACATTTTTGTTTGATAATTTTGTGCTAAAAACGAGATTATATTTTTTAAATATCATTATTCTTATAAACACTGATATTTTGAAAAATCCACATGTACTTCCAGTGTGTATCGTGTAAAAATGAAAATACGTGATTCTTTATTTTAGGTCTAACCATAATATTGGTTATATCATAATTTTTTTATACCATATTACATACATGAATCGAACATATTCGTAAAACGCAGTAAATATTATATAGATAGACATAAATTATAGTTTATTCTTACCGTTAAAGTCGAATAGATGCACTATAGTGTCCGAATATTTTTGTGAGTCATTGTACTTGCATATTATACGTCATACAGTTCTACAAATTGTCATAAAAAATTGATGACAATTAAAATGAATATATTAACACATGCACGAATATAACTACAGACCTCTATTAATAATAATAAGTAATAATAACCTAACACGATTTATGATTATACATATATGTATGCACACTCTACACATTGTATTTCTTTATTTGTTTAGCCCCTTATAATTAGTAAGATATTAACACTTGTACGATGACTCGATACGTCGAATTTTCTTTTATGAAACCTCTCTTTATAACTGGAAGACTTTAAGCTCTTTCCTCGAAGCTCGAGTTACCGAGGTTGGATTATATTTGACACTTTAAATAAGATTAGATCCGAGGTAATTCATTTATGACACAAGTATTGATTTTCAACATTGTCATGATGGATTCACGAATACAGTTATAGGAATTAAGAGTATGGAACGAACAATTCTCAAACTGCATTCTTATCACCCATATTTGACTGTTCATAATCACAAATGTCCACATTTTTGCTGAAATTGATCAAATCTGCTACAGCATTTTACTTAGGTACTATTCGCTCCTTTGAAAGCAATTGTATCAATTTAGCGACGGAACATCACAAAAATATCATATCCATTTAGCTAACACTGTATCGTTCAATCTATTTATTAGCTTAATGAGAATATCGTCTAGAATAATTTTTAAGCAATAACGAGATCATATTTCAAAATAAAAAAGGTATACAGATCAACTGTACGCTGTAATTCACATTTTAACAACAGGAGTCAACATCATCAAGAGTTCATCGTACTGATAAAATTTGTTTCAGGGCGATGATCCGCAAGTCACCGATCAGGTGTACTTCGACATCATGATAGACGATCATCCAGCAGGACGAATCGTGATTGGTTTGTTCGGAAACGTTACTCCCAAAACCGTAAAAAATTTCGTCACCCTTGCGACCACTGGTGTAGCTGGGAAAACATACAAGGGTAGCAAATTCCATCGCGTGATCAAGAAGTTCATGATCCAAGGTAAGATTCTGACACTGAGACTCTGACTCTGAGACTCCTCTGACTCTGAGACTCTGACTCTGAGACTCTGGCTCTGAGACTTTGGCGCAGACGCGTCGAAATTTGATTTCAATGAGTGGTATCAGCAGAGACAACTGTTAATTGATCCTCTTGAACTTCGTTTCGATTCGTGTAATCATTTCAAATAAGACCATCAAAGCAGAGAGTCCAAGAGAATCAACTAGTGAACACTATTTGCAACTCAACAGTAGCACAACTGTTGTCTCTACTGAATACACCAAGTGATTTCTTTTCAATGCAGGTGGGGATATCGAGAACGGTGACGGGACTGGGTCCATCAGCATCTACGGTAAATATTTTGACGACGAGAATTTCGACCTTATCCACGACAGCCCTATGGTCGTGAGCATGGCGAACGCAGGAAAAAACACGAACGGCTGTCAGTTTTTCATCACGACTCTTCCGACGCCGTGGTTGGATGGAAAGCATACAGTATTCGGAAAGGTAACGAAATTAAAACGGCACAACGCAAGTGAAAATCGATGGTGATATATACTATTGTTCTGATAGGTTGTCAGTGGTCAGGACGTGGTTTTCAAGATCGAACAGACCAAGACGGACGCTGATGACGTTCCGGTCAAACCCGTTGTTATTTTCGACAGTGGCTTAATTCCTACGCCGCAGCCATTTGTAATAGTTGACAACACTTACAAGTAAATCAAGGACTTTCGCAAAATGTAGGAGTGCTGAGAGTAGAGGGTTGAGAGTAACTGTCATCGCAAGTTTACAAATTTGATCCTTTCTTTTTTTTGATTAATGAATGTCGTATAAGTCATATAAGTCGTATAAGTCTATCTTTTCGAAAAATGGAGCTTCACCTAGGTTATCAGTTTGACAGTCGGACTCATACATATGCAAGTTTGCCGAGCTAACGATTATGTGATAATTCGTATTTGATATTGATTGTTGACAAATTTTCTTATTTAATTCGAAAATATATATAACCATTTATGTCGTAATATAAATGTTTGATATCTTAAAACGAAGGAAGATGGACTTATATTACTTCTATCACGAACGGTTCGTGATGTTTCAATTTAACACATTCACTGCCAACTACGAGATGCTCGTATTTCAAATTAATTGGAATTACTCAAGGAGTCACGAATTTGAGTCACGAATTATTGCAAAAAGAATCGTAAATATTCGTTTTAAAACAACAAATTTAATATCACTTTTTATTATCAAAATAATAACTTAGATTACACATATGTCTTAAATCTTGGCGCTGAAGGCAAAACGCATTAAATTTGCCTGGCAGTGAATGAATTAAAACAGTTTTCATCTTCCGTGATCAAGAGCCGTAGACCGACTTGATGAAATATAAAAATTATATTTTATGCTTTTATATTCTTCTTTGGAGTTATACAGAAGTAAAGTAGAAATTAATGATGCTTCGAGTAGCAGTAGGTGGATGCCTTATTATATAAAGGTAGGTAGCAGGAAAGTAGGAGTATCGTGGTATGTATTTCTACCATGAAATGATATCATATAGATACAATTTAATTGCACATTACATAGAGTTATTGCATAAGGCTTGGTATGTTTGTAACAGGTGTCGCTTTTATGTTATGTCGTGTCAGTAATAGCAGATATACAGACCGACCATGACAAGTTGCCGAATTTGTTATTATTATTACTAAGAAAAGCTACAAGAGTTGAAAGGGGATGTACTTATGTATCTTATGTACTAACCATATTCTCCAGACATGGTCGAAAGTGACTCTTATTTATATTGATCGTTACAAAATAGTTTAAATGACAAAAAATTTGCAACTTTAAAAACTGTAAAAAGGCACATTTATTTGTCTTTTATTAATAAGCAAGCTAGTTTTTATAATAAAGGAATTCTAATGTCAGCAGAGTTATAGAAAAAGATATAGAAAACGAAGAAAATTACGTAATTAAATAAATAAATCATTTTCATTACCAAAAATTTACTTGCATGTGGCTAATAAAATGTAACAAGACTTATGCAACGATCTAATAGTTAGCACGATTTAAGGAAGATTGTAATAACGTATTGTCATATTTAACAAATTTTTCAGCCTCTGGGCATGGGCGAAAGCGACATGCATACCCTTGAGTTTCAGTTTCTCGATTCTCGGCTTCTTCCACTATATGATGAAGCAGTTAGACGTGTAATTAGTACAAATTCGTCTAAACATTCAATTTACAACGGGGGAATTGTTCCGACGCATACGTAAACAGTTGGAACTTGAAGGCGATTGCATTCTTGGTTCAGCAAAGTGATAATGGAAACGATCCAGTGAACCATAAGTGACATCTAACATCAGATAGAGGAACCACTTCTCAAGCGTTATCAGGAGAAATTCTGTAATATTATTTTGTAATCATTTCATGTAAAAAGAAAAAAACAATTAAAATACTTAACCACGCCTAAATTATTAATTACAGAATTTATAGATTTGTTTGTATCATTAATGCAGACTGGTGCATTGTATCTACTGCAGATAAGTATTTAAGCGCGGACGAGATATAAGTTAAACTTGACGTTATTAACAATAAATTTTTCTTGATTCAATTTAAGTAAAATTATTACAAAGGACGTAAAAAAATAAAAACAAAATGGTATAAATGAAGAATATTTTTTTAATTCATTTTACATTACTGATAATAGAAGTGATGAAATCTGATTATTTTGCTAAACTGTTATAATGAACCTTATCTATTTTTGTGATAAAAAACTACATATCATACGATCAAAAGATTTCTAAAAGACGAAATGTGCGCATATATGCGACAATGATGCAATTCGGTTAACAGAAGATTAAATAATAAGAATAGAGAATAAAATATAATGAATTAATTTTAAAATTGAATGCTGAATAACAAAACTATTTTCGTTAAGACTTCTTGATTAATATGTGAGCAGATTATACATATGACGCTTTACAATGTCCCATTACTAAATACCTGTCAAGAATTTGGAAAGAATTTGCCAATTAATTCGTAATTATCACTTAATAAGTAATATCATCTTTATTCATAATTCTAAGAAGTATTTATTCAAATATACTGAAATAAATCCCTGTTCGTTACTCTTTAGTGACATTCAATTTATTCTTTATCTTATAAAACGTACTTATTAACTATTTTATTGAAGTAAATAGTTATTAGACAATTTCTCGCAAAGATTTATTCGAATAACGCTTAACCGTGGCGCCATGGCGCGCCAGCGCAGTGATCCACCGACGAAGCCGTTTCCGTAGCTGCGTTTCTGACAATGACGCAGTAGATCCACGCAGGCGCCAATCTTTGACGCCAGCAACGAGCGTAGAAACGCCGTTTCACTATACGGCATTCAGTGTTGAGCCGGCTTGGGTCACCGATCGGTGACTGAAGTGAGTCACAGGCAACGATACAAGCGTAAACGGATGTGTAGCGATTCTCCGTCGTATACGCCTCGTGGGCGTTCGCGGATCGTGTCATTCGGTTAACCAACGCAAAACTTGTCGCGCGTCAGACTGTGCCGAATCGTGGACGGGCGTTATAGTGTGACAGTGTTGTGACAACGACATTTCGCGCGTGTTGAAGCCGGTTGGCGCATGTTGCTCTCCTCGAGGTTCGATCTGCCGAAAGACAGCTGGAAGAGACTCCTTCGAGAGGGATGCTTTGAAACGCAGCCACCGTCGTGTCGTTCAAGGTGAGCACCTTTCTTCCATCGTCCCTCGCGTGCAAGACCGGTTTCCGGTGGAAGATTTTCGCCAGCTGACCGTACCTTTTCAAACTGCTCCGAATGTCACGCGTGAACGCGCCCCTCTGCGTACAACACGATGATGGATTGTACATAGTTTCATCGTTTGCTTTCGCATCGTATCATGAGTGATAGAGGCTCAACCGTGGTAGTCGGCTGCTATCAGTGACGCTCTCATAGACAGCGCAACACGGGATTCGATTTTTAACCGACTTCCAAAAGGAGGAGGTTACTCAATTCGACATGTATATTTTTTTTTTTCTCTGATAAAAACGACGGCGGGCGTCGATGACGTAGAAAGTAACAATAGTCAGTTGAACAGTGACAGTAGTTGTCATTATTAAAATTGGAGCGGTGCGGAGTACTCTTATTTAAATTAAAGTACATTCATCCCTCGATTTATATAGTACTTATTTTACATGGTTTTTGAAATAACAGATTTCTCTTTATAAAAGTTGTCGAAGATAAACATTGATGCTGCGGGCAATTAGTGCAATCATTTTTTAATATTTTTCATTTGTTGACACTTAACATTAATTCCTTGCAGACGTTCGACGAATTTTCGCAACGATTTTCGGTTTCATATTCTAAACCATCATTCGAATACGAACAAAACGTATTGTATAATAGACGTGGAAAATACGACTACCCAAAGACACACACACTTGCTCAAATATTTAAGGACAGTGCTACGTAAGTGATAGTAATCAGTCGGTAATGACTGTAACCTTCGACACGACTTCGAATCCAAATATTAATAAAAACAAAAAGAATATAAAATACGATATTTCCTTAATTTATAAATGGAAGAAAGTTTATTTGCTCCATCAAATTATTTAACTATTGTATGTATTATGTTCCTGTCTTGCCTTTTGGCAAGAGTACCGAAGAATGGCATAGGTATCGTCGTGTAGCACGGAAAGGGTTAAACTTTTATAACTCCTAGAATAAAAGTAATACTATTGCATTGTACCAGAGAAGAAAGTATAGGTACATATTTTGTATTAGAAGAAATAAAAATTACTCTATTGTAAGAAATGACTGATTTTAATCTGATAGATTAATTGATATTATGGATGCAGAGATCGCGATTAGATATAGGAAGACACTGCACGCCACGCGGTATACGTTAGTTTCATTTGTCATTTAAAGTTGAACCTGGGTAACTCGAACCTATATAACTTTAAAACCTTTGTAAGGTTACCATTTCATTCAGTCCCTTCCCCTCCGTATTGAAAACCTCTACAAGTCGAAATATAATGTTAATTTAACTCACATTATTTGCCTCACACTTTACCTTTAAAACTCGAATTTAGAGTAGCCTGACTTCTACAACGCGAAGTTTACTTCTATAAGTCAAACTTCGATTATTCGTACCTCTACAAATCGGAGTAGGTACACGCTTACATATTCCGTGTCACAAAGTTCTACAAACTTCCATAGACAGATGTAAGAATACCGAAAAAGATGTATTCTCTTACAATTACAATTGAAAATACTATTATCAGAAAATACTATTGATCAAGAATGTATTAATACATTGAACCGTGATAAAGTTACAGGTTTTTTTTAATAATAACGAGTATAACCTAATCTAATTTATTATTATTATTATTATATATATATGTATAAGATGAACATATATATATATATATATACATATGTTCATCTTATACAATTTATACATATACATATACATATACATATGTAACTTGTCTTCAAAAATTAAATATTTCTTTGTTTGTTGACCCCTTACAATTAGAAATGTGTGAATCCCTGTACGAAATGTTAATATATCGAATTTTCGTTCATTATAATTTTCTTATTCAAAATTTCGATAAGTCGAAATCTCTATATAGCTCTTTCCTGGAGGTTATCCTCGAATTACTGAGATTGGACTGTATTATTTGAATATTCTTCGCATCCCTGCTTATAGACGGGGGTGTACAAGCTTGAATTGTCTGTGTGTATGACTATATTTATCTTTTATCCGTTATTCGAGATTTTTATCTAAATGAGAGTCCCACTCATCTCTGAATGAAAGTAGCGAGGGAAAGAAAGAGTGAGGAGACGCTGTTCTTGAAACCTCTTCCCTTAGCCAAGTCGATTCTTTTGTTTACTGTGACTTTACAAATGGAATCGTAACTAGCTAGCATCTATTAACTTTCTACCTCCCCTATTAAGTCTAATTAAAATTTCTTTGAGGGAAAGTAGAGGGTTCGTTCTGTTTCGTGCGGCCTACTGCTCCGAAATTTGCGCCGTCACGATTCCCAGTGACCCAGAAGCTAGAAACGAGCTCCGTTCCGTCGGCGTCGAGCACGAATCGCTCGTAAAGTCGCTGACATTTCGCGTCCTACACAGGGTGTTCCAGTAATCGCAGTACAACCGTAGAGGGAGCCGAATCGTGATGCAAAAACGAATCGAAAATGTAAAGTGAAATTCTTTTGTATCAAACAAATTTTTGATTACCGAGGGAAACAACTTCAAAAACCTGTCGGTCAAGCATCCGTTTGATTAATTGAGCATCTTGAAAATTAAAGTTATGACTATTTCATGTCAATTTTGCGTAAAATCATTAAAAGGTATTATATGTCATTAAAATTATTTAATTTGAATATTCAAGACTATTTGATTATTTAAAAAATGTAGTTAGCACATTAAATATGTACTTTATAATGTATATAATTTTTAATGTATATATATTATTGTAACACTGTGCCGACCGGTAACATAATAATTGGCTTTTTGACAAAGAAATCAATACTTTATTATTTATTACTGAGACAGCATTGTTTGCTCCCATAGTTATATGAATAATGAAGTATTGTATAATATTAATGTTCTAAAATAAAAAATATTGTTAAATTTAATTATATGTATAAAGTGTTATATATATTATAAATTTGTATGTTAGCACGTTCCGTGCCGGACGGATTTTTTAAGACTTCCGTTCAGGCCGCGTGGGTCGTATACGACGTATACGTATGTATATATTTTTTTCATACGCATTAAATAAGTTTTCCATACACAAATAATATTCGACACATTAGGGATCTTTTAATATAACGAGTAGTATGTATAATATATCTACAATTACATAAAATAACATTTTATAATATAAATGCATTTATTCAAAATACAATACAGTAATACGCTTTAAGAGAAATTAAAAAGAAATTTATTCTTAGCCTTGATAGAGCTCGATCCTAATGAATATTGATATATTCTACTTCTAAGACCTACGTAGTTCTTTCATAAAGAATCACTCCTCTTCCTGGTTGTGTATACTACGCTCGGACACCCGGTACACAGACGATTTTGCAGCGGGAATCAGATCAAACACGTTGGCACACGAAAACTCGTTCATCGATCTGTTTATTATGGGGGCGCCAATGGTAGGTGAAGACTAGTGAAAGGCGAAGTTGGATCGATTAATAATTTACGGAGAGATTGTGCCGTTCGGTGGTAATGAATCATCGCACGAGTCATGTTTCTTTGTTGCGTTTTCACCTGCTTACGCGACACGCGAGTTGCAGTTCTTGTTTAGGAAGACGATAGTGCAGTCACTATCGCGAACCTGGGAACCTCAGGTGTATACATACGTTAGAAGTATCTGGGTGACTAAAAATCTGGGCGACAAATTTTCTCCTGTTGAAAATATGCGAAAAGGTGACTTCACCATTATTAAAATGCATACGTGTGCATAAATACAGTGAGTAACGCTAATATTCGGAAATATTGTAATTCTCACTTCGTCCTCCTGTTTGTCTATAATGAAGGATAGTAATTAAGGGAGGAAGTCACCTTGGATGCGTGAAAATCATATGTAGTTATATTCAACAATCTTTTTTTCTAAAACAGTTGACTTAATAGAAGGTCTGTTTGCTGGAGTTTATTATATTAGGTTGTACTAAAAATTTCTTTCATTTTATTAGTTAGCAATATACACAATATTTTATGTTTTATGTTTTATATTATATTACTGAGTTATATACGATACATATTGCGCTATTACCTTCTTTAATCTCTCTTAAAGCAGGGTAATGCCATTTTTTCAAAAATTGTGTAGTTTAAAGGTAAAATATCGTTCGAAATTCATTTAATGTCATTTAAAAAAAGAAATTGTTCGATATATTAGTTATGATTTTCACGCATCCAAAATGACTTTCCCCGTTATTTAAAAACATTAAGTCTAGTTACATTAAGTGTAAAATTTGTTTATTCAATTTATAATGTTTCTTATAAAATGAATGTCAAACAAAACGATGTCTAATTTTGGTGTTGTTTTTATAATCGTCACTTTATGCTTTTGTTAACGAAACTCAATGTTTTGAGGCAACATACGTTCCAATTATTTTATGTTTCACTATATACAAAGTTATAAAGCAGTAATATAAACATTGTAAAATGTCTGAATAGCAAAGTTACTCATTGTATATGTTGATATCCATGCATGCATTGAAATCGACAGGTGGTCTAATCTCTTAAAGTTAAGTCGAGCAGTGATTATATGTATCAGTGAACTTGGCGAGGACATTGATCTTCATAAAATGTCTCAAGGGCATTGAAATGCCCCACTTCGAAAGTATCTAAAACTTTAAGAGGATGTTCTGGTTCGGCCTGTTCAAAAAACCGATTTTTAAACAAATATGTTTTTAGAATCTTTAGAATATTTAAAAATATGCTGCCAAAGGATTTTTCGGAACTTGAAAAAATTATGGATTTAAAGAAGCTTTCATTTAACAGTGTAGGATCATATTTCGATTTGCATATCGTCAAATACGCCAATTATATCGGCAACGGAAACGCATGTACATTTAAAGTTGTCCTCGAGTTGGATCCTTATGGTGTGATTAAATTAAAATGCGTAGATTATAGTTAGTCCAAATACGAATGAAAGAGCATTGGATGTAAAAGTAGTGAAAGGTCTCCAAATCTAACAATAAACTTCAAACGCGTTTTTCTTGAAACTATGTATTTTTCTTTCGGCACTGCGTGCAAAGTTTCTTAGTAATATCTCAACTAGTTTGCTTAAACCTATGATTTTTCGAAAGATAATGTTTTTTCTTGGGAACCGATTATGGAAAATTTTAATATATTATAAATTATTATTTTTTACGGCACCCTGAATTAAAAACAAAGTCGTGAAATATCGACTACATAATTAAAGTGGTACCGTTTTATCAGTATTCAATATTTCGCAAAAAACTCTACGTCAGTTTCCACAGAATATTGTTTTATTTAAGAATTCATAAGTCTGATGAGTTTCAGACACGTAACACGGAGGAAAACTTGCACGCATGTTGCGCTACATGTAGTTAAAATCGATATTTCAATATTTATTGGAAAGAATTTAAATATGTGGTTTTGTCATTACTTATTGTTACGTAATTAGCTCTGTTCTAATATTCTTTTAAATTTTTACAAAAGGAATTCCTGAAAACTGATTATTTTTCGGCCACACAAACCAGAACACCCCTTTAAAGGATTAAACCACGATGAAACTATTTTAAATAGAAACATATTCAAAAAATATTTATGAAGAAACTATGCGTCGAATTGTTTTGAAACTGTAAGTATATCTTATTCACCGTACAAGCAAACAGAGACCTGCATCAACATTTCATCAGCATTACGTGACTCGGATCTACTGTATGCGCAAATGAGCTCTGCGAGAAAAAATAACACAGGTCACCGGTTGATAGATTGAGGACTACTAGATATACCTGACATCAAAAAACCACTTATTTTCCTAAATTAAATACGTGTATTTCTTTCATATCACAAAAAGTAAGAAAATGGCGGGACTTTGAAGAAGAAAATCCAGAATTTCACGAACAAATCTTAATTTTTGATTGAAAAGAAATAGAAGAAATCAACTTTAGAAGATATCCTACATCCAGCCACAGCGACGGGTTTTATGAAGAGGAAGTTCCCTAAATCATTACGTTTGGATTTATAGTTTCTTCAGAAAATTGTCAACCAGTTTGAAAAGTGTCGTTTAGAAATAATCGAATTTAAAATTTCAGTAGTCTTCGGTCGAGAACTACACATTGATTCATATTCGCGGCTGCAATTCTGGCAATTCTAGAGATTTCTTTTTCAAATTTTATCACGAAATTCTTGAAATATGTATCATTAGAGAGCTGCAACAAAATTGATGTCTAAAAAATGTTACGTTGATCTTTCCCTTTAAAGGTACGATGAATACAGAATTCAACCATACCAAGAATCGATCTTTCATCGAATCGTCAAAAAATTCAACATGAGTTGTGACCATTCTAAAAGCGTAACGAGTTTAGTGCACTTCTTTAATCAATCCTCTCCCCGCCTCCCGTTCATCGCGTGCGGCACGCGCTACGCAAAAGTGCACGCAATGTATACACATTTCTTTGCAAATTACCATCCACGGAATTTAATCGAATGTAACGGAACAGAATCAAAGCACGGGCTCTCTTCGAAGAGGTGGAAGTAATTATTCCGGGAAGACCTTCCGCGTGTAATCTCATTAGAGGCTTTTAATATCACGTTCTGACAAGGTAAAAAGTGGTCATGTTTATAAAAAGTACTAGAATAATCATATATTTCGTCGCATCAGTTCGTTATTAATTTTAGAAGGGCTTCGTGAGTCTCTGTTGACCTCACCTCTTGATTATTTATAGTTTGTTTCTCTATTATTTTTGTTTAATATGGGTACATTTATCACACCAGGAAGTAAATTATTACGTATTCCCTAACGAAAAGTAATTCTACTTCCTGCGGAATAATGTGATGCGAAAACAACATTCGAATATTACTTTTAATTTTGTTACTTATATTTCATTTATATTTAAGCGGAAATATACCGATACTTTTATCGCATATGTTTTCTTCCGTTGTACAAAATTCATCCAATTCAAGCCTAATAACATTTAACTCTGAAAAGGATCACAGATAACTTCAGGAGTCTAATTCTGCGAAAGCCATGTTAAAGTTAATTACACGATGTTCGTTGAAAAGACATTATTGTATTGACATGTGTTGTTTCTTATTACTCATTTTGTTCTTAGAGTTCTTAATGACGTCATCGTACATACGGTTACATTTAGCTACTTGTGGTGGCTGAGTTATAGACAGGTATCGAAGGTTAATGATAAATCCAAGGGTGGTCAATAAGCTACAATGGATAGCATGCCTGTCACGCTATACAAAATCAATCACACCGCAGGTAGCCATGAACGTTCATTCAGGAACGATTCAGCCTATCGTGTGTAACCGTGTGCTCGACGTCTTCTATACCAGTCGATGCAATTGAGCTTTTACTACGACACAGACTATAATTATCGGGATGCCACAATGCCTCTGTCATCGACATCGATTCAGAGTAAACTGACGAATACTAATCAAGTGTAGAGAACAAGTTACTCACAATCGTTTATTGAACACAGTTTGCATTCATCTTTTTATAAAGTTAGAGATAGAAGTAAATGTAACCTTGGGGATATAAATTACAGTAACAGAAGCGAACACTCCAGTTTTTCATTATACTATTTTAATGGACGAAAATAAATTTAACTAAACAATATATATTGATTAAAATAAACATATAGAGTGCCAAGCAAAAGTTTTCAGACAGATAGATTTTTTACTTCATATTACCATACCCTTATACCTAATGTTACTTTAAATTTCTTTACATATCTTTTGCGGTATATAAAGTGAAAAATCCATTTGTCTTGAAAATTTTGCACGCCACTGTAAGTAAAATTAAAATTGATATATGTATATAAGTAAAATGTTGGTATTATAACATGGGACCAAATTCCGATAAGAAAACGACGAAATGCGATAATGAAAAAGTACAATTTAAATCACATGTATTTACTAACGTTATCACCACTTATCGTAAAATAACGTTGCACGTAATCGATTAACACGTCTCCGATGGTCAAAGTGAAATAGCAACAAATGACTTATGCTTATGTCGTTCAATTTATATACATATGTATCTCGATTAAAATGCAGCTCCGATTTACGAGTTATTTAAGTAACAGAAATGATTTCACTGCAAAGTCAGTTTAGCATTATTTGCCTAAGCCTTCTTCGCTCGAAGGCCGAAGTCCTTGAGCTTCGCGCGCGTTGAAAACAATGTTTGTGTACTTCCTAGCACGCGTCTTTCAATTAATATTAATTATATTACAGGGTATAATTAGCCTACTCAATGACGTACCCTTTCATTTAACACTAGGTTTATGGAAATTTCTTACATATATACCTATCTCTACGGACGCGAATCAAATTGATGCACGAATGAAGCCGGCACATTATCTTACAAAAACATATAATTCTATTTAAAAGCATAATTTAAAATCATTTATACTTGAATAACATTTAAATGAACACATGCGATATTAAAGAGGGTGAAACATTTAAATGGGAATACCTGAATATGAGTGAAATCAGTGAATAAGTCACTGAATTATTAACAATGAATGTCTTTATTGTTTTTTTTTTATTTTTTTTATTGTTTTCACAACTTTTATATTTTTCTAATTTTCCCAAGTAGTACTTGACGCGAGTGTTGGAAAATACTGTAATGTATTGAAACTCTGTTGATTTAAAACCAGTGTACACATATCCTTGAATAGGTAAAAATTGCACAAAATAAGAAGTATCACGAAAGGAATTTTACCTTTGATCGCGTGATTTTGTGATATGATTCTATATGCCCATATGTCAGTCTCGTCGATTGGAGACACCGTTGTCGATGCGTTGTTGATCAAAAAGGGATGTTACTCCTTTCTCGTGGCCACGATAAGACGATCCACCAGAAAACGCGTGGAACCCTAATGGATCACATAAAAACTCACCCTCGCTCCCTTTCCCCATGAATTACACAATGACTGTCCCAGGGCCGGCGCAAGACAGATTCAGCGCGTTCGCCGGAACCCGGCTCCGCGTTTCGAGAAGTCCTACGGTCAATAAAAATTATCCAATTAAAAGGCACCGAATTTGATTAACTTTTAACAGAATGATGATACCATTAACAGATGCAAGACATTTTTTTAATAGCGCTGATTCAGTTTAAAGGAGTGACGAAAAACATCAAAGTATTATTATTTAATATTCGTCTTATATAAAATATATAATATATAACAGCATTTAATAAATAAATAATTCCTCGTTGTAAAATGTAAGTGTAGGATTTGAATGTGAATTCAGGCCTCGCAAAAGATCACGCCAGCTCTGGACTGTCGTTCTGACGCCATGTTTCTTGAAGCGATCATGCAAGAAGCCCAAGGCATCGAAAAAGTACCGGGTAACGAGAAATTCAGATTTTCTTTGCCAACAAGGAGTTTCATCTAACCGTCGATCATTCTAACAAAGATACTTCGGTTATTGTTTCTACCTGCATTATTCGATCGATAGACAACGATAAGGTGGGTAGATAGTAAAATGACGCGTTCGTGCGAATTGTATGGATGTTATTGAACCATTATACTCGGCCTGTTATTTCTATCGTGACAATAAAGTCGATGTAAAAGTTGATGTATTATGGTGCAAATTGCATACTGTGTGCATTGCATGGTACTGTATCTACCTGGCTATAACTAACAGCATCTAGCATAATGCTTTTACAATTCTGTTACTGTACTATTAAGTTCTTCGATTTCATGTTTGATCTAGGTCGAGTAATAGGACGAGTTAATAATGGCAAGCGATAATGTCTTGACCGTATCTTAATACGTTATTTTATCACCTTAAAAAAAAAGGACGCTTAGTAACCCTAGTCCAAATGATCACGTACATTGCGTAAGTCTAGCAGATAGGATGGATACAGTAATAGAACATATCAGGAAATTTGTAATTGCGTGGTAAAACATAAATGTAATTACTTAGGCGAGAATATGGCGGCGGAGCTATTTACTTTTTCCTTCGGAATAAAAAATAATCGATACTGTATCTCTCTGAAACATTTCATTTTCAATCCCCTACGGGGTTATCTCATCCTTGTGAACAATTCTGTACACTTCCAGGTCGACACACGATATGATGTATGTCCTGTCAAGATAGCATCTCGACTTATTGGAAAATAATTACGTGCCATTTCAGAATAATACAATCAACATAAATTTTAGTGTTCCCCGAGCATTTTCCGAAAGCATGCACGCATTGTCAAGTCTTCTGAATTTTAGAAATGGGCAATTGTATTATAAGACCAACGAAGAAGAGTTTTATTTTTGACGTTTATTCGATCGAGCAGTTATATTTTTAAATATTACAATTTTTATTTGACGAGTAATAGATCAAAAGTTTAGTTATCGTTTATTTGCTATTTGGAATTTATATTTAGACATTTTGCTCATCTCTGAGCAGTTTCACTTACATCTCAAAGCTTGATTAACGAGTTCAATTAGCAGATCTAAAACGAAACACAATAGTGATTGAAAATCTATTTAAAGGACTATTACTGTACGCATGATTGAAGAAAAGATTTGTTTTAGAGAATTTGTATGTTATATATGAAAAAATTGTGGGGTGTCAATGTTTGTACATATAATAGTAAACATGTTAGACTAATAAACACAATTTTTTAAAATTATTAAAATTGAACCAAAAGGTTCTGCTTATTACTATAACATGTCTATTAATATGTATGAAAACATTGACATTCCACAATTATTTGTTATGTGAAATGAAAATTCTTAAAACGGTTTCACATACGATAATAGCTCTTTAAACTTTTGCGAAACGTTTCAAGAAGAACAACATTCTCTTTTATGGTGTATTCGAGTATTATTCGCTATTCGTGACGATATTTTGCCAATTTATCCGGTGTTCTGAAAAAATGGACAGGCGCACCTTTTGCTGCACGAGTACCGTTCCACCTCCCTGTGTCATGTAATTGCTTGATAATTAGGGTGGGCGTGTCTCTTTTTATCGAAACTCTAGTCGACAACTCTTCTTTTCTCAGAATCGCTCAGTCAGGCGATGTCGAGTTCGTTGCTTTTTCGTTCTTCAATCATCGATCGCGAACAAGTGTGCAGGGGTGGCTTTACGAAATACAGATGACGAGGACGATATTGGTACACCAAGGACGAAACGATATTGACGCGTCTGTAAAGTTTGATGCACAATTCTTTTAACTATTTGCATATTTAATTTTTTGCGAAAAGTCTGTAGAATGTATTACAAAAACAAAATCATATTATTTTATAATTGTCTGTATTGTGCTGATTTTTAAAACACTTTTATTGTTTTATAATTCATTCCTATTCTGAAATCTAATTTTTTCATAATGTTAAAAATTAGATTTCAGAGGTGTTTTGAGAGATTTCTCAAAATTATATACTTATTTATTTTAAGAGCAGCTACGATAGACAGAGTAAGATTTTTAAATTAGAGAAGTCCAAAAGTTAATCTTAACTTAAAAAATGTATCAAATCTACATCTTTTTATGT
The DNA here is from genome assembly GCF_026225885.1 of Hylaeus anthracinus. Taxonomy (NCBI): domain Eukaryota; kingdom Metazoa; phylum Arthropoda; class Insecta; order Hymenoptera; family Colletidae; genus Hylaeus; species Hylaeus anthracinus. Next base: position 3,342,161 of record NW_026535284.1, read on the forward strand.
TATATTAACACGTAACCATTCATTACATAACCTGTTAAAAAACTAATATAAACAGCCACTAACTTTAAAATAATTGTTATGTTAATTATCTACAACACTTTATCATTACAGAACTTCTATATAACATTAAAACTAAATAATATAAATTATAAAATATATCTATTTATCTGGTTAAATAGAGATGACCTTTTGCTTTTTCTTTTCTTTTTAAATATAATCCAGTGTTAATTAAGCAAGAATGCGAGTAAAATACAAGTCGTAAAACAAACACAACGTGTCTTTAACCAAACAACACTGACTTATATAGTGTTGAGTTTACAGCTCATAAATATGTTTGTGTAAAAACGTACACAAATTAAATGCTGCAAATAGTACATGACATATGTTTAATGTTAAACTAACGTAGACAATATGTACTCAATTCACGCTCTGCTAAATATGAATTCTGAGAATTAAGTCGACTGTTCTGTTGTCTTAATTTCCAGATAACGTTAAAAAGGTGAATAATCAGTACAAAACACTTAACCGATGGATTTTTATACGCAACAACACAAAATTGTCAACTGTGTATAATATATTTGTCGTATCGTCACAATTGGAAGAGATATTCAAGTTGCCCTGTTTAGGTGGACCACCTTGTATATTACATTATTTGTAAAATATATTTAATGTATTGTGGTAGATACAATTTATCCGAGAAGATTTCCTTAGCACCTGATATGTTGCTCCAGCGTAAGTGGTTAATAGCAAAGGGTGGTACTTGGAAGTGATATTGTTTAAAACGTTCACTTAATCTTGGCACAAGTAACTCTACTCCATTAGAGCGACAGGAAAGGACGCTGTCTCGTACAGTGCACGCTTCTGGTAATTGTCCAAACTGAACAACGAATAGCGATTGCCGTTGTCACGGAACGGAGCACTGACAGCATCGTAGAATCTTATAGGGAAGCAGGAAATGTGTGTTGATGGTGCACGTCACATCCGACATGCATTCGTGATGTGATTGAATATAATTAACGGTTTACACGAACAGTATTTTCCAGGGACAATGTCAATGATGTTATGCAACGAAGCATAGATTCATGATATTTTTAATTGTTCGAAAAATTACTCACGGATCGTTAGCTTTTACCTTCCTATTGTTCTTGAATTAGTCTTGAATGAAGATAACTCTCAATTGACAGTGTGATCTCAAGGTGATTTACGTCATTTTTGGAAAGTCTCGTAGTTGCAACATTCGACTGCACTGTTTATTATTGGCAATATTTCGCACTGATATTATTGGTTATTAGTAACAATATTAGGCAGTCTCAAAAACAGCACGGTTATCGTACTTTTAGACCCTTAGTTTTGAATTCGTTTCAAAATCTACAAGTATAACAATTAAATTTATTAGATTAATTATTAAAAGGAATGTAACACTTTTTTCTCTCGAGCAAGGAAGTGTAAAGGAGTGCAAAATTAGAAATTAGAATTAGAAAGTGACAGTTTCGAGAAAATTTCGATGTAAAGTAAAATTAGTAAGTCTGTCTCTGGTCGTCCAATCTCTATTTTCTGTAATGTCTATATGCATTAAACGCCTGATAACTTTACTTATCAGCAATCACCAAGAACCAGCCATACCACGAGTTAGTTAATACTTATCAACATTTTGAAATCAATTGGAATGCCAATACTTTCATATCTTCTAACAGCAATAAATGGATTTAAATTACTTACACAATGATAGTAGCTTAACTTCATTTTGCCCATTTTACCTTAGTATGTATTTAACAGATTATCGAGTTACTAGGTTTCGTTTGGAATAACGGTTCACACGAAGAGAATTTTCCAGGGACTATTGTTGTATATAAAATGTCTGATTTTGTACAGAAGGTTTAAACATTTGTATTTTTGTTGCAAATTATCTATATTCATCAAAATAAGCATCAATAGATTCAGTGCACTGTTGCTATCGATGAACGAGTGCGTTCATTCCATTCTTGTAAAAATATTAATTGCTTAATTTTTGATGAAAGTGTTTTTCATTTTTAAACAGTTCGTTCTTTAAAAATTATCAAAATGTTTAATGAAGTTGCAGTCAGTAAAAGAATCAGTGAATAAGAATTATGGAATACGATGTAAAAATCCTAATTGAATTAAATCGATGGCGTTTTGTGCTTGTGCATTAATTCATGCGATAATTCTGTTCGACTGTTGAATATGAAATACGAAGATTGTTTCATAAACAAACGAATTGCGTTTTGAAAGTAACAAATTCCACTTTCCAAATTTATGAATCACAAGTAACATCTGTCACTATAATGACGTAACAAAATGAAGTTAATTAATTGAAATCGAATAACCGGACATTTCATATGTACCAACCTAATATAATGTCAACTAAGTGAACAAGCCACTCATGTAAAGTTTACATTGTAAACAACCTACCTACTACCTATTTTTGTATGATGTATTGTATGATAAACATGAAGTCTGGGTTTAGCTTATTTTAGGGCTTCGTAAAATATCTAGTTGTTAATAAAGGTTCCGCCGATAAATATGTTTGAGAAGTGCTAGTGTAGAGGCTTTGCTTAAACATATCTAACGTTCACATCTTTGCTTTTTAGTAATTTGGGAGAACGAAAGTAACTCGTAACTTTGATGGGCGGTAAATTTAAAAGAGACCAGCTTGGCGATGAAACTGTAGAACGAATCTAGGAACGTAAACGCTGCGTTCCTTAGAAGAACGAGGTTAAAGATACCCGACTGCGGCAGTGTCGTATTGATTCTAGTAGAACTAACATTGCCGCTGGAAAATCTTGAGATGTTGACAGCGTGGACAGTAATTCGTTTTTCCTGAACGAGTGTTCAACTGTTCATTTGATTTTTCTCTGTTGTAGGGTGAAAGGCCATCCGAGCACATCAAGGCATGCCGAAGTATTGGTTGAACGTGGCCCTCCTCAGGGTCATCCTTCCGGTTGTCCTGGCAGGATGTAAGTGTTTTCTTTTTATAATTTGTTGCTAACAAGAGCATTAATAAATTAGAGGGAATTTGGAATTTAAAGAAAGATATGCAGTTCATTTCAATCAACGATTCAGCTTTTTACGAGGATTATTCAAATATAAACCTGATTTTTTGTTAACTAGCGTTATTGAGGATAAATAAAAATACAAATGACCTTATTTTTCTACGTAGGTTCCTTCAACAGAAATACATTTTCTCTATCAGATAGGAAGCTTTTTGATCCCATCATAGAAAATAGAATTTAGCTGCCCCAGTAATCAATTGCGCATGTACAGTTAAATTTGTGAATCGCTTTGAACGAAAAGGGGAGACTTTTTTGGACTATATCGCGAAACATGGGTCCGTTACTATACCCCAGAAAACAACAGAATGAGTATGGGGGTGGTGGAAAGTTAAAGAGGGAGCACTGATCAAGGCCAAAACTCAACTCTCAGCCAAGAAAGTTTTGGCAACTATGTTTTGGGACTCAAAAGGTGTATTGCTGATTGTTTACCTAAATAGTCGAAGGACAATGATTACTATTAGTTCGGTTTATTCGTTAATTGTAACTATATATCGATTTTCGTGTGGTAATTGGCAACTGTAAGACATGAGTTTGGTTTCATTTTAAAGCTTGATCTTTGTAATTAGTATGCATGTTCTGTGAAGTTCAATTGTTTCGTTGTTGTGTAGGATATATCATATCCTATAGGAACAGTAAACATGGACAGCAAAAAAGTAAAAATTCGTGCTTTTATTCTTTACGAATTTAAACTTGGGAGTACAGCAGCAAATCCAGCAAGAACCACACAGAAATGGTTTAAAAGGTTCAAAGAAAGAAATGAATCGTTAGATGACGAACCGCGTTCAGGGCGTCCATCTGTCATCGAAGACGAAAAATTCATCGAGTACATAAATTCAAATCCAAGGAAAAGATGTTCTGAGCTTGCTCAAGTATTCGAATGTGAAGAATCTACCGCAAGGAAGCGACATCATTCACTTAATTTTCACAAAAAATTGGACAAATGGATACCGCACCGTTTAAGGAAAGAGAACAAATACTCTCGGCTGAGCATTTGCAATATCCATTTATCGATCGAATTTTAACTTGTGATGAAAAGTGGGTGGAATATGATAATGTACGACGATCACACCACTGGGTTCAGAAGGGGTCACGTGCAACAGAAACCATACCAAAACCGATTTTCCATTCGAAGAAGGTGCTGATACTTTTTCGTGGACTACACGAGGTATCGTTCACGTTGATTTTCTTCCACGTGCCAGACTATTACTGCAGATACTTTTTGCGAAGAAATTGATGAAGTCATTCATGAAATTGATGATAAATGGTGATTATTTCGTTGAATAAACCTATGATTTAAAACGGATTTGAATATTTGTATTTTTCTCTAGAAATCCGCACGAACTTTTTCCGGTACCTAATACTTTCCGCTCGTGTAGGATGCCAAGACTATTTACCGCAGCAAACGACGCCAGCAATTGATTGACGGTGTCTTTCTTTTCGATGACAACGCACGACCGCATATAGCAGCTTTAACTCACGATAAGATACATAACTGATTTCATGTGACTACCATATGAATGGTACACTGAAAGAAGCATTAACCTATTATACGCCAATGTTTCATTTTTGGAACACATTTTCAATTTTAATTTTGTTTTTTTTGTAAGCTATAGTACATTTCGCCAATGTCCAAAAAATGGGACAGGCTTGAATTTTTATATTTACATGAAAACGATAACAATTATGACAAAAATAGTTCCAGTGGTTAGTATGACTATCATTATACAGTTAATTTAATTTTGTTGTATTTTTGAGTTGCGGCTGGTAATGGATTAAGAGAGAAAAGATTTAAAAACGACACAGCGCGCTGCAACGAGTCAACTGTACTTACTGAAGCAGTCAATTCCTTTTTATCCTAAGGGGATTAGAAAACCTCTTATCTGATGAAGAAAATGTATTTCTGTCGAAGAAAAGTACATAGAAAAATACGGCACTCCATTTGTATCTATCACCAATAAAGTTGTGTACAAAAATTTCCGTTTTAGAACAGATTCCGTTTCGGAATCGGAAAATTCCGTTTGGGAACAGAATACCGAAAGGAATCTGGACTAATTCCATACTAATGGATTCGAATAACGGTCCTTGGAATCATACAATAATATTTATACATATAGCTCTCTACGTCACGGTCTTTCGCGTAGGCTCTCTTTAGAACGTAGAAACACAATACTGAATAGAGTCCGGACGGATACGTCACGGTACCATACGATAAGACTCGTTACGATAAAGCATCATTATGTCGGCATTAACAAATAGACACAAGAACTAATTCAACAAAGTAATAATGTGCTAAACTAACCTGCTACTATCTTATAGTTCTTATAGTGTCTTATAGTATCTTATCTTATAATTAAAAAAAAAGTACGAGTTCACTGAAATTATGTACAGTAAGCGTTTGTAGACTCTGACGCTATTTATTAAAAACAGAAATGCATCATAGTAGAGATTATCCTGATGACATCACTAAATTAAAATAGTTGTTTGTGATGGACTAATGACCTCGGTCCGTACACGCATGTTCTGTTGAAGGCGACAGAAACGTGTGAAACTGGAAAGACGATATAAGATCCAAGGTAGAAACTAGAAATAGACGAATAATATGTATAATCAGCTGGGAAATCGAGAAATTCCAGGCTGATCTTGCAACTCAAGAGGTTATACCTAGTGAAGAGACCGGAAAAAGCGAGATTTCAAGAATTTTATTTGAATTTTTATTGAATTTTTTAAAATTGATTAAGTAGATCATTGCGTATCCACTTACTATTTTTTCCAACATATTAATTTGTCGAAATGCTATAGCTGATTTCTGAGATCTCAGATACTCCACTAAAAAATTTGATTCTGAAGCTTAATTGCCCTTTCATCCGATTCTGTTGGAATTGATCTACAAGACCTAATTGTTCTTTCTTGCATGTTTTCTGGTGTTGCTGGTTGATCACACCTGAGATAATCAGGTGTTCTGTTTCTCGCGAATCACCCGGTATAAGGTGCCATATAAAAAAATTAATTTGTTTTTCAAATCTCTCCCACTACTTCGCTTACAATAAAATTATTTACGCCATACAATTTATTCATTTTAACCAAATAATCTTTAACGGAGCATATTTTTGATAGGTTTATTCTCTCATGACATATTTAACCATTCGAAACAGACGAAACAGCGCGTACATTTAAGAAAAGAAATAATATTGACTGTATCTAGATGCGAGCAGAAAACATACAAATTCGCGAACATATTATGATTGGCAAGTTGCTGACGGAAAATACAATAAATACATAGTATGCAGGTACCGCTGAAACCTGTTCCCTTCAAGACGCGCGGTTATCCCCACTACGTCTTCGGATTGCTATTTCGGAGTCACAGTATTATCTCTGACATGCGATCGTCGGTGACTCAAGTCAATAATGAGTCAGAAAAGCAGAAAAGTAAAAGTATGCGATTCGCTCTAATCGTTTTCTAGTTACTTTTACTATTTCGTATTCTTTTCTACTCATAAACGAATGGTAATTCAAACAAGACTCGCTCTTAAAAAAGGCACTAAGTATCAAATATCATGTCCTCGATTCCATACGCATCGCTGACTTGTCAGGAATGATCGACCCTTACGTAAATTTAAACAACAAAACGTTAAAAAAATTATAAAAATTATAACACTCTTGTAATTAGTGATGCGCACGACACGAGACGAGACGAGATTTATACGATCTCGAAAAATCTCGAAACATGCATATCGATCTCGAATTTCCGACAATTTCGAATACATGATCTCGATTTCGACGAGATCTCGACGAGATCTTGAGTTGATCTGGAGATTTTGACAAGATTGGCAATACTGTTCAAAATGTGCAAACATTCCCGGAATATATTACTAAACACCTTTGTGTTATTAGGAATGATATATAAGCTTTCCAGTTCTTAGATTATACGGGTTTAAGGATTCCATTTCGCACGAAATGTAAGTACATTACAAATAGCATAATTTTGTAATGCAAAAAAAACGAAATTTCAGAAAATACGTATGTCGTAGTTTGATCTGTACTTTAAATATACAACTTGTGAAAATTGACTACCATTTTGCAATAAAAATAAATTAACGTTAATACATAATTTATACAAGTGAATTTTTTTGAAAACTAATTATATTCCTGCTAATCTAAATCTAATTTCACTTTACACTTTTGCACGTTTGCACTTTTCCACTTTTCCACTTTTGCACTTTTGCACTTTTGCACTTTTGCACTTTTGCACTTTTACACTTTATACTTTACACTTTGCACTTTTTATATCTAAAGATCTTATTCCAAGTTCGCAGCCATTAACTCGGTATTATTCGCGACAAACAATCCTTTGTCGCGAATAATACCGATTACCATTACCAGGTCTCATCACGTGGAGGTTGCTGCGACTGGAAACCCGAAGATAGAAGGAATCAAAGTTCCTTCCATCTCCCTCTACATAGAGTATACATACATATGTAGATGCATACTCTACATAGAGTCAACGAGCTTAATACTAAGTACGAAACGATGAAAATCATAGGAAAACAAAATTCGTTATAATATAAGGAATATATATAAAGAAAATTCAATAGATTACTCACGATTACTTATTTAAATTTTATTCTCAACTTTTCATGTTCGGAAATATTACTTTCTCGGAAAACATTGGTATAATAATCTGAAACTTTAAAATGCATTGAATATGTACATCTCCGAATTAATTGAATATTTACAATGTATATAGCAACATTCAGTCTTCGATGAAATATTAATAAGAATCACGGTTCAGAATAAGTATTTATCGAACACAGTAGCACTCTTGGTAGATAGAGTGCAAAAGTGTACGGGTAAAATCCTGATCCATCTCCCTACATGGATGATTTAAATAAAGAAAGCTAGAAAATTTCTGAAACGTATTAAAGTTTTCATAATCATAATACAATAGTCAACGTCTGAGTTCTCCAACTTAATATAACCCTTAAAAGTTTGGATTAAATTTATTCTTTTTGAATAGAATGATGCGATTCTTCGACGAAATGCAAAATAAGTTTTCCGATTGCGGTTGAAAATTCGGACGACATGCACACGCGCATAAATTTGAGAAAGTGGCTCAAGATTCCACGTTGACAGTGCCGAGACACGTTTAGGTTCGGTTTACTAGCGTCTTCTATAATTAGGCGAGCACTGTCTTCCGAATCGCACGTTTATTGTCAACTTGCTACGAATATTCACCATTGCAAAATCGGATCGCGGAACGTCCAAACTATATTTATAATCTAAAACTATGGTATAAGAAGTTCCGTGTAAAAAGTTCCAATTTATTCGTGTAGAATGTTTATCTTCCGCGACAATTTTGAACGTTTACTTTGATCTCATGACCCGAATTGCCTGACATAAAAAAAAGGAATTATGATACTAGTGCTGAAGACAGCCGTCGTTATCGCGCAAATTATCATCTAGTATAGGCCGAACGGAGTAATTAGTTTCGTACTTATTTCGTAATTATTTTTTCCACTCTCTCTCTATCGTTAACTATACAATGTTAATGCATTTGCAACCGCTGACATGAATTGACGTAATTTAGAATTCTATTTCTGGCTAACAATCACGTGAATTCTCGTTATTTGTGTAAACTACTAAGATAGTCAACATAATTGTAAAAAAATGCGTGCCTGTTGAGTATCACCGTCATAAATCCTTGCAGTTAAGTTTTTGTATTTTATAAATTAAGAGGGTATCGTCTAAAACATCAATTATCAGGCATCAATCTTTGGATTTTTTTTTTAAATCCATAACGAACTTTTGTATGGAGTATTTGCACACATGCTTATTTACATTTTAAGAATATACATTACTTATTTTACGTTATGGAAGTATCAAAATTAAACGTAATGTAAGTAGTCTTGTACAGTTTTTTTTAATAAGTATATTCATGACTACCACTGTGTTGATCGTTCTGATTATTCGAAATGAAAAAATAAAAAAAACATCTCCATTACTATGACCAAAACTAGAATAATTAAGACATATTGCAAATTAAAAACCTGAGAGCATTACAAATGTTACATTTTTAAAACTGTGATCCAGGCGATAAACGCACATATACTTCAGTACACTAGAATAGGATATATGGCAATCATTTGAAAAAATATGTTACATGATAAGAATACATATTGTTTTCTTTAAACGTTCCTAACTTCGTTAATTTTTCAAATTAAACAAATTCCTTTGACTGATATAATTCTGAAGTACTAGATTTTGAAAAAGGCCCTCAAAAAATAAGTTTTCTGAAAGTTTTAGATTAAAATACTCCCTTGATGCAATAATGTTCTCTAATTCTTTTTTATTCAACAGTGAGGCTTAGTGATAAGTTTACGCGGCGGTATTTCAATAATTTAAATAACAATACGATTCCTTTCTTCGAAAGAAGTGAATGCCTCTTTAATTATCTACGCTACGCGGGAAGTGTAGCGCAACAGAAAGTTGGAATAACGAAATAATCGAATAATTTGCAACGGCGCTGGAGCACGGAAAACGCTCGCTCGAGTTTCCTTGGCAGCTGGTCAAACTGTTCGTTTGGGTACACGTAGGAGAAAATAGTAAGCAGCGCGCATTCTACGAATAGAAAGTACCTCGTGTAAACTGAATGGAAATAATACGAATGGGAGGTACAATTTCATCGGAAATTTTCTATACGCGTGACGGGAGCTGCTTATCAAAATCAAAAGCACGATAGAAAAACGCGTAGTCCACGAAGAGAGTCATTAAGGGATTAATTATGTTAACATTTCCCAACGGGGCGAAAGCAATTAACATTCTGTTGTACGGCACTGTTTCCATTTAATTATGGACACATGTGTTTTCCGTCTACCTATGAATCATGTATATTAAACCAGGCTCTTAAAGTATTTTATGTTTACACCTGTGAAACGCAAGTGAACGTTTTCGACGTTTGTGAATACGATTCGCTGGAATATTCTGTCGAATCAATATTTGGCAGTGTCAAAACAAGCACTGTTATTACGCTTCGACTTTTGGCCTTGACTCATCTTCAAAACCTATGAATATTACAACTACACGTGAATTTAAACTTACAATGATGCACATTATGTACATTTTATACTCTTTCAATTGTAATGATACGAAAAATATTTTGTATGCAATTTGAATGATATAAAGAAGCCAATAAGTAGCAAAATTTTTGTTTCTCGTCTTTTTTAGAAGTTTTCAAGGTCATCAATGTTTTTTTGCTCATAAGTGAATCTTCTTTTCTATTACATTATGTAACAGACATTGAAATACGTCCAGGTATGTATAATAACATGACATTGAAATGATATTTTACATAAAAGATTTAACTGAAACGTAAAATTTATATCTATTGAAAATCGTAGACTTTTACAATGACACGGCAAGCGAGAACTTAAAAATATGTTTATTATCGCACTACGAATGACCACTAAGAGCTCCAGAAACCCCAATCACTTTCTATTAAATTATCGTTATAATATTGCGATATATAGACGAAATACATTGTCTGAAACGAACGATAAGAGACTTTTTTTGTCCATTCAAATTTCTCACAATTAAGAGCTGCACAAGCTTTAACTATTGGGTTGTCCAAAAATTTCGTGTTAATTTAAAAAAAAAAAACACACAAAGGCATATTGAATTTTGATAAATATTTATTGAATAATGTAAGTACCATTTTGTTCGATAATCTTTCCATCTTTTAAGGGATCTACACATGTTATTTGTCTTTAACCATTCCTATATAATCAGACCTGTACCCACCTAACAAAAATCGGCATGAAGTTTCCAGACAAACCAATATTTCGTTTCTCATTTCCTCTAATATTGTTGGTTCTTCACTTTCTAAACTTCACTTCTAAACGACTTGTTCTAAATGCCCTTACAAAAAGAAATCCGTTGGTGTAAGATCCAATGAGATTAAATGGAACCTTATATATTTTTATCCATAATATAATAGCATTTCTTTATACAAATTCATCGACTATAATACACGACCCATTTATTGTAATATAAAGCTTGAAATTGGAGTTTGGAGTCAGTAAATTTAATGCAGACTGTTAATCGATCGAAAAAATTATATAAAGATTCATTTAAAAAAATTAAACTATTATTCTAATTTCCCTCATAACTTTACTCACGATAAAGTTATTCACACCATATAATTTATCCATAACTGTTGTAAAAATATTTTTACATATTTAACCATTCTGATTTAAACGAAACACCCTGAACATATTTAATGTCAACTACATAATGCAATAGAAAAACAATATGCATTTTTTAACGAAAAAAAGTTCCCAAACCTACGAACTCCTCAAAAAAGAGACAAAACGAAAACAAAATGTAGTATATTAGCCTTTTCATACCATTTAAATTTAATATAAAATATTTTTTTTTACCATCACAATTGAAATACATGTTCAAGTGGTCTGGTGTAGGTGGACCACTCTGTATACTAACTTTCCATTCGCGACTATTTACGACGGTGATTCTGATTACCTTAGAATCGAGTAATAACAAAGGTCAAGTGGAAACAAGATATAATAGCACCCTGTTCCTCTTCGGGGAATTTTATCATTGTGTAGGTTGGGTGTGACATTTCCACGAGTAAGAAATTGTCATTCTTCCCTCTATCTATTCTCATGTCGTCAGAATGAGTTGCATTTCAACAAATATCGTTTAGAAAAGGTTATCGAATGATTATTCCGTTGTGTTGTAAAATATTGCCGTAAATGTAATGAAATTTAAATTATGTAAAAGTTTAAGTACGAATATCGATCGATACTATGATACTATGAAATTTCAACAAGTTTTCTGCCAATTCGTTTACGAATGTTAATGACTACTGAACATTGACCTAGACCTAGAACCTTGGAAGTTGCGGTGTCGTTGAAGGTTTAATATTGTGGAATTAAAACAGGCACAATATGGCGACCAGTCGGATTGTCCCTCGTTTACTTGGGTCTGATGCTGTACTCGCCCCACGTGCCTATACCGGATACGAAGACAATGACTGGTCACACGGGCCTCTATCTCAAGATCTGCATCGGCCTATCGTTCCTCACAGCCATCAGCCAATTCACCTTTCATCTAGTTTTACTGGCGCTGCCCACTTACGGCCACTTCCTAAAGAATTGTACGTAACAAATTTCTGCAAGAATTGGAGAAGCGCGTCATTTTCTATTTTCATATGAAAATAGTTACACAAAATGATACGCGTTCAAACGTTTAAATTTAGTACTACTCTGTAAGCATTTACTTCAATTATTTTTAGGCGAACTGCTAGAAGTGATCTTCAGACACATAGGTTTTGTAAGGCTAGATAGCGCGTCAGTCTGGGAGATCTTTTTCTGGCTAACACCAGAGTTAATTGTTTTGCCAGTTACCGTCACCGTGTACTTCATATGTCGTTCATTAACTCAAAACCCTGCGACGGATGTAGAGGATGACACTTCACTCCGTCAAGGGACCGTCGCGTCCAAGAAGAACGAGGATAGAACTACAAAGGTACACTGTTGATCAAATATAGTTGACGAAGTCCATCGCTTTGATCATTTTGTTCTTGCAATAATTGAAGAGAACATAAATCCGAGGTCGAAAGATTTGTTTCATTTTTTAAATCTGACAAGCAGTGCAACATTTCTTCGTAATTCCTCTGACACGGTCCAGAATCTGAGTTATGCAGAATTATAATTGAATTACTCCATGTATTATCATTATAAAATAATTCAGTTACATAGTAATTCAATTATATTGTTACTTGTAATTCAGAGATCTCTGTCAATTAAATTACAGTGCAATGGAATCAGAATTACAGTAACAAAAGGTAGGAAAGATATAATATTCATAAATTCTTCATTCGAAATCAACTTTTTCGTTACATTTTCTCTTAAATTTAATCATAAATTCAAAAAATAAATATGTACCAATAGACTTACTTCGTCTAACTTATAAAATATATTAAAAACATAAAATGAGTTAATATATAAATTAAGAGAAAAGAATATATATCATATTATAATATCATATATAAATACAATATATTATTGTATATATAAGATTATCACACTTTTCAAGAGTTCCGAGTCGTAATTCAATGAGCTGTTTTTCAGTCATATTACATTTCAATTATATCGTAATTTAATTATATTCATGGGTAATTAGCAATTTAATTAATTGAACAGTTTGAATTATATAGTTCAATTCCAAAATAATTACATTACTACGTATACGTCAAATTACGTAATTTGAATACAGTGTACAAAATTGTAGAAGCTAACGTGAATCTCCATGTCCAGATAATCAACATCCTAGGGCACATAGGAACCTACGTAGTCCTGGCGTCGTTATGTATCACGGCATCCTTGAAACCATCCATGGAAGGTGGTTTCTATTTCCTAGTTTTTCTGGGAGCCGCTACCTGGTGGGCGTGCAACAAGGAACTCAGGAAGGGCTTCGCCGTGCTTTGCAGGATCGTAATGGTCGTCGTGATTCTTCACATTCTGACCCTGCTCAGTTATCAGAATCAGCTACCACAAGAACTGATCCCCCTGAACAGCACATGGCAGCGTTACCTCGCCTTGACTGCGATTTATCAGACGAACTGTACTGACCCCAGAGACGTAGAGTACACGCAAGATGCCGATTGGTTGATTTATGGATACTGCTTGAGACTATTTTGGCTCTACTACGTTTTGGCGTTGCAATCACAGTTCTTGAGCAAAAAGCCGGTGAGTTTATCGTACTCATTCCTCTCGTTCGTTGACTGCAAATGCGTCGTACCGACTATGTTAACAATTAAATAACGCGCTATTTCGTTGATTAAAATTATAATTATTCTCACAGATCCTAATGTAAGATTGAACAATGAGTATTGAAAATGTTTAGCTGTTGCGAGTATTTCATTCCGACGGCATGTGTACTCCGAATCGATTGAAAATTAATATCAATAACATAACAAAGCAATTAACAGGGTCCTCTTCGAAGCTTTTCTCGTTACTGGTGTAATTAACATGTTTGTGGTTAAGGAGAATAATTAACACCGGGGCCGCCTCGGTAACATGAGCTTCCCGAAATTCTCAACTAACATTTTCCGAATACGATGGTTCTTCTAACATACAGTTTCCAACGAAGAATGTTGCTTTTACTAACGAGGCGTTACAGGCGAAGAAAATGAAACGTTTAAGCGGCAAGCTGGAGAATCTCGACACTCCGCTGTCCAGACACGTTTCCATCAGACGAAGGACACCTTCTCAAAGATGGCAATCGGCGCGACGAAAGGCTCGCGTAAGGATTTTGTCCTGCATGAGCCGAGTTTTTCCTAGTCAAGCTTCGATTTTTTCGTTCCCTTGTAGAAAATCCAAACATTTTGGAATGATAGTGATCGATACATGCGTCGTAACAACACCTCGACTGTAAATTTTACCATTGACTCATGTAATTTTTAAGAGAGGAATTGCATTTTCCAGGTCAAAAGATCGATTATTTTTGTTGACAAAATCGTACAGTAACATCCTGGAAGAACAATTGTGCAAAATTTCAGGTAAATGTTCATAAATTTGCCGAAGTTACAGAGGTTGGAGTGTAGGTCTGTTTTCAAGAAGTCCGGTGGTTCTTTCCTTCTAAACTCGAAACTTCAAACGAGTTTTTCTCGATCCTTATTTTTCAAGCTGGTAGACACAATTTCATGACAGTACAAATATCTTGACAAACATAAAGATATCGACATCGACAGGAGCTGTTTCAACGTTAATATAAATTAATAAATACATGTTATAAGGCTCACACAAAAATATTTTTATATTCTTTCTCAATAATATTATTAGTAGAAAGAACATTGAAATCGTTCCTTATTTAATTGACTTTGAAGAAATTTATGTTTCATTTTTCGGTCGTCATATCAGAAAGACCCTGCAGATATGTTAACCAGCGGTCAATGTTTATTCCGCGAACTTACGGTCAACGAGCTATAACATTTATACCTTTTGTACAATCTTTCTATTACAATCTTTACATCATACTAAAATAGTAATGAAAGCGTATGTATAATTTCAAATTGAAGTCTTGCATACTTTTTCCAATAGAAAATTATAAAGACCCGCATTAAAGCCTGAAAAAAGCAATTCACCCTTATGTTACTCATTGCAATACTTTCGTTTCGATATCGACTTTCTCCGACGAAGGACACAGCGCAACAAAGTTGTAGTTGTTCGACTAATTTAATATCCTTGGTGTTTGGGATGAAGAAAAATTGAAATTGATCCGCGGAGAAAGTACAATTTTACGTTAAGGTATATTGTTAATATTAGTTCAACTGATGCCGTTTCCCTTCAGATACATCCCGATTTTTTATTTGCTGTCGCCTTCCAGATTTGCGGTTGTTCTTTAAAGCTGAGCAAATTACTTTTCCGTTTGGATGCCGCTATGTTTAGTTTGCCATTGTTTTAGAAGCCGATCGTTAATCCATCGTTTCCACCTGTCGACGAGCGCACACCCGTACGTATAATGATTAAGTTTGCACGTTTGATTATCACAGCAATCATATCCGTTAACGCATACCACAGCGATCACACTAACTAACACGTACTACGCGATTTTGTATATCTCAAAAGACACTGTTTTATATTTCTGAACATTCATTCGTCGCACTTGCTTAAATCTGAATCTATTTCCTTCGATTGTTATTCTTTCAAAATCATTATTATAGCTAGCGGTGAGGGTCAATCATTTCGTTTCACGTAGCTTGCATGTGTATGTCTGACAGCAAAAGATTTTGCTGCACGACACTTATTTAGCGGGAGACCGAAATAGATCGTAAGAAATAGCGTTAGAAGTAGAAAGCATTTAAGAATCCTTGGCGATACGCGAACAACAGTGTTTTCAACTTTCATAGTTGATGAGGTTTGGATCCGGGCGTACGGGACTCCTCCAGGATTCCACTGGAAGCGTCATCGTTCAGGATGGCCATCAGGACGACAGCATTCAAATGCAAAGTCTGAGCGAAGGTAAAATATCAAGCCTGGAGATAAACGGAAACGAGAAGTATTTGGTAATTAACAACTGTCTCTTAGGTGCTCCGGATGAGCACTCCGGAATCATCGAACACATCATCATGGCTGTATACTCGATCTTCCAATTGATAATCAATTCGTCCTATCTCGCTACAAACATCATAATGATGGTAAATACGAGTAACTGTAAAACATTCAGAGTTTTCTATGCTTAGTAGTTAACGAATGTTATTGTTTCACTCCCAGACATGGAGCATAATGTATCACAGCTGGACGACGTTTGCGCTCTTATTATGGGCATTGGTTCTCTGGATGGTGCCAAACAAACGTGCTTCCATGATGAAGTGCTCTCCCTTCATCGTTTTCTACGCGACCCTCTTGCTCCTCGGCCAGTATGTTTACAGCATGGATCTAACCGACGAAGAGCTACCCACTGAAATAAACGGAATGAAAATGTCGGAGATCGGTTTCAGCAAACCCGAACAGCTCAGCCGTTGGCATTTAGTAGTTAAAGTAAAGCTCCTCTTTGTGTCTACTTCTACTGTAACGAAAGGGCTAAGTCAAATTTAATGGACCGTTCTAGGCCAGTTAATCCATTACAAATTGAAATATTGTAAATTGCTCAGGAGTCGGCGAGGTACCTATGAACTGAAGGGGACGGAGACAAGGAAATTTCACAGTTCGGTTAGCCTTTGCTCCCCCAGGAGCAAACTCGGACTCTTTAATTTTTCTTGCATACAGGGTGTCCCGTAATTGGTGGTAAAAGTGAGTAAGGGGTGATTCTAGCCAATCGAACTGCCTCACCAACTTCTGAGCACTGAGCTATACTCTCGAAGTCAAAAACTTACTCCCGCTAAGATGCTCGTGGTAAGAGAGTAATCGTCAAACGGAATGGAATAATACCTTTTCCAGTTTCATAACGAAGTGGGATTACCCTTAAATTGATCTACAGTTTATAATTTCCAAATCTATCGATAAATAATACCATAAATATAAATTTCATTCGGAACCTAGAGATTTCCGAACCAAAGAGTTTCTTCTTACTTTAACTTAACTCTGTGTTAGACTGAGAACTTGTTGTGATAGGGATATCAAAACGGTATAGTGTGAATAGTCCATCAATAGCCGCGAGAAACTATTTGATTTTGCTTCAAGCATTAAAAGTTCGTTGGCGTTTACAAAATCGTGACAAATAATGTTTCAGTGCTTATTCATATCAATGTTCTGGATAACAATGAGGCAATACACCGCTGAAAGGACTCGACAGAGACGGTCATCAGCATTGAGAGACATGGTAGCCCCGTTGCACGTCTCTGTTTCGACGGCCACTACGGCCATGAATCACGAGGCGCCGGAGATTAAGAGCAAGTTCATGAAAGACGTTGGCATCCTTCTGAAGAAGCTGTTGACCAAGTTTTGGATCGCCGTCGTGGCTATCATGCTCTTTATTTGTGGAATCACTGGCGAACGTATGACGGTCTTCAGGATCGTTTACATGTCCCTTTTCCTCATCCTAATTATTACGTTCCAGGTAACGAGACACGTTCGTACGACGCAATATTATATTATGGCAATTAATTTGACGATATTCTAATCTCACAGATATCGTGGACCGTTTGGAGAAAAATGATGTATTCCTTCTGGCTGACGGTTATCGGATACTCGGTAATCATGTTAATCCTCGTATATACTTATCAGTTTGATAACTTCCCGGAGTATTGGAACTATCTACATATCGACGAAGACTTGCAAATGGACATTGGTCTGGAGAAATACGCGACCAAGGATCTTTTCGTTAGATTACTGACCCCAACGTTTTTCGTTATCATCACTGTTCTTCAGATACATTATTTCCATAAAGATTTTTTGGAAGTGACAAATATCGAAAGATTAGGGTAAGCTGATGATTCGACATCGTTCAGAAGTCACTCTAGTGTGACGGCCGAAATTTTATGTTTTTTTCATGAATTTTTTTTCCGTGACGATATCAAATACAATCTTTTTCACATTTTTATATGTTGATATTTGTATTCTATATTGTACAAAAACATTTTTTTATAGCCAACTGTACAATATTTTGTTTATGTTTTTCACGATCAAAGTTATCTTCTTAAACAAAAGTAGATGAATGGTAAACGTGGTTCCGTTTCTCTTTCTTTTTCTCTTATGTGCTGTAGCTCCGTTTATATTTCGAATTTCGGTTTATAATTTCTGCAATATATTCTCGATATACTTGACTTTCGAAATATGTAAACAAAAAATCAAAATTTTGATGCCGTCATACTATAGTGGTCCCTCAAGTTAGACAATTCGAGTGATCTATGTGCGATTGAAAATCGTAGGATCGAGAGTAATCCTTTCAAACGTTCGAGTCTTGGTCATTCGCCGACTTTGATCGTGCCTACGGCCACGCCAGGGGAAGTTTTCCTTGAAGAGGATAACGGAAACATGTACACGTTAAAACAATTGAAACGTAAGTGGCGTACGAAACTCAACATTCAAATAACTCTAGATACCGATACGAAACGTGATTTTTTAGGAATGTCGAAATTGGAACGAATCCAGCTATTCCGAAAAGCGATGGCGCATCTGTTAAATTTTTACAACTACGCTTGGTTGTTCTTAGAGATCCATATGCAAAAGATTATTTTTATCTCTGTAATGCTTGTCTGTGTCAATGACGTGAGTTGGATTTCGTCTAACCATTGAATTCAGCCATAATTCTGTTTTCTACTTACCTGACGATTTCTAGGTCTGCGCCATTAACTTCGTCTTTGTTGCGATAACTGTAATAATGATCAATGCTAGACGAAACGTTCAAGTATGCACTGTTAACGTGATCGCTGCGATAATCGCTCTTCTAATGGTCGTGAAGATGTTGTACCAAATCCAATACATCGATCACAATAATTGGAACGTCAATTGCACGGTAAGCACTTCGAACTCTATTCAACAAATGACTGCTTATAAATGTGTATGTCTTCTTGTT
Organism: Hylaeus anthracinus; assembly: GCF_026225885.1. Classification (NCBI taxonomy): domain Eukaryota; kingdom Metazoa; phylum Arthropoda; class Insecta; order Hymenoptera; family Colletidae; genus Hylaeus; species Hylaeus anthracinus. The sequence continues at coordinate 3,361,264 of NW_026535284.1, forward strand.
TACAGAGACCAACGGATGATACAAATCGTACGTTTGCAGGCAACAATACAGTATACAATATCGCTGAATGGTTCGGCATGAGAAAGGCAGAGCCAGGACAGCTTGCAATGTTGTTGAAAGGTTACATAGGAATCATAGTAGCGACCACGGTCAGAAAAATCATTAGAATACGACAATGTTTCTATCGGCAAGAAAAGGGCGAACCTTTGGACACTCCGCAAGTTATGTTTCCATCGATCACCAGAGCAGACGCTGATAAAGGGCTGCGCGAATGCTTGAAATTTCTTTTCAACTACGGATTTTACAAGTTCGGAGTTGAACTTTGCCTGATAGGGATCGTGGCGCTTATTGGTACCAGACTCGATTTTTATTCGGTCCTCTATGGTATTTGGCTTTTACTCTTCTTTTCACTAAAAAGGAGAACGATCTGCAAGATTTGGCCGTTCTTCAAAGTCTTCGCTATCATCCTGCTGCCCATTCAGTATTCTCTGGTCGTGGCGTTGCCCTCTTGGCTTTGTATAGGTTACTAAACACTTGTCAACAATGATATTCACAACTGAGCGCTTTGGGCGGAATAATAAATCAACGTTGCTACTTTTCAGACTATCCTTGGAGCAATTCCGAGATTCTTAGAAGACTACAAGAATGGATGTACTTCCCTGACCCTGATTTTCCACCTAATCCCAGGAAATTGATGTGTAAGATTAACAGTAATACATTTGATGTCGTTTAAATTGATTCAAACGGTACAACTGTCTCATCCTTGATTCGTTTACAGGCGACTTCATTTTGCTCATGATGATCGTGAGGCAAAGCTTGTTCTTCCGAATCGAGGCACGAAACGCCGGCAAAGATTTTCCGGCCGGTCACAATTACTCGGTGTATCAAGACATGGAAAAGCCAAATTTCGTAAATCCTGTGAAGGATTACGTATCACATATTCATTCATGGTTGGATATTTTAAAACGCGGTGTACTGATGAGCCTTATGTGGATCACGTTGTCCATCATGTTCCTGGCTGGAACAGAGAGGACCAATCTCTTCTCTTTAGGTTATTTAATTGGCGCATTCCTGTTCCTCTGGCAGGGTAGCGATTTCTACTTGAGACCAGTCAAAACGATATTAAAGTGGTGGAACCTGTTGATCGGCTACAACGTAGTCGTGATTTTCTCGAAAGCTTTGCTGCAGGGTGTAGGTTGCGTACTGATCAAGGAGGTAAATACATCCCTGTTCATATTCATATTCGTTAAAATGCAATACGACAATACAAATTAAAATGTTCCCATTTTAGTTGGAATCTTCGGCTTGCCCGGTGATCCAACTATTCGGCATTAACTGTCTAAGAAAGTTCCAAAGTTCGGCAAGCGACATTGTGTCCGGCAAGGTCGATTGCGAAGTACCTCGAGAAGACATAGGCATGGTGTGGGATGGTCTATGCTTTTGCTTCTTGTTGCTGCAGAAGCGACTATTCAAAAGTTACTACTTCTTTCATATCGTGGACGAAACGAAAGCTATGAGCGTCTTGGCATCTCGTGGCGCTGAATTGCTAGAGGAGCTACACCAGAAACGCATCCAAATTCAAGATAGCGTTGAGAAGAACGTGTTACAAAAACTGAAATTCAAGATGGACAAGATCAAAGCCAGCCAAAGGAAGATACAAGGACCTAGTTACCGAGAACCAACGTTGCACAAAGTTGGTAAGGTTTATTTTGACGTCCTCGGGTTGCGTCTAGGTTTTGGGACTATCACTGACGAAACGAAACTCTTCTTCCCTATAGAATGTGAACAACACCGAATTAATTTCTGAACATCGTATCTCTCAATGAAAGATTTTAACACTGGGTCTTCTCTAATGTTATGTGCAATTTACTTAAAACTTTCTGTGTCGATATGTCCCCGAGTAATCAGCAGCAGGAAGTAACTCGACTCGTGGTGTAGGTATACCCACTGACTTGACTAACGTAATTTTCAGAACTCTATGCATTTTTCTGTACCTTAATATCCAATTTACTTGACATTTTATAAGTCGACATGCCCTTCGGAAATCCTTCCTATAGTCTCTCATAAGGAATAAGAAGTAGCTCAATTCCTGCTATAGATATACCAAGTGATCCAATCAACCCAGCATAACATAATTTCCAAGACTCCATCCAAAATCTTTATGTTCACATGTTCTCTATTAATTAACGACAAGAAGTAGTTCGACTCCAAGCGTAGGTACGCCAGCAGACCCCTCAGTCCCTAACGTCGAATCTCTATATTTAATGCACCCGAAAAAGGAGATGCGCCTCTGGCGAGGTCTTCCAGCGTGAGCTCGTGCGTGTCTTCGAATCACACGCCTCCCCAGGGTTATCAGACACCGATCGACGAGGACGAGGACGAGCCGCCTCCGCTGACGCCACGTGCCGCGTCCCTCTTGCAGGCGCCCACCCCGAATTCCGCTGTGATGACGGTGAGCCTCGAGGGCTATCTCGAGCCGACTCGTATTTCTTTCGGTTCTCCACCGAGTAGCGAGTTAAATCCACGCGGACCATCGCCGGACGAGACGTTTCCAGTCTTCTCCCCTCCGCCATACGAGCGACCGCCGCCAGATCGATCGTTGAACTCTTCGATGAAACATCGACGTCAATCCAGTTACATTGGTCCACCATGGATGACAGGGCTCCAGACTCCACGGCAGTCGATCGTCTCGACCACCTCTCGTTCCCCGCTGTCTCATCACACATGTAACGACACACTCGGGATCAAGATCGTCGTCGTCGATCTGCTACGATGTCCTGTACATACGCTTCCGCGTCTGCACCTCTAGATCATCTGTGACGCACCCAGTATCTTTCTCCTTTTGTTTCTCTGACAAATTCTAGAAACACTCGGATGTTCTTCGATCCTTTAATTATTTTTGTTTCTATACGGAGGTCTTGGATCGATTTCTCAATGACTATTTATCCGTTTTTCTTCTTCTTTTAGGAATATCTTTTCGTTGTATGCTTTCGTTAAATTTCTATCGATCTCTGTTCGATGTCGTGCTCTATCTGAAAACTAGATGTAAATAATTTCCTGTCGTTAGAGATGTGTACATTTTCGTTTTGAACGATGTTTATTTTATTAGAGATCTGCTTTCGCGTCGTGCGTCACGATCCTTCCTCGTCAATTTCCCATTAATGGAGTCACCTGTTTCGTAGGGAGAAACGATCGATCGAAATCCAAAAGTCCGTACTCTTTTTCGACAGATCGTCCTGTTCTGTTGAACCTGCTGATCAAGGACTCGGGGATTCTACCATGATTGTTTCAAATGTAATATAGGTGTATATTGTTGTAAGATATACTTGTCCGTACGCGCCGACGATTTTCTCATCATTTTCAGTTTTCTATCTCTACTTTTGTGTTTTTCTTTTTGTTAGATACCCTCTATCCAGGGGCACGGCCGTTGTACAGAGTTCGCGCGCCAAAGACCAACAGAGAGGGTAAATGAATATTCTTTTTCTTTTTTCACAGCTTGCCCGGGCTTTATCCTATCAACTGACGTCCACATCCTGACTAACCATTCGTGTGCTTTTACAGAATAACGCACTGTAAATAATTTTCTATACACCGTTAATAGAACATAGCTAATCAGTGATTTTCTAAGGTGTACGGTGTGCTTGCGTGTGTTGTCGTTCGTGCAAATATACTAATAATTTCAATGAATTTAATAGATGTACATTTCTTTATATTTAGCACGCAACGTTTGGAATAATATTTTCTAAAAGTGTCATTTATTCTGTTTAACGAATTGTCGTGCATGGCTTTGGCGCAATAGCGTTTCGCATTTTCCAAGTGCTGAGAAAAATCAATTTCTTTTGAACAGCTATCAGATCGGGCGATTATTACATGTTCGACGATCTGGACGACGACGATGTCACCGATTTGATACCCGGCACCGAATCCGAGAAGGAGGATCAGCAACGTCGTCGCGAGCAGGAGAGACGCACCAGAAGAATGACTATATCCGAGGTATGTCACACGTTCTGTCAAATTGCTATAAAAAAAATGATTCGTATGTTCTGAGAGGTGTTACGATACTATTACTTGTTTTGTCTGCTATGAAATTTCGGTTTGAAATAAACACTGACTAATCCCAATCGGAGCGCTTGATCCACTGAGCGATTCTAAAGAGATCTCGTGAACAAGTATTACACCCAGCATTCGATTCCGAATCGGTCAGCAATTTTTTTTGTTTTAGTTTACATGAAATTTTGACTCGTTTCGTGTCCGATTGACTCTGCTAACGTTGCGAGAACTGGGTTCAAGCATCGTTGATAGAGTTGACTTGATCGAAACTCGGTTAAAATGTAATCTCACGCGTCAGATGGATCATCAGCCAAGATCCTGGCCAAAGATTGACTTCCCACACCTTGTGACGATATTTTTATCCCCGTGTGCGCATAAGTTTCGCCATTCTTGCATCAGTCTACCACCCCTTCATCTATATCCCCTTTTCTCGATTTTCAACCCTTGGCCAAACGTGGTGGTCGTCAGGCAGACAACGTTAACGAGAAGGCAAAGTGTTCCCCGGATAGAAATTGACTTTAAAAGTCTGGTCCTTACAGTTGATGAACACGCTGATTAAGACAGATATTGAGATCGCGACGCACGTCGCCATGTACGGAGGGACGGAAAAGGACGCGCTGAGACTACGCCGTCGGAGCGTGCCGTTGACGCGGAAGAAATCGTCTATGTCCTATCTAAGTGCACGTTCCGAGACCGACACGGCGATGGCCACCGATGTAAGACCCCCTTAAAAGGCTGCATGTCACTGCTACAGGCTCTCTATCTTACCTATCCACCATTTTTCTCTCCTTCGTCATTCATTTTCTTATACGCTGTCGCCCTCCACTTCGACGTCGTCTTCTTTTAATTCTTCATTTTATCAAGTTTATTCTCGTTTCTGTATCTTTGTGTATCGTATCATTGTCTCTAATATTCCATTTAATTATCGACGCCTAATTTCCAGTCGTAGTTCGTTTCAACCTCTTCATAATTTTAGTTAGCTTTCGTTGTATCCCCTCTATCTATGTCGTTATTTTTTTCATTTTTTTTTTTTGTATCGTTGGTTGATCATCGTCTCATCGGGTGTGATGTTTTTTTATTTTGTTTTTTTTTTTTTTTTTTGGTTGTTGATTTGAACACACAAGAATCACATATCACATACCTACACCGGTATGTCTAAAACAGTTAATCGAGAGCTACACAAGACTCACGTAGGTTTAACACAATAATGATTACACGATATAGAACAACATAGCGATCGAGTAACACCGATCTAACGAGTTTTCGTATAAATGCCCGCTTACATGCGACAGTGACTATTCTTCTTCTTTTGCATCTTTCAGCTTTGTAAAAATGGAAGCGGTGGCGAATTTTCTTGCGCCATTTTCCTTTAATATATATATATACATGTATGTTGTTTTTTCTTCAATGTGTAGTCGCAGTTGACAACAAGGCTCCACGTCGTTGGTGTATATATAATCCGCTCGATATTTTGCTTAATTTGTTTCTCATTACGTTTACAGCAATTTTAGTATTGTAATCTCACTCGCTTATTATAACAGTAATCTTCGATATCGAGCAACAATCGACGTATACGCAGAATTTGAAGCCGCCATCAATGATTATTATCGGTAGTATCATACGAATGATATACAAGTTATTTATTAAACGATTGATGGCGTAATTGTCTTCAAGTTCCACGTGCCAGAAATCACTTGGAGTGAAGGAGAACAATTAATACGATTCCGTGTCCTTTGCATCAGGGCGGCGATAAGACTAGCCTCACATCAGCAGATATCGAAACTGAAGAAAAAGATGCTTCTATAGCTGACCCCGTCAAAACACCAGAACCATCCGACGACGAGCAACGAGAGGATAAGGCAGACGGGAAGGACGATAAAGAGGACGAGGAGCAGAAAGTGTCTATCTCTACGTATTTCAAATTTCTAGTGGTGATGATCAACAGTACTCTGACGTCGATGACAAAGTATTTGAACAGATTCTCACGAGATTACAGATACATTCGCAAGGTTTTAGCGAAAGAGAAGAAATTGTTGAAGGTATAGGTCTAAATGAGCCAAAATCGTGCCAGCCAGCTGTCTAAATTTGTTTCTTTCGTTGTATAACCTTCAGGCGAAACCAGACTTCCGGATGGGGATGCGATTGGGTATCAATCAAATGTGGCAACCGATACCGTTGATGAAAAGGAGGTAAGGCTTCGAATGTCAAAGAAACAACCTCTGTTAGCTTCTTCGAATATCTGTCTGTAGACGCTTAGCCGTATGAGGATTAATCGTTTCATGAAGAAAGTTCGAACATGTCCCAAAGAAGTCAAGACGATACAGCTTTAGATTGTGAATCCCTCCAATTGTATTTCACATCTCGACACGTAGCTTTAGTAGTGGTGTGCTTGTCCCAAGTAGTCCTATCCTTGACGGAAACGATCGTGGCCCTTGTGAGAAGTAGTCTGTACTCCCACCGTTTAGGTTACAAATTACATAGTAGAAGCTAGAGTAGTAAATGTGCTCGCTCTGACAGATCGGCAACTAACGGGCAGACTGAGGAAGCCTACGATGCTGGCCAAGGTCCTAGTCAGCCGTTACCGCAGGAACAAAGGTAAGACTTGGTAGTGGAAATGCTTAGTTTCCTTTATGAGTAGGTTTCAATCTGGCAGGGTTGCTGGTTGAACTTCTTGTGAAATTTCCTCGCTAATTCATTCCTCCGAATTGGCGATAAAGTATAAAGTATTCAAGTTCCGCAATAATTTGATCAGACTCATTGGTCTTTCAAGATCACTTCCCCCCTGCAAAATATAATAGTAATTATTATGATGTTCTTATTAGAAAATAGTGAATATGTCATGCATGAATGCTACTAACATTTTTTATTCTAAACAAAAGCATAATAAATTGTCTTATAATGTTCTGTGTCGTACTTTGCATTAATCTGACATATCACTTGAGCCTCTAGATAATTTTGGCCTAATTATAACTGATCATCGATTAGTATAAATGATTTATTCGCTCATTTCAATGTGCAATTACTCACTTTAACATTTGGAGACTTTTAAACTTCTAAGTTCGTTGATTTACATATTTCCAAATTATTAAAATGCTACTCGGTTGCTTTGTATAACGTTTAAATATTTATTATAGATGGAACATAAGAAATTATTTGGCAATTGTTAATCAGATATCATGAATGCATCCTGTGCAGAAACGTTATTCGGTTTAAAGAGATCCATTATGTCCTTTGTAACCAGCAGGAATGCAGTAACGTTGCAGTCCAGAGACTTAATTCAGCTAAAGAACAAACCTGAACCGGACAATTCCTCGTAAGTTTCTATCCCCTCCTGTTCCGATTACTAACCCTGAATCCCCTCCACGTTTATGTCTGGACTTAGTATTGTAATTTGAAATAAACGTAGAAAGAGAGGGGTATTGTTTCTGCTAGGAAAGGAAGCTCGCTGACGGTTCCGCAAATCCGAATTTTGGCGCCAAGTTTGGAGCGAGGATTGGACATGTCCTCCTCCAGGTATCGAGAATGTTCCGTAAAGTTTCAAGCAGCGTTACAAACATACACCTTGCACGCCATTTCTTGCACGCTGCATGTTGATTATAAACAGATTTTTTTCCATCTTTTGACCTTAAATAGCACATACCCATCAAAACATGTGCTATTTTAGCCCTAATTCTATCAGACTGTGACTTCAAGTTACATAGAAAGTTTGAATACCTCTGGGGTTTACAAGCGAATGAATTAGATTTACGCATAAGTTTTGTAGGTTTTTGCGTTATTCATTTGTTTGGATACAGGTGGACCAGACATATCGACATTAATTATTCAGATAGGTCGATATATCGTTTTCTAGTACCATCTAAATGGAATCTACAAACTTATGCATACCGTTTAATATGCAGGGTGTCCTATCAAACTCTTGCATCTTAAATACTTCTGTTGCTTTTAATGAAACGTAAATATGTCTCAAAAAGAAAATATGTATTTGGTTCGATGGGGGACATACTATGATGGACAAAATAATTATCTCAGTCACATCTTCCGAGATTTCAAGGTCACTGGCGTTTTTCTAAAAGGAATGGGTATTTTAATTATTGTAATATTGTAGCTGATAAAAAAAAGCAAATCAAACATGTATATGAATAGTAATGAGGAGTTAATCTTATAAAATCACACTCCAATGCACACAGTCATAGTCACAGTTTATATTTCGAAAAGGAAAAGTTTCCGAGCATATATTTATATACCAACTATTTAAAACAAACCCTGTATACATTTTATTACAAACGTTATCTTTCAGTTGATTTTATTACTCGAGTTTCTTTACTCAAACTTAGTGCGTGACCGAAAGTCACATCCAAGTAGGGTTGAAGTTAAAATTGCCCACATCTGAAGTCCGGCAGACTTTTCCGACGTTGAGATACCGTCGCAAAGAATTCTTTCGTTCTTTCAACGATTAAAGTATTTTCGTTTACTCGCAATGAAACTTTACACTTTTAGTTCCATTCGCAAATACGAATTCATGGTCCTCGGCTGAGCTTTCACTGTGCTTTCGATATCAATACTTCGCAGAAGAAATAAGATAAATATTCTTTCTTCCGCAAAGTGACGTCGAAACTTTTCTTGAAATCCTTCGCCTCGATTGATCTAAATTTTTACCCACGCAGCACACTGTTCTCCGAAGTCTCACCTGTTCAACACGACGACGAAGCTACGGAATTGTCCGAGGTCGATCAACCACCGATTATACAATTATTGGCGTCCATTTGGTTCGGCATCTTGGCGCACTCGAATCTACTCTGTTACTTCATGGTGTTCCTTCATCAAATTAAAAACGCGTCCGTCTTGTCAACGCCATTGCCCCTCATGGTGTTCTGCTGGGGTTCGCTGACTATACCGCGACCCTCGAAGACGTTTTGGGTGACTCTGATCGCGTACACCGAGGTGAGACACGATTATGTCTGGCCAATCGATCGCTCACTTTAAGAAACGATTATTTAAGCGATCCTTTCCGAATTTCTTCAGGCAATTGTCATAGTAAAGTGCATTTTCCAATTGGAACTGTTACCATGGAACCGGGACGCTGCTCCAAATAATCCTCTCTTCACACCCCGAATAATGGGGGTCGAACGTAAACCTAATTATGCTTTGTGGGATCTGTTGATCCTTTTGATGGTGTTCTTCCATAGGTAAGCTTGAGAGCAAATTTTATAATGCTACGTACGGGCGACAGGGATGTAACAAAAAATGTACTTCCAGATTTATGCTCAAGTCTTTAGGACAGTGGACCACGCCGTCCCTCAAACCAAGGAAAATTATCCCCTCGGGTTTGACCATTGTTCCATCTAAACCTCCACCACCGGATATAGGTCAAGGAGAATCTACTCCCAGACAGCACGAAACGGAGTAAGACTGTTATTAAAAAATATAAAACGAAACGACCCACATTTGTTTTGGAAGTATTGTAGCGTTGGGATTAATTTATGTTAAGCTTACGTGCACGTGACAAATGTTAAAAAATAGTTTTGTTTTGCCAGAGATGGTACTCAAATAATAACACCCAAAGGAAGATCTCTAAATATGCATGCAGTTGGTGACGGTGAGAATGCACATACCACCGATGAACACGAAAGACTCGTCGCAGTTCAAGCTGAAGAAATGAATCCTCAGATTGAAAATTTCCATAAAAACATGGATATGACGTAAGCAGAAATTTCTTCGTTCATTGTGCACATATTTTGTCGAGTTTCATTGAAAGTTGTGATTTAATTTTCAGCGTTAACAAGTACGTACAACCGATGAAAAACTTCTTCGTTCAAATCCTAAGTCCCGCTGGTAAAGAAAAAACGAACGTGTACGCGTACATGTTCCTCTGCGATTTCTTCAACTTCTTGCTACTCATTTTTGGATTCTCCGCATTTGGCGTAAGTGTCTTCGTTTCTCTCGAATAACTTCTGCTTTCCGAGATACTAATTTCTACGAATCTTCAGACGCAGCAAGGCGATGGAGGCGTCACGGCTTATTTGCAAGAAAATCGAGTTCCCATGCCTTTCTTGTTGATGCTATTGCTGCAGTTCGCGTTAATAGTCATCGACAGAGCCTTGTTCCTAAGAAAATCGATTCTTGGCAAATTAATATTTCAATACTGTCTCATATTCGGCGTCCACGTGTGGATGTTCTTCATTTTGCCTAGCGTAACAGAGAGGTATTGAATACGTTACATTATATGCAACGTCGCAGATTAAAATTTCAGTAATAAAATAACTCCAAATTGTTGATAATCCTAGGCAATTCAACGAGCGGCTGCCACCACAAATGTGGTACATGATGAAGTGTTTCTACCTGTTATTAGCAGCCTATCAGCTGCGACAAGGTTACCCAACACGAATACTTGGTAACTTCTTGTGCAAGAATTACAGCGTCGTCAACTACGTCCTCTTTAAAGGGTCAGGATATTTCCTATTCGTCGAATTTTTGATAAATTTTAATTTACACAACTTAACATTCATCCTTCGACAGATTCATGCTGGTACCCTTTCTTTTCGAGCTGAGAGCCGTAATGGACTGGATCTGGACCGATACCTCCATGACTATAATGGACTGGTTCAAAATGGAAGACATATTCGCTAGCACGTATCAAATCAAGGTACATTTTGTTTTTCTTATATTAGTTGTTTATAGTCGCACTAATTGCTGTATACAATTATTAGCGCCTCGAGACGTATTTTATTCGAACGAGTGCGTGTCTAAATTGCTGATAAATTGAACTTCCAGTGCATGCGAGGAGTGGAGGCAGATTTCCCTCAACCAAGGGGCGTGAAGAAGAAACAAATGAGCAAGTACTTGGTCGGCGGTGGTGCTCTGCTCCTGATGATCGGACTAATATGGTTCCCGCTGCTCTTGTTCGCATTGGGCAGCACAGTCGGTGTCTCGAACCTACCCTATGACGTTTCGATGAAAATACGAATTGGACCATACGAACCGATCTACTCCATGTCCGCGCAAAGCAGTTCTATCATCGAGTATAACGATGATAAGTACACCAGATTCACGAATTTGTACGCGAAAGACAGACCTGCGGTTACGTTCCTCGAAAATTATATAAGCTCTGACGTCGCTGCGGTGAGGCTGAGCGGATTCTCTAGGAAACTATGGAGTATATCTCCGCCAGATTTGCGAAGGTACAGTCGAAAAGATCACCAAATAATTTATTTTTCTTCGTTAACGATGACAACCATTCTCGGGCAGAAAATAACATAGAACAATGCGAATTTCAATTTTTCCCATGATTTTTTTAAATTGATATAATCAGAAATACACAATTGTTCGGTAGTACTTGATACACGATACGGAGGAGCAATTCAAGGGCTCCAAAATGGTATATATAATTTAAAATTTAAATATTTCAATTTAGTTTAAGGGGGAAGTCACCTTGGGCGCAGAAAACCAGAGCTTTTTTTCAAAAACAATTGACTTATGGAAAATTTGTTTGCTGAGGTTTATTATGTATATATTGAATAATAGAATAGTAATTTTTATATATATTTTTTCCATGGTGGGAGAACTTTTTTTATCAGTTTCGAAGTAATTTTTGAAATTTGAAACGTTTATTAATCCACGTATGCACAACATTTTGATAAATTTACAATTGTCTTGTCCTACTTGTTTCGAAATTACAAACAATATTTTACGTTACGTTAAGCAAAACGTGTCTAAAATGATAACGCGACTCAATCTTCTCTGGTGGTCTAATCTAATGAAAACTAATTTTGTTCTATTTATTATGAAATGATTATAGTGCGAACTAGGGATAAAAGTATTAAGAGAAAATTGACAAAATGGCGGCACTTTATATTTAAGTCATCGATTTTTTCACAATATTTATGTTTTCAGTGGGTCGAAAAAATATCTCAGTTCACGCCATAGGTAGAAGTGTAATTTATATTTATACAAAATTTAAACTCAATTCGAAATGTGGTTCTTGAAATATCGTATTTAAAACGCGTTTGAAGTTTCATGTTCGATCAACCTAATGAGGCAAACTATGATATAAACAATTATAACTTGGGCAATTCTGAAATTTGTTTAATAGAATTTGGTACAAATATATTGAAGGCCTTAAATGACAACTAGAATATGAAGAAAAATCTAATTTTTGATCCAGAGAAAATAAGACTACTCTCTTAAATATTGGGTAAAAAATGAACCTGAAAAGGAAAATCGGAGATACCTTTTGGTCAACATAATAGATAAATAATTCTGTTTTCTTTGTCACAGACTGAAAACAGAATTAGAAGATAATAGTACGACTGTCATTGTGCACGTGGAATGGACAGTGTCACGAAAGACGGACGCAAAAGACGCCAGTGGGATAACAACGAAATTACGCGATATACCATTACCGCCATATGTAGACGGAGAATTTAATCCTGTGAGACGGACATTGGCTGAGATGTTGTCATCCGACGAGTCGACTCCTCATAACGGGACCATTACGCTGGAATATGCTTTCCCGAAGTTTTTGAAAGTGACTGGTCGAACTACTTACGTCGTTCCTCAATTAATGCGGCTGCGTAAGTTTCATTCGCGAATAACGCAGTTTACGAGGAGCTCAATTCAAAAAAAGATTTAAACAATTTACCCAATTTCAGGTACGAGAATCGAAGATGAGGAACCGGAAATGAACGACAATTATCTTTATAGAAGTATCAATCTTCACTTGACTACAGACGATACTTGTTGTGCTCGACAGAAATGGTGGATCGTCACGGAAGTTTGCAACGACGATCTCTATAATCAGCGTTTGAAAAACGTACCATTGAATAGCTGTCAAGATATCATGATGTTCTTGTTCAATGATAAAACGTTCCCCGAGGGATTGAGCTTTATCAGCGGCTTTGGGTGCGTTCGATGAAATCGTCAGGTTTCGTGAAACTTTGATGAAGTAACTTCACTAATTCGTGTATATTTTAACAGAATTTTAGGTTTATACACTACAGCGGTGATAGTTATAAGTCAAATGATGAGGAAAATAGTTAGTGATATGGCACCAAAGATTATGTTCGATGACCTGCCCTATGTGGATAGAATACTTCGGCTATGTTTGGATATATATTTAGTCCGTGAAAGCGGGGAACTGTGTCTCGAAGAAGACTTATTCGCTAAATTAATATTCCTCTATAGATCGCCGGAGACATTGATCAGGTATTACATCGAACTGTTACTATGTTTCTTTTCTTATAATATTCGAGAACTGGTGATATTTAAATCATCTCATTTTTAGGTGGACGAGACCACCCGAGGAAGGTGAACGGACTGATAATGAAGATCAAGATGACGCAGAGGAAGAAGCTGAAGAAGATGATGCCGAGGCAGAAAGGAGAGAATCTCGAGAAGTTTCTCGCCGTGAATAAATTACTGCACATCGTAAAAAGAAATTAGAGACTGTAAATGAACAATATTAACAGCAGTACTGTGCAATTTTCAAGAAGATCGCAGAAATGACGCAGAAACTTTGTTTTGCAATGTCCCATATTCATATAAGCTGTTTTTATCTGACGGCCAAGTTATTTTAAGTGAAAGACTTTATAAAAACACGTTGTGGCAATTATAGGGATAATTTGTTATGTAAAGGGAGAAAATTTTATGACAATAGTTTGCGCACTTGTCAATAGTGACGCGAACAATGGTTTGCAAACATTTAGAAACTCAGGAATTTATCAACGCTATATTTGTTGCTAGAGAAATAATTAAAGAGATTGTTCCTATCTTCAAAGGTGTATAATATAAAAAAGAGTTGTACATACATAAATGATTGGGAATTTGGCAAGTAACATGGTAAACGGAAGATGAAAGGAAGTAAAGAAAGGCTCGGAATCAAAGTACGAAACGACAGAAAAGGAATTAACACGATAATAATTTAACAATAAAGATAGCAAAAAACGGCTTGAAAATTTCACACAAACGCAAGAATATGTTCTAACAAATTTGTTTCACGAATGTGCTGTAAAATTTTACTGATTTTTATTTTGATATTTATTGATAAGGAACTTGCTTATATACTATTTATTAATATATTGGAAATATTGTGATCGTAAAACGTCAGTGACGCAACTAAATAATTTTTTAAATAAGTGCTTTATACATTTAAGCGTCTACAAATGTGTTATCGTACCGTACTAGCGATAGAGTTTTGTTGTTACTTATAATTTATCAGAATTTACGCTTAAACCGAATATGTATGCATTTCTAGCGTGACGCATTTAAGATCGCATCTATATAGATAAGAACATAAATGATAACTGCTAGTGGATTAACGGTAAATCTCTGAAACTGCCGTCAGCACGATCTTTTCTTCTCTTTTATACGTTTTCTAATCGTCAATTCATCTTATCGCTATCACTCATGTATAATCTGGCCATTTGCCAAGCCTTGCGCGAATTTTATATGTCCATCATACTTAAAAGACATTCAATATCATGCGAAAAATCATTGTTTGTAAATAAACATTTTACGATGTCAAAACATCGTATCATGTCGCCTTGATACGGCTTTTAAGAATACCTACAAATATAAATCGTTCTAAATGGATATCGAGTGATTTCGTCTGGAAAGAGATATATGCATGAACTTTGTTTTCAGGAAGTATATAAAACAGTAATGCACACATAAAGCGATTTATTAAACATTTTCTTACAAAACGTGATTTTCAAATTCTTTAAACTAAATTTAATAAATCTACAACCTAAAATCAACATGCGATCGAATCTGATCATATACATACATTAAAAAAGTGTAATACCTTCTAAACAATACAACATGTTATAATTATTTAAATGTCTTTCAGACATAAAAATATCAGTAAAAAAATATAGTCTTTTAGTAATTTCAATGTACTCATTATTACTTAATAGAACAGTTTGAAAAATATAGAACAGTTAAGACATGTGCAACAAACAACTGGAATGGAAGAATGGATGCTCTATTGTTAATATAATCTAAGTTTAAGGCAGGAGATAGGACATTAGTAATATCTATTCCTATTGTTTTGATAGCTCCTTGCACTTCAACTTTAATGTTATATTTTCTTGCTTTAAAAATTCTAACTCTTCTAATTTTCTTTGCAATTCTTCGTTATATTTCTGTAATTTTACAATTTCTTCATTTAATCTCTCGTTTTGTTCTACCAAACTTCTTACTCTATTCGAATCTTTACTAGGATGCATTTCATTAACTAGTTCATCTGTTTGGTTTAACAGATGTTTAATGAGATTAGCTTGGGAATTGAAGTGTAATTCTTGCATTACTCTCAAAATGTTTGAACTTTCTTGTTTTATATGCATGCTTACTATGTCCTTAATGGAATTAAGCAATGCAGCAGGATCAGTTTCTTTGCACTCCAATTTCTTAACACAGTCTTTGTCTTTAGAAACTTCCACTTGGGAAACACTTTCTTTTGAATAATCATGAGGTCTACTGTTTTCTTTAATAGACAGATTTGAAGACTGATTGTTTTCCTTACAACTTCCAGAACGACGAGTCTGATTTGTTGAACGAGTTTTAAGTCCAGGAATTTTCACTCTGGCCTTTTGTATCTTTGTTTCAATATTGTCTGCAGGCTCCTCATCGTCAGCTTTCACTTTATTCTCAATTGGCTTCAATTTGCTCTCACTAGGTATTTCTCTCTTTTCAGAAACCTTCACTCTAACCTGGTGCTTCCTAGTATCTTGATCTGACAATTTTTTCAGATCATGTACATTTAATTCTTTAGTAACTGGTTTCCTTTCAGTTTTATGATGTAAATTGTCAACATTATGTGGCAGCGTCGGTTGTAACGGAGTGGATGTAGCAATTCTTGTTGTTACATGTCTATCTACTGGATAAGAATTAACATTTGTAACATCAGTAGGCACTAGTTCCAGATCTTCTAAGAAAGAATCATTCATTTTGATTCTTTTTAATAAACTTTGCACTGTACTGGATTAATAAGTAAAACACAATTTTTTCTATCTATAATGATATAATTATCTTAGGAACGTTTACTGAAAACTTGAGTATTTCAACAATGCACAATGTGTACCAATGTGTTTTACGAATACTTTAATCACAATGTTGAACTAAGATTGCTTCGAAACTTCATTCATGGATTTGTTATAAATATCCAGTTTTCAATTCTTTGCATCATTCAATTTGAAGAAATGCAAAAGTCAATTTTCTACCACACTGTTATCGACGACATTCTGTATTCGTCGAGTTAAAAATAGTTACAATTCCGCGTTAACCTTCGATTAAACTACCGGACGTGAATTTCAATACATGTCAATTCAAATTTATTTGTGTTAGTAGTCAGCTGACACAGATTCGTTATACCGCAGCGCCATCTGCGAAAGTATTACTTGAATAGTTGTGGGAGCCATTGTTTTTTCTTAGTTTCAGACCAAAGTGGACCAAAGTAATTGTGCTCTCAAATGTCCAAAAAAAGTTGAAGTTCGTATCTAATTTTCAATCTTAAGCTTAAGTCTAAGTTTTTTGATGGAAGATACAAAAAATGTGGATTAGATAGTTTTCTAGAAAATATTTCATCGAAATCTATATTCGTCGTATTGGTAACATTGATGAGTCGGTTGGAGATTCGATTTCTAGCGGGTCATTAGGTCAGATCATGATAACCAGTTACCAGGTCATTGTCAACAACAATTAGAGTTCTGTGTTAACTTTTTAATCGGACATTTAGGTCACATTCACTCGTACTTAATAACTGTTTTATAAAGTGAATTACAATGATCAAAATCGTGTCTATTCTACACATTTTCGTTCTAATTTCACTCACAATCGAAAATGGAAGAGGATTTACGAACGTTTATCCCAAATTGAAGAGTTATCCCATTCGAGATGGCGATGATACTGGAAAGCCTCTGTTCTTAACACCGTTAATCGACAGCAATCAAATAGATGAGGCTCGTAACAAAGCCATTGTACAGCATAAAGAAATGGGCGAAGTTAACAGTTATGCCGGTTACTTGACTGTCAATAAAGAATATAATTCAAACATGTTCTTTTGGTTCTTCCCGGCTGTGGTAAGTGATTGAATGGTTTGCATATATTTTTCGAATTTCTCGAATTTCTCGCAAGTTTTTGCCATTTTCAATTAAAATTAAATTTTATGTAATTTTATTTGTAAATATTTGGTAAGTAAAATAAAGTCATTACTTTAAATAGCATAACCCTAAAACTGCACCTATAGTATTGTGGTTACAAGGTGGGCCTGGGGCTACGTCTATGTTTGGTTTATTCATGGAGAATGGTCCATTTATCGTAACTGCAAACAAAACCCTTAAAATGCGCAAGTATTCTTGGAATCAGGCTCATAATTTACTTTACATCGACAATCCTGTTGGTACTGGATTCAGCTTTACTGACAATGATAAAGGATATGCCATTAATGAAACACATGTGGGAAGGGATGTTCATACTATGTTAGTACAATTCTTTAAGTTATTCCCTGAACTCCAGGGTAATGACTTCTATGTCACTGGTGAATCTTATGCTGGAAAATATGTACCTGCTGTATCTCATGCAATCAAAGACTTTAACATCAAGGCACAGACAAAAATAAACTTAAAGGGTTTGGCAATAGGAAATGGTCTGACCGATCCAGAGAATCAATTATTGTATGGAGATTATTTATATCAGTTGGGATTGATCGATACAAATGGAAGAGATGTGTTTCATAAATATGAAGATAAAGGTCGAGATTTGATCCGACAAAAAAAATATGAAGAAGCCTTTGAACTATTTGACACACTTCTGGATGGTGATTTAATTGGTTATCCTTCTTTATTTAAAAATCTAACTGGTTTTGATTACTACTTCAACTATTTACATACCAAAGATTCAGATGATGCTGACTACATGTCAGAATGGATTCAAAGAGCAGATGTGAGACGAGCTATACATGTTGGCAATTGTACATTTCATGTTGAAGATAAAACAGTAGAGAAACACTTACAAGGAGATATTATGCAGTCACTGGCAATTCTCATATCAGATCTTACTCAACATTACAGAGTTTTAATATACAATGGCCAGCTTGATATTATTGTGGCATATCCTCTAACAGAAAACTATTTGCACAACTTAAAATGGTCTGGGGCTGAAAAATATAAAACAGCCAAGAGGAAGATGTGGTGGGTTGGAAAAGAGTTAGCTGGTTACTCAAAAACTGTTGATAATTTAACAGAAGTTTTGGTCAGAAATGCTGGACACATGGTTCCTTCAGATCAGCCACTTTGGGCTCTCGATCTTATTACGCGTTTTACACACAATAAACCATTCTAAATTATTTTTGAAGTGTTTTGCTGAAAGTATGTAATATCTCTGTATAATGGCTATGTTCGTATTGAAAGAGCTATAAGGATATTTAATTTTAAGGTAAAAGTAATATACAATAAAACTCCATATATCCGAACCGGCGACACCACAGTACTTAGTTACTTGAACACTTTGGTGAGCTTGTATTATCCAAACTCAGCTCACGCAACGTATCGCTTATGGGAATTTGTGAACTTAAGTTATATGAACTATCCAGTTGCTAGAACCTTTGACCCCCGACCAATTCGGATACACGGAGTTTAACTGTATACACGCAATAAGAATGCGCATACTATACTTAATTCTATAATAGAAGAACTAATAAACATTTATTGATAATAAAAAGTGTATATAAGCATCTTATTATTATTGAGCAGTCTCATACAAATGATTTGTCTTATTTATACATATATGTACTAGAGGTATTTATTTACCATTAGGTACTTTGTCTTACTATTTCTTTGTAATAGTATCAGGTATACATTTTGATGCATGCATACATGATAGCAAAATACTAAGAGATCATAAAATGTATATATATAAAATTTAATTACATCAATTGTCACGATTAGGCAAGATCTCTCGTATCTTGTTAGTTTCTTCATGACATATTATAGCAATTAACTTTAAATAGTTCGTAACAGTTTACACTAATCCAGGTACGGCAGTAAAAAGTTATCTACTATAGATATATTTTTGTGCCACTCTATGTGGGGAATATTTGGTACTGTAATGAGGGTAAGTCTATCACTCTCATCTAATGTCTTCAATCCAATTGAGTCGTCTGTATAAATAGATCGATCGCGCATATCTATCACAGTTTCATTAGCATCAAAATATCCAAAGTGACTACTTTGCCATGGGGTGATAACGCCATCTTCAGGGCCTCCAATAAGTATCATACGTTTTAGTTTGGTAAGTCCTTGTTTAAACGTTGACCCCAGTGTCGAATTTTTCTCGTTGTTTACGAGTGGAAGGAACCTACTGTATTTGTAATATAATTCCTAAAAGAAAACAAAATACAGTTTGTTATGAAATCCAACTGAAACAAAGAGTATGCCCACCTGATGGTGAGGATCATTCCAGTAATTTCCGACGCTGGTATGTTGTCCAACTTTTGAATAAAATAATTCATAAGCAGTTTCACACGCTAAATCGGGGAAAAATAAATGCAAAAATCGAGCTGCAACGGAAAAGAAACCTTTGAAGTAAAAGTTTTCTTTGTTTACTTTCAAGGATGATACTATCATCAGGTCGTCACGTACTTCCGTATTGTCCTGCTTGTGGCGAACTCAAAGAGATAAAATTCCTGACATTATGATTAGGAAATCTTTGCAATATGGCTCTAGCTAATAAACCACCTTGGCTATAACCTATTAAATTTATTCCTTCGGGGAATGCAGCACCTACGGACACGACATCCATCCCTATTTCTTCTACTTGTCGCCACATTGGTTCTAGACTACTCCATCCTGCATATCTCGGCGTATTATAAACCTGTGTCCCAGGATGCATCTAAAATCGATGGTTATTTTATGCATACACAAACATAGTTATAAAAATTGAATCGTATTATCTAGAGACGCGGTAGCGTCTCGACGCCAAGTACATGAAAATCATGTTTACCCGCTATATTTACGTAGGTGCGACATCTGCATCATCCTTTATTTGGCGTGAGTTGCTTACCTCTTGTATTCTGTTGCTAATAAGTTCCATACTGTCGCTTCCAGTAAGCACACCATGGATAACAACCACAGCACGATAACTTTCAACGGCATTAATAAGTATAGTTAAAAAGAAAAGAATAAAAGATCTATAACTTAATGTAGCCATCGCTACTCGTAGATTTCCGATTATGCTATACTCAAGAAAACATTCTGTCATGTCAGACTAGGATCTCTTTTTCATCTGTTTTCATCGCAGCGACGTAATTTTTGATCGGTGTAGCAATTGCGCCCTCTCGTGACAACCAATCTTTGGTTGTCGCCTTGTTGAGAGGGGAGCTTTAAAATCAATTTCTTGGACAACATCCAGAAAACATCTTTCCACCGACGATCACGAAGAAATCTTCTTTACCTTTGAATGATACGCATCCGCTGTCTTCTGCAGGTAGTGATAAAGGCATCTACACGAGTTACAATTTTTGTACCGATTTTTTTTTTTTTTTTGAAGATATTTCTGTTCGTTATGATGCATATCATCGAGTCTCCGTTTAATAATTAAACATTGTTTAATCATCGTACAAATCATACGTATCAGGAATGTGTAACGAAAGGAGAAAAGAAAATGAAAGTGGTGAAAGGTTATGGAACAAAATGGCACCTACCTAATTCAAGAAATGAATTGTGTATTGAAATTTAAATGTGCTGCCTTTGAATTTTTCTTCGAAATTTGCTCATTGTGCTCGTGCTTTTTGAACAATCAAATAAAATTATTAGGTTGTACCAAAAGTTTCTTCCGTGACTTGCACTCAATTATTTTGTGTGGCAGTGTTTATATAAATAGACAACCTAATTTCTTAGATGTTAATATTGTATAACAGTAATGGAGCAAAATGAATCGTACGCAATTTAATAATGTAACATTAGACATAAAATATTGTGTATGTATTACTTATTAATGAAATGGAAGAAACTTTTGGGATAACCTAATATTTCAGCAGAAGTAACCGAAGACATAGATGGTCATACAATGATCATGCAGATGCGATAACAACCCGTGGATCATGCTTCGACCAATAGGGTCGGGGTTCAATGGTGAAAGGAACTCAATTGCGTTCCGAAACAACGTGCTGCAGACTGTAGTAGGACCCTAATCCTTCTAGAACTGTGTGTAAGGTGACTGGGCACGTGGCATTTCCCGTGCTTGGTACAACCATATATCACCGTGTCCTGACATCACCCCTAGTTGGCATACGAAACTCACGCCTCGTGCTCAGACGATGGATGTCGAGCGTATTGTTTCGACCAGCGACATCCCCGATTATCACCACTTTACTTTCGAGAGTGTCATTACGGTAATGTACTGTAATGTTTAGTAGATTCGTACAACAACGTCTATCGCGGTTCTACGGTTCAGCAATGTACGTTAATCACTTCTTGGATTTGAAGTGACTATTCGGAAGAATTCGTCTATCAATGCAATTTCAAAGAGTTGCCAAGTCATTGGAGTTATGAAGAAAGCAAGAAATTGATGTCTCTTTGACGAGGACGCGTTAATGGATTTAACACTCTGGCGGACATCCCGATGCAGGGAAGATCTTTGGTACTAGTACTTTAGCGAAACGAAACAACTGACTCGCGAGTAATTTGAGGGATCTGTACAAAATGAGATTTGTTCGCGCGATGTATCAGAATGATTGAATGGACAGGTGTACCCTTTGCCCCGAGAAGCTGGAACAGCGTACAACAATTTAACCGGAAGGAATACCTGGGAACGTATGTACTCACGTGCTTCTGATGTCGCATGCTGGCTCTAATCGAGTCCCCAGAAGCTTTGAAACTACCAGCGTTTCTTTCTCGTAGAAGAGGGATAGAACCGAAGGAGAAGGAGAACGAGAGGAAAGACAGCCAATCCAATTCCACGCTCAAACCCGACCATCGCGATGGCGGAGGGTGGCGAAAAAACGCAGCCACAGCCAGAGCGCAAGGCGAGTGTAGGTCTCGGAGCTTTTTTGCGTTTAATCAAGGATATTCGCGGTCGGCTGACTCGGTATTTTAGTCCACCAAGTGCTAACCGAGGCGCGCAACCACCAGCGACGACCATATCGCAGGAAGTGGATGAAGGAATCTTCGTCCTTTGACCTCGCAGGGACGCTCCTACCTATCTTTCGCATTTCACCATGCGCCCGGTATTATCTCCACGAGTTCTATCCTCTGTCGAAAGTTTCATCCCCCCTAAGCGTTTTAGCGAAGCATTAACGCAATCAGTTGGGATACAGTATCGACGTAAATCGAATATTCGGCTGGTTTATACGCAACATTGTATGCAGAGTAAAAAATGGCCAGGAAGCTACTGCATCCCTGCAACAGTAATTTACGCGTATACATCTGAGGAGGAAAGCCAGTAATTCAACTTCCGGTTTTGTAAATTCAAATTTAGGTACACAACGCAGAACGAATGAACAGAGCCGTGGTAATGGTTGCAAAAATATGCAAGGACTACCTTTGCGTTTCACTTTTATATAATCCATCGTCTTCTTTTTACTTTGCCGGCTGTTATTAACGGAGGGCAAGTGTTGCAGTCGGTCAAAATTTTCATCCAATCTATTACCCCCAGCTTTTTTTAAACGTCTACTTAAAAACCAAACTGTATTTAATTATTACTTAAAGTATTTGCACACTAACGAGTTAGGTGATGCCGAGTGTATGTTAGAATGGATTCAAGGAACAGACATGAGACAAGTTATACATACAATGGGTGTAAAAAGTATTCGTACATCGATCAATTTCCAAAAAAACTGTGTAAAATTGTAATTTATTAACTTTTATAAACAATGACATTCTACATATTCTCGGAAATCTCTAGAATAGATAGATTACAAAAAAATAGCTATTTATGTAAGTTGCGAAATTAACAAGAAAAAAACAATTAATCGATAAAAATGTTGATGCAATAAGTATTCGCACAACTGTTTAAAAGTACTTTCCTGGAAATTTGATGTTTTCTAAGTCGCACGGAGCAATAAACTAATGTGTCTACGTTACAAACTCTACTGTAAATGGTTCGTCATAAGAATCGTACAAATACTTATTGCTACTAGACTATTACCCACTTTTCGCATTTTTTTGTTAATTTCACAAATTATATTAACTAGTAAATGTTGCTCGGACTATATCTATCTTAGAGACTTTCGAAAATATGTAAAATATCATTGATTATAAAAAAGAAGTTAAGAAACTACAATTTCACACAAAACTTTTTTGCGAAATTGATCAGTGTACGAATACATTCTACATCCACTGTACGCGCTGGCTCTTGTACATTTCATATCGATGACAAGACAGTAGAAAAATACTTAAAAATACTTAGAAAGTTAAAGTGGTCCGGTGCAAAAAAATATAAAACAGCCAAGAGAAAGTTGTGATAAGATGATAACATTACTGTACGGAGACTATTTGTGTCCATCAGGATTAGTAGTAAACAGAAAAAGTACGAAGATACCTTTGAATTGTTTGAAACGCTCCTTGTAGCATTAAATCGTCTTGGCGTAGCGATGTCCAAGGTTTGAGCCATCATTTTCTATCAGCGAGGAATCATAGATCCTCTTCATCCGAGAATCGACTCGAGAGTCTGTTTAAGGCCACCCTTGAGCTTCGTAAGTACAGAGGCGGGAGAGAAGACGAAGTGGGTGGTACGGTGTCGGAGGAACGGCCGGGAGATTAGCGTTAATTACAGAGTTGAGCCGTTCCGGGGTTGGGACGGGGCGCGAGGTATTTGTCACTCGGCACTGCTCTCGACTCCCGTTCCTCGTTCTGAATATTAATAACCCCGCCACCGTCCTTCGCCACCCCATCCTCCGTGTCGCTGCTCCTCTCTTCCTCATCCCGGCTTTTACGACATCCGATGAATTGCGCGGCAGACAACGCTACTCATTATGCTGACTGCTTGATTTCATCACCGTCAGCGGTACGAAAAATTAATCGTCCCACGATCGAGGTGAACGAGGATCGGCTTGCGGATTTTGGCGAGTTTCTGGCTCCTCGAACGCTCGACTAGCGCGAGGGTAAGATAACGTCGAGAACTTTTCATCGTGTTCGTTATCGGTAATATTTTATACAAGGAAATGCACACGGAACGTCTGCTCGTCCATATTCAACGACACCCCGGTCTCAAGGTAGTCTTCTGCCATTTTCCCAACCCCGATATCGTTTTCCAAAAATTGAAGCATAGTACCACCGACTCCGCCGTTATCCCCTTCCACTGAGCACGTCGATCAATCGATATCATCCTCTCTCGTCCTTTCTGCGGTTGGTCCCTCGATGGTGGTCCCATTCCCGCTCAAAACGTTCAGATATTCAAAGTCGGGGAATAGTTTATTCATGGCCGGCTCGGAGAACTTAGAAAGATATTGGAAGCGGCCCAGGAGAGGGTGAAAGATAGAAAAAGAGACGGCGGCTACTAGCGCAACGGCGAAGGAGCGAGAGGAGCGATATTGGTCGGACGGAAGTGTCCCCTCGGGGAAACGAGAAAACGGGAGGAGCGTCGTCTCTCCCCCGATCCGATAAAGCGAAAGAGGGACCCCCTTGTGGCACGAACCACCACTCCTCCTGCCTTGACCCACGTGACAGCGAGCCCGCCAATAAAATTCAAATAAACTCCGCCGTGCATACTAAATTATCACATCTTCCATTACCCGACCGCGTGCCCATTTCCGAACGGTCTCCGTTGGTCCCGTGGAAACGTTTCGCCATCCTGTCGAAATTCCAATATTTTTGACTTTTGCCCTTGTACGCGACCAGCAACGATTCTCGTAGCTGTACCGTTGGGATTTCGAAACACCTTACACTTTAATGCCGCCGTCGGGCAAATACTTTAAGACGACCGCGGACTTATCATTTTTAGGAAGATATCCCGTTTAATTGATTGCTCGTAGATCAAAACTTAATCTGTTTTGTCGGTCTCATCGACGGAGAATTGCGGATTTAACGATCGACAAAGGCGTCTCGAGCGACCGTTCCCGAGGAAAGGTTAAAAAGGGTGAAGACCCCTGTCGATTATACGGGGCAACCCGTAGACTGTGCCGCCGTCTCGTGACGTCATTAATCCAACGATGGATTCCCGAGGAAACGGGAATGACTCGTCCGCGAGGGTCCAGCGACGCTGATGAAGGGACACGGAGGTCAGGTGGCCTTTCCCAGGAACGCCCCAGATTTCAACATTACTCAAGCAGGATCAACCTGACAGGAAGAGGGCCATTGTTCGCCCTCGCGCTGCTGGGCTTTCTTCCGCATCGACGGTGCACACCATCTTCTCGCGACTCGACCATTGCTGTGCGCGTATAACGTTTCTTTTGTTTCTGGAATGCGTCAAGTGTTCGGAACGATTTCTCGTTTAAGGATGTGTGAAAAAAATATATCGTTATTCTCATCTCTGTATAACGAAATCAATCACACGAATCTTTCTTGTTCGTAGACTTATTTTTCAAGATGCTAACATTTATTTAGGTCATTTAGATTAGTTGGATTTAATATTATTAAATTTACTTAAGTGACCCTTCGAATATGTTATTTTTAATTCAAAATCGTCTAATTTCTTCGCAGATCTGCGTTACATTTAATTTTATTTAAGCAGAGTTTATTTATATAGCAAATTATATTATAAGCAATGTACGTAATGTACGAGAAATGTGGCTATGGGAACAATGTGTGTACGTTCTATTCAGCCGTACCGACATGGAGCAAGGCGAGCACTCGCTCAATTTTGGTTACGATACGAAAGAAATATGTGGAAACAAGCAAAATCGAGAAATACAGTGCTTGAGACAATGTTGAAATGAACGAAATTGAAATGTAGTTTTTACATTACTCCTAAAATGTTTAAACTTTCCTGTTTTATATGTATCGTTACGATTTTCTTAATGACATTAAGTAATGGAGCAAGATGATTTACTATACAGTTCAATTTCTTAACACACTTATTAATTTTTCCTTTGTCTTTGCGAATTTCCACTTGAAAAACACTTTCTATCGAATAATTAGATGTTCTACTCGTTTCTTTGTTAGATGCATTCGATGATTAATTTGTTTGTTCCTATTACTCCTTGAGAATAACAAACGAAAACAATTCTGCTCCTCTGGAACATTTCCTGGATAAATATTTACGCTTTCAGGACTCTTTCGTGTTTCTTACCAGTTCTATTGGCCAGGTCAAAGGGCAAACACCAAAATTCTTTCTGTTCCTCGAGGACTTTTAAACGCTGTTCCATCCTAGTTTAGTTTACATCGAAATATCGAAGCCCCATCGGTAGGAAACGTACGTCGTTTTAATTTTGTAGATTCTTTGCGAGAGTTTAAACGCGTTAAGGTGCACGGGAATTATCCAAACGAAGTTTCTACCGTGTAAAACAATTAGTAGCTTGCCTGTGCCCCTGTTCCCCCCTATCAGCTTGTCTACGCACCGACTATTAGTATAATCGTTGGAGGCTACGACCCTTAGCTATCCTCGGGCGGTTCACTTTAATTCTTAGCAAGTTAGAGTCATCCCCCTTCACCCTTAGGTGGATCATCACGACTTTGCGCTTTGTTCGGGGTCCTCTGTGCCTCTCAATTCCTGCGTCGAACTGTGCGAACTGGTATTTTGTTACCATTCGGAGGTGATCTGATCATAGGAAATTGTCTTCGAGTATTGTTTAAGGATTCGTAAGAAGAACTACCACTGTTCTAGTGGTCGTAGTGTGTAGTAGTTGGACTAATACAATATGTATTGATGATACTTTAGTAGATTTAATGCTAAAATAATCTGTAGGAATTAAACGAATTAAGGTTTAAACGAATAATATACCGATACCGTGTCCATCTTATCCCTAAGGTTCCATCGAAAACATCAAAGTTTTTGTTGTAAAATTGTGAAATCATCCAAACACACATATAATCGATATACATACATATAACAGGACTCATTCTTGTTTTTTTTAAAGTTGAAATTTTGATCGCTCCTTGGTGTAAATTTGACCCAGTGAAATGCGATGAAAAGCGACATCAGGAGAGTGGGAATAGAGCGTGTGATCAACTGTTCAAGATTATTATACGTATATAAATTCCCTTGTGAAGTTATAGTCTACATAGAATGTGTGCATCAGGACTGAACCGGTACTGAAAAAGTGTACGACATATTTATATCATGTTTTTCATTTCATAAACTTATCGTATCATCCTTGGAGAATGAAACTGATAAATAAATATTTTGTAAACGCAGAATAAAGACGAAATTTGCTTTGTCATTGATATCACCCTCACCTAATCTCACTCCATGAAACGAAATTTAGATAAAATGACTCTACGAAAGTTACGTTTATCAAAGGGATGAAAAAGTTTTACTTTTAATGCGCGAGATTTCACGCTATTGATTTTTAAATTTCAAGTTCAGATTTAGAATCAGCGCCCCCAAAAACCCCTGTATATAATGACTATAAACAATTGATATAAACAAAAACAAAATAAATACTCGTATGTCGGGTATGTACTCGATATCAATAAGTATTCATTCAAAGGTCTCGATATCAGATAGTAATACCAAATATACATTCATTTAGTTAATACGTATCGATACTTTCATGGAGCTATCAAAGTAGATTGATACCAAATGAGTAGAACGTGAATAGTACCGATACCTCATTAGTTCAGTCACTATGGATGGCGCCTGGAATCGTCATCCATGACCCGAAACACGTGTAAATGTCGCAGTTTTTCACGAGGCAATTAGACGACAATTTCTCGAGGCGCTTCGTCTTTCGGCACGTCGAAACTGAATGTAACGGTTCCGCTGTGTATCTAATTGATTTCCAGCCGTCGAGGGGGCTGCGATACGACCGCACCGGGGCTGAATTTTGGACGTCGAACCACCCCTTTGCATTATGGATGCACCTGATTTCACACTTGTTCGTTCGCACTGGCAAACTCCCGACAGCTATAACGTCTCCATCGATATAAACACGTCGCAATTTGCTGGCCCATTGTGAACCTCTCCCTTTGGCTCGATTCATGGGTAATAAATCCCGTATACGGGATATATGGTGAATTTATGTTTACGAAAGCCGTGCTCGTAGTTTCCATGGACTAAGGAAAGCAAAAGGACAGGGGTTACTGTCCAAAATCTGTTTTAACTTTTGTCACGCGTATGAAATAGTTTTGTACATACCGATAGAATGTGTACAACAGAGTTTGGCAGTGACCGGGGGTTCTCTCCCTGCTTCTCATGCGCCCTCAATGTATACAAAGTCGCATGAATCGGAGAGATATCAGTGATCAAATTTCCCCTACCTGTTCTTCAAGCTATCACAGTCCTGCCTCGAACGAGTATCAACTTGAAAGATATTATTCATCCAGACTGCACACAGACTGTATTCGTCAACGATACTGATGTTAACCCTTTGCACTCCAAGCAATTTGGCTATGTGCAGGTAGTCGACTCCATGACCATTTTTCTTAGGTTTCTGAGTTGTAGCATGGCCACGAAAAACTCTTCGCAGTTTGTTAAATTAAAACAAACATAATCATACACAGATAATAATAGTTTAATGGAAATATTATCCTCCATTTGATTATTTATATGAAGTTGTTTCAAACAAATAATGGAAAATTAACGTACTTTTTAACGCTATTGCTTCAGAATATTGATCTTATAACTATAATTGAATTTAGACACCCATCGCTTATTAAAATTTAATGATAAATTGTGGGCAGTGACACTGTTCGTAGGAGTACAACGGTGTCAAGTGCCTGGACAGTACAGGTGGCCTTAGGAGTGCAAAGGGTTAACTATGATTAAATTGTTAAGCAGCTGTTGCCTAATCTCATTTATTTATCGGCGTGTAACCAGTGTCCATACTTTATACCTTTCTCTTTCCTAGTTCTTGTATTTCGTTTTATTACGGTACAAGAAGAAGATTAAAAAATTAAGAAATGTGGTTAGTATATTTTCAGTTTTAGAATAATAATTTGTCAGATTTCTCGGCGAGAAAAAGACCTGTCGCCGTAATCACAGCACGAGGGCCTTGATTCAGCAATTACGTATCGTTTTGTACGCATTGTATCGGGCCGGACGTCCGAAATTGGCCGCGTAACATGCGCATAATCCGTGCCACGTGTCGTCCTGCGACGCAACGAACGAACGCGAGGCGTCCAGGCGTCGTTCAGGAACCCCTCGTAACTCCCGGCGTCTTTCTCTACCCGCAAAACCCACTTGAACCGACGTACGGTCCATCCATTCGTTCGTTACTCGTCATTCAATACCAATTTGTCCAGTTACCGAGATTAGAAAGCGACTTGAAAGCGATGCTAATTCGTCCGGTGCTCTCCGCTTTCTAATTTGGAATTCACCCCTCTTTGACCCGGTGCTTATTGCTCTATATTCCGGGTTATATTAGCATAACGAACATCGATCGGACTGTTCGGGATGGCTTGCATCTGATTTCTTAAAATAATAGCTGTGGACGATCAAGGAAATTAGAAATTTGTTTCGGGAAGCTGTTGTATCGAATTGTAATATGCAAAATGTCCCTTTGATTACTTTGCGTTCTTCGATCCCTTAAACTATCTCTTAGTCATTCAATATTTTTTTGTAGGTATAACACGCAGTGGGATTGACAAATAAAAATATTAACGTGTTTATTACTTAACATCTTCATTTGTTCGACAAACTATTACTACGTACACTTCAGCATAAAAATACTTCTAAAAGAAAGCAATATGTAAATTATTAATAGATTTTTTTATGTTCGTTATACATCTGACGTTGTCCAAAAAATGGTGGTCGATGACATTTACGTAAGATTATTTGTATATCGTCAAGAAATATTAGAATGAATTGCTCGTACGATCTACAAGTTGTTTTATTTGGAAATACTATCAAGCAGAGAAACCATCGTTCGATTTCCTTCTCTAAATTTGTAGGACTGCGATGTAATTAATCTAGTAGATGGTTAACGTAACAAATCATTCATTATCTACTCTCGTAATCGACGATTCGAATTCTCCTAACATTCAGCAAAACATTCAATCGCGAGTAGTGGAATTTTGTATTCGAATTTTCCTCTGATTCGAGAGGGTGTTTTGTTTTCATTCGGATTTCATTGCAACCAAAATCCGTTTGTCATTCACCGTAGCCTCTCAGGCAGATCAAACCAAAGTGGAAGCAACTCGTCCAGCCAGACACGCGAAAACGGTAAAAAGGACATCCGTGGCCTAACATATGGCAGGCGAAATTGCCGACGGGCTGGCAGTAACAATATTTACAGAAGGCTCGGCCAACCCCCGGTGTTTTGTTAAGACTGCACACCGCACACTGCCGCAGCCCCGGGGGCAAGGGTGTCACTTTACCCCGATAATCCCCTCTAATACTCTTTTGCGATCCGCGCCGCGGTGTAATATTAAGTCTCTTACATCCAATTTCTATGGACTTACACCTTGTTCGAGGCGATTAGCATTTTGATTGCGGCCTCCTCTGAGGAGTCTTTCTCTTAGCTCTGCTCCTTTCTCCCAACTGACGCTTACACTTGTATTTTAAGCAGTGGTAACAGGGATGGAATACCTGACGAGACGGCTCTGTTTATTTTCAAA
Organism: Hylaeus anthracinus; assembly: GCF_026225885.1. NCBI lineage: Eukaryota > Metazoa > Arthropoda > Insecta > Hymenoptera > Colletidae > Hylaeus > Hylaeus anthracinus. Next base: position 3,391,959 of record NW_026535284.1, read on the forward strand.
TTACTATTTGAAGTTTGCAAATTACGCGTCTAATAAGAACTAAAGTAATGACTTACTAAAGACACGGATAATAATTAATTTATATATTAGTTTATTTATTTAATGTCTTTATCGTATCGCAGTAAAAATGAATATTCATATTAACATTTCTAACAACGAAAATTTTTGAAACGAATATTTACCAAATCAGTGTAATGAAAAACACTGTGCACGTAACAAAGAAGAATATTGCTGCGTTAACACATTTCTTCAATTTTGTAATGTATGTCGATCAGACACTAAAAGAGTTAAGAATATTTCCTCTTGGGTTATTATTTCCTGCTAAAATTTGACAACGCCATCGATGGTGTAACCCTTAACTTTTGTGGCAAAAAATATTTTGCTCCCTCTGATAATTGAAACATCCCTTACAAAAGAAATGTAGCGATCACTTTCGGGCCAAGCCGACGAAATAACCCGCCATAATTTGAAACGCAGTCCCCTATTTGCGACACACGAAGCACACGCACGGGCATCCGTTATGACGAACGAGTTTTTCGTACGTCACGGACCCAAGTGGCCGGGATTTTCATTCGTGTCGCGAATACCCGGTGGAATCGCGTGTAATCGCCATACGTGCGCCGCGCGTGTACGAAAATTGGGGTCGCGGTGTCCGCGTGACTCGCGGAACACGAGTCGTCAGGGGCGAGGGACGGGTCCGTGTGTTTGCTTTAGAGCTGGGCAATCACGTCGAGGGTGGTCCAAGCAGACTGCGATCTGGATTAGCGAGATCATAATCAGCCAATCACTGGTGCACCGTGCGCGGAGAAGGTGTCAAATGTCGTCTCCCGCGGGACCACGATTGATTTCTTTCGCAGATCCGTTCAGGGTTGATTTCGAGTTGCGCGTGCGCGCGTATTCCACCGACATACGATTCTAATGGGATTCCACGGTTCGAACGGGGAGAGGACATATTAAATTTGCTCGGCTCGCTCGAAGCTGTCGAGAACACGCGTCACGCCTAGAGAACGAGGAAGTTCCTCGGTTCTCCGGACTCACGTCGAGGATTAAGTCTGCGGAAGCGGATGCGCAGGCAAAGTGGCTTTGCCAGTTACCATTATGGCGCCGCGATACCGAGCGCGCTGAGACTTGGCCTGCATAGAGCAGGAACATGTAACGCGAGGTTCGATCCATTAAATTTTGTGGTCTGCTTAAATTTTGGGGAAAAAGAAGGTAGTTTATTGCAAAAAATGTAAACTTCTCGTTATTTTATTGTATCTATTTTGAAGATTTTAAAGACGCTCGTATTGCATTGAGGGGTCTTTTTGGTGTGACATTTAAAAAAAATCGGTACGGGGACGATTATTCGAATTATTTCGACATTTACAATCGATCTAATCACGTGTAAAAACCTTAGACGCTTTTCTCTCGGATTATGATTTTTTTATCTGGTTCTAGACCTTTTTGAAATTTAATTATGTTACTTTGTATACTTGTTACTCGTATTTCTCACAATAAATAAGCTACATTCAAGTATCATTCGATGTTTTCATTTAAAACAAGCGAAATTAACTGTGGAAAAGTTTTCAGACGCACGACGCACGGTTTTGGCTCGAAACCACCGATCAACAGTTACAGTAGCGTGTTAATCACCATTCCATAGAGTAATACCTCTTCTACTAGATTTCGAAGTACGAAATCTTGAATTACAGTTTTAATTTTTTGGCTTTGGGCCAATTGCTCCAGGATTTAGACCGCAGACACGTCGGTCGAACGATTTATCAGGCGGACAGCGCGTGGATAGCCTAACGGCTGCAAGGTCTGTTCGTCCGGGTAGCGAGCGTCACAAGGGAAGCTCGGCTCGAGATTTGCGCGAAGCGTGAATGGAAGAGGGCGTGGGAAACGGTGAAGCGGCCGCGGACGCGGATAGTGTGCTGACTTGCGACCGGTCCGGTAATTGTCGTAATTGTGCCGAGTGATTCACACATCAGGATCGGCTCCGGCCACTCCGCCCGTGCTTGCTTGCGTGCACGGGAACATCACTCGCACGATATTCGCGCACGCACACGCGCGCAAAAACCGTTGAGCGCGAGCGCATCTGCGCGGGATTTCGGAAACAATTGCCGACAATTCTCGCCACTTGACTCGCGGCCAGCGATTGACGTGAGAATCCGCTTAGACGACCGTACGAAACTCCACTGCGGAGAGTAGTGAGGTCATCTTCATTAAATCGTTCTCCGCTTAATGACTGATCTAATTTTTTCTTTCTCCCCCAACGTGCGTTCCGCGACGGCTACGGAGAGTCGTCCGCGCCTGGACACCACGCTCTCACCTTTTTTTTGCCGTGCAGACGCGATCTTCGAGGAAAGGAGTCATCGCGTCTTCCCACGTTCGCCACCGGGGAGAAACAAGGGGGCTGGTCTTTCGTTTAACGCCGACTTAATTACCATTTGCGTTATCGCTCGTGTTGCGTCCGTTTCGTTTCATCAAGCCATCGTAATTGCGCGAAGGAATTCGCATTTGTCGGCATCGGATCGATTTTGGAAGCTTGGACCGAAAGTTTCGACGTTTTTGGAGCTTGTCGCTTCTATCGTCGTTTATGTACAACACGTGTACGTTTTAAGTAGATTTGGAATTATATACGAGGTCTTTTCCAAATGTATTTGATTGTGTACTGCAGTAGGAAGGGAGTTACTCTTCATTGAGGTGGATGATATCCACTTTGGAGCACTTTCCTTTGGAGACCACAATCTTCTTTCAGTGATGATTCCACTTCTGGAAATATGTCTTAATCCATTCACTGTCAGCGAAGCGCTTTGCCTTGGGCGCCAAGATTTCATACAGATGTGTAATCTAGGTTATTATTTTGATAATGAAAAGTGATGTTAAATTTGTTGTTCTAAAAAAAAATGTAGGACCTACTTTTGCAATAATTCGTGACTCAAAAGGCTATAAACATATCTTTTGAATAATTGCAATCAATTTGAACTACGAGATATTTCGTAGTTGGCAGTGAATGTGTTAAATTCAGTTTTTGGAACAGCTGACAGCTGCTTGGTAGCGTTTTATTGTATAGTTTTGATATCCTCAAATCTTTCTCCTGTTAAAGGATATTTTAATTTGGAAAACAAGTAAATATCCAGGAAGTAAGGTCAGTACTGTTGATATGTTTCACCAGAAAATGCTGGATATGTTGCAATGAAGGTGCGTTCTCGGTGAAGCACATACTCATCGCTTTTCCACAACGCAAGCCGTTTCCTTCTCCCTAAATTTTGGATTATAATTCTAGAAACAGTAATTTTCTAGAGTGATTTTTAGATTTTATGAATAGTGATTTTTATTAATTGTATTTCGCACCTGTTTCACATTTAGTTGTATTCTAGCCACCGCAGGTCTATCACAATAAGTATTGCGATACGACTCCATTGCGATACGACTATTTTTGTATTACAATTCATTACTATAAACCTTATGGATTATGTCGATAGTCATTGTACAAGAGTGGCCAAGTTCTTGGCAAAATTTAATACGCATTCGCTAATCTACGCGTTCGGTTCCTGTGCAATTCGATTTACTCGATTTTCAACGTTTAAGCAATTGTATATCCCTGTCGACAAAATATCTGCAACGCTGTGTAGGTTGACAAGAACACTTACTATAGTCCCCTTTTCGTGGTCAAAGTTTAATTTCGTAATTGCTCAATGCGAAAGATATATTTTCAGATCGGATACTTTTCGGACAGACCTCGCATACATTCTTTGAAACACACGCTATGAATTCTGATCTCGTTCCACATAGAGAGATGAGTGAGATTCACAACTCGAATCTCCGAAGTTAAGTCAACACCGAACCGTTTCTATCCTATTCTAACAGATTTCTTTTCTATTCTAGGTTAATTGCATCTTATTTTGGACAAAATCGAGATAACCACAAGCAATTATAGTGAATCGTTATTAAGTATTGAGAAGTCAAAACCTCATCACGACCCCCGAACTATGTTTTCATCACAAAACGGGAAGCCAACAGTAAACAAGCAGGAACAGTAAATCCAATTCAGAAACGGCTAAGGTAAGTCAAATACATTAGTAGCGAGTAGGATACTTTCACTTTTCTGCTTCGATACCTGATCAGTACACTGCGAATATTTAGACAAATTCATACTTTTACAAACATGGGAATGGGAATAGGAAAGAATGAGAATTTGAATAATGGTATGCCTTATATTCTACACGATGCAGCACATAGTTTATTTCCAATGTTTTATATATTTTCGGATTTATACGTGTCATTGTACATTTCTTCATATTTGCATTTGACATGAAATGCATGAACTCTTCAGCCCATTCATTAGGCATCAACTCGAGCCGGTCACGCGTCGAAGAGAACACCGGTGTTTCGAGTTTGTAGCTCAAAGACGTGGTGGAGTCAACGACGCGACACTTATGGAACACATTTCCGCCCCACTTGATGACAAGTCATCGTACGAATAAGAAGACCTGATCGTCGAACTAATTGCAATAAGGATCAAGTACTTTTATTACTACCTCTAAAGTTATGCCACGCGACTGTTCCAACGCGTACCAACGCAACCAAGAACGCGAGAAAAACGCGCTCGAAATTAAATGGCGGCCACGCGTACGCGCGAGACACCCCCGTCTCCGTAATATCGATGTGCCAGGTGTGCCAGCCGCATGCCGTTATTGCGGCGTGCCACCGTAAAATACACGCATGCTAGCTGGTCTCGGTGCGGTTCCAGCGAGGATGGCTCGTAAGAGGGTTGATAAGGCTATCGTGCACATCGCCCCGCGCGTTTAGCATACATTTGAATAATGGGCAGGCCGGTAATCCTTTAAACCGTTGGGCCCTCATCCCGTAACTAGGTATCCTTTCATCTCTTGGCTCGGAGCTCGTCCGTGGCCGACCAATCCTCCTTCACCGCGCGCGCCACCCTCCGTTCGCTTCCCTCCAGGCTGACTGCTGGAGCTCGTCCTCTATTTCTCTCTTTCTCCTCGCCGGCGTTTAAAGATATTTCGTTAAAATAACAGTCTCGGCTCGACTGAGTGCTGCCCCCTCCCCTCCCCCAGGGCCACCCTTACACAGCTCGATGGTCGTGGCAAAAAGGGGGTGGCATTTGCAATGCAGAGGTTAAATGGCTGAGGGGGTCGGTCCAGGACGGTGAAACTGGGGGATGGGAACGTTAGAGGGGGAAGATACCGACGCAGCCACTGCACAGACTCGATTGGTTTTTTACTCGACTCTCGGGCTACACGGGCTTCCCTCTTTACGTACCTCTTTCGCTCCCTGCCGCCTCTTTCGCCAGGTTTCGAGGTTTGTTCTCTTTTATCCTTCGTCATCGACCTTCTCTCCACCCGTTCGCTTATCCGTTACCTATGTTTCCACTTCGTAGGACACTGACTTCGCTTGGACCAACCCTGCAGTTGTCGGAAACCATAAAAAGCCGACCAAAGTGTCATTTTACCATCTTTGAAATCTAATGTATAAAGTAGTGTAAAGTAATCGATTAAAGTTTCGATGAACTTGTACGATCAATTAAAATATTTAATGTTGTATTGAAATTCTTTCCATTCCATTTATCTTTCCCTTTATATCGTTCCTTATGACCAAATGATGCATGTCCACTGCAGAATCGTTTATTAACGGTGATGGACAAACAATATTGTATAAATAATTTAAGTAAGACCATGGTAGAAGGATCATTTCTTCTCTCTGCATTTGTTCTTTTCCAGATCTTGCTATGAATATAAAATTCTCTTGCAATTTTCGATTTTAATCTTCGTTTAGAATTCTCCCATCCATAAAAGCTCTAAGTTTCATCTTATTAACGATTCACTAATAAGTGTCACGAAATAATGTCAAGGTTAGGTCGGATTACGGCATTTTTTTAGCTCATTCCGCGAAATTTAATTTGAAAAGGGTGTTTTAATGCCCGTATACGTATCTCGAATCAGAACCAGAATCGAGCAGCGCTGTTTCGTGACTCTTATTTGAGGGTTTCTATCCTCTTATAGGGGAAAATTTCCACTTGGGAGGCACGTCTAAAGTAGAACTTGCTAGTATACATTTATTAATGAATGCGCCAGGAAATCGGATCAATTAACATCCTTCTTGACTAAATGATAATATCTCATTGACAATTTGTTTATTCACTATAACAAATTAACACATTCGCGATCGGCAGATATTTAAGGCTCTAATACCGAGTACTGACGAAAATAATAGAATTCTGAAGCTGAGCATCGCAAAGATAAAAATTACAAAATATGTTTTGAAATATCAATGTTGTAAATGAAAATGTACTGTACAGGAATAGAATATGAAGTGACGTGAATTCACGTCAGCGGTCGCGAGTGCGTTAATAAAGTAACTCTTTCTTTATTTAATATTTCTTATATATATTGAGAAATCTCAAATTCCAAATGCTGTTTACCTTTGTTCGTTGCTAGACATTTTAATGGAGATAAGATTTTTGCCGATTTCTGACCCTAAGCCGTAGAAAAGAAACCAGGCGAGGACTCGAAGGGACAGAGAGGATATTACCTGGGGAGAGGAGGTGGCTGCTGCGGGAGATCCGGGAGGTGGGCGAGATTAAACATTTATTTAAATGGCAGCCACCTCGGAGCCCGCGACCGGCACGCATACCGTCAAACTACGTACGCGCGTTTAATATATGTTCCATTCGCTTCTGTGCGCTCGTGCTCTGCGCGGAGTAGCGTGTACACGCGAAACACGACCGACGTTTTCGCGTGGAAAAATACCATAGAGGGGATGGAGCAGCGTTTCCCAAACTTTTCTCGTCGCGAGACACTTCGCCTGCCGATACAGTGAAAGAACGCTTGTCTTCTTTCGTGGAACACATTTGGCTTTTGAAATGGAAAACATAGTTAGTTAAATGTTTATTAATTGTGTTCAGATATCGGGGGACTATCCCCATCTGAATTTTACAAAGTATCCGAGGACCATTTACGATTAACATTTTAATTACCATCCTTTTTGAAAAGAGTTTGCGACTTATAAGACGATTTTCTACAATAGTATATATTAGTCTAGACTGACATTAATTTCTATATACAGGATGGTCCACGTAACTCCACGTATTAACTCCTAAAGTACGCATAGTATGAAAAAACTGTTTATACAGAAGTTGCATGATTTTAAGAAGCACGTTATGTAGTACATATGTTCCTTTTATAGATGGAAACGTTTTTGAGATTTCGAGATCAACTTCGTTATTTTAAGTGGAATGCTATATTTTTGATGTCAATATGTCGAAGAACGTAGAATCTTGAGTAACAAAGTATTGACTTTTATTAGTTCTAAACCTAACAGTAAATAAATACATTTTTCTTCGTATGTTTACCGCAATCGTCTATTACCATTAACTAACGTAGGTGTTCGAAATGGGATCCATTGACATCGATACAATATTGCAATATATTAACCATCGAAAATACTACACACTGAATTGTTTTTTAAGTGTAATGTATGCTTTACAAATTCGTCGTTTCATATTTTTTGACGTCGTTGATGGTTCACGGTACACCATGTCTTTTTGTGTACCCCACAGAAAATAAGGTCTGGTGAACGTGGCGACCACAAAATTTCTCCACCACGATCAAACCATCGATTGCAGAATTGTCTGTTCAGTATTTGTCTTGTCACATGAGCGTAATGTGCAGGGCAACCATCATTTGAAGCCAGATTTGTATATGGATATTTAATGGTATATGTTCCACGTATAAAAGGAACATATACACTACATAATGTGCTCCTTAAAATCATGCCACTTCTGTATAAAAAGTTGTTTCATATTATGTATACTTTAAGAGTTAATGGGGGTGAGAATGTTATGTGTACCACCCTGTATAACCATATCAAAAGCCTTGTCTGTTTTCTCAAATTGAGCAATGCAAGTAAATTAATTAACTAAATATAACACAGTTAATAAGCTCCCGTAAGTAAATACTAGAATTAACAAGCCTGTAAATAAGCTACCGGTCCATACAGTGATAATTCTCTACTACATTTTGATTTCTAAGACAATGTCTAAAGAACTACAAACGATAAGATAAGTCAGCTGAAAGTTGCAGGTGTGTTTGCATAAGAAATATGTTATATGAGAAAAGTTATACAAAGAGATCAATGTAAAAATAATATAAATTATAATTTTTGAATAATTTGAATAGTTTTTAGGTATTTTGTAATGGACTCATACTATAAATCTATGAAGTATTGACGTACACGGTTAGACGGTGTCTTCATTAGCAAATGAAGCATAAAAAGTACAGGAAATAATAAGATGCACTTTTACTTGAGCGTAAATATTGATAATGATACGAAAGTGGTGGACGTTACAAATATACAGAATGTATACTTTTTCGCTCTTAATTATAAATTACGATTGTTGATGAAACATTTATATATCATGAAATGCGAATGTTTCGTGGCAAATAGTTTGGGAAACACTGGGATCGGGGATCCCAGTGCAGGTGGACGATCGCTGGCACGTGCGTTTGTGTGATATGCGCACTCTCGAGTGTGGGTGTGGAGGTTACGACTACGCGCCAGAGGAAGGAGATTAGTCTGGTGGTTTTCAATCCCATTTTCATCGCGTTCTACTACCCTTTCCGCGGGAGAACGATATCGTTGAAGCTTCATCGAGCCCCCGCGATCGTCCGCCGGCACGCGCGCAAATGGTTCGAGGATAAATCACAGGTGAAAAGGGGACTATCCAGTCTTCCCCCAAAAAAATGTTTCGCAATATTGGACACCGGTTTCAACGAGACTTCAAATTAATTTCTATCGAATGCCTCCAGCATTTCTTTCGGAATCAATTTGATCGTCATGCGGTAGTCTGATTTAATAAAGGCTTCTTTTTTAATTTGGAAACTGGTTTGGGCTATACTTTTGACTAAAACATTAATTCAACTCTTAGGTTATTATCAATAATACGATATTAAATGAGAATTTTTTATACCTCACTCGTTAGTACAGCAGCTTAATTGAAAACTTGCTTTTTTATTTAGCTATCGCCGTTTTAACCTTTATTTTTTAGTCTAATAACATTACTATTTGTATGTATATTATATAAAGTCTTTAAACGATCGTGTAATTTTGATAGCCACCACTATACATATACAGGGTGTTTCGTTTAAATAGAAATGATTGAATATCTCATGAGGGGATGAAAATATCAAACATGTTTTAATAAAAGTTCTTTAGTTCAAAGGCATAAACTATACGAAGTAAATAATTTTTTTCTAAGTAAAATGGTGAGGAAGAGACCTTCTCTACCTTCATCGCGTCCTCCCTCCACTTTTCAAGCTGTGTAACTGGACATGTTTATTCTGTTACTACCCACCCATTTCCTCGCCTTACAGCATTTTTCACCATATAACGGGACATGAATTTCGGCTGTTCGAAAATAAAAAGATTTTCAATCTTAAAAATTCTCAAAATTAAGCTTCTTGGACGGTATCTGGAGTATCTCTACTCCTTAATTCAGTCCACCAGTTGGCCAAACAAGGATAGAAGAAAGAAAGAAGATGCCGTATCCTTGTTCGACCAACTGATGGGCTTCGTTCAATTTTTTAACCGTAACCTCTAATGTAAGGTTGTATATTACAATAAATTACCATGTACAATTGGTTCTTGGATTTATACAAGCAAATGCTATATTATTAAGTCTAATAAAATGAAGATAATTTACAGAGATCGAATAACTGGACATTACAACAACCTAATAGGAAACTTTACGATCGAAGCATTCACGGTATACAGAGACAAGCTAAACAAATAGATGGGTGTCTTCTAGTTAAAGCTGTTGCAAATAATGAATGTAATGCGTGTCGGAACGAGGGATGGTCGGGTTAGACTCTTCTCGATTGAGCCGAACAATCACAGCTGACCTCGCTGAACTCATAACGATTGATACTTGCGTACTGATACGTTTGTTGAAGTAGGTCGGGCAATGACCAACGGACCAAGATATTTGGCATAGCGATGTCGATGCACGGGATGACGACAACGTAGCCTGTCGTCAAGACTGCGACGAAAACATGTGTAAACGACACGACGGCGAAACGCTATCCTGTAAATCTTTATTACCAGCATTACTATACGCTTACTTGGCCACGTGATCGATGAGACGGGTGTCACGGGGGCCAGGCATATTAAGCACGACAAATCATGCGTCCACGCTACTAATGTTCGGACCTCGTGTTGCTTAACCTCTCTGTTCCACGAATTTCATTTTATCCTTCAAAAATCACGTATGGACTAATGATTTCACATGGAGAATCCTCCTTTTTGTCCTGTGCAACATAATAAGAATACTCCTAAAGAAGTAGTGTAATTGATTTCTTATAATAGGAACAAATAAAGTGGTAGATGAAAAGTATAGTGGGAGAAGGTGTTTATGCTTCAAGATTTGGATCGTCGAAAATAGAATGTAGGTAAAGTGAAGTATCTAGGTAATAGGTAAAAGGTAGAGAAAGATGAATGTTGGAAAAGATAATAGGTGAAAAAATAAGAAGAAAGATAAATGGATTATACAGAAACAACGAAAATTAATTAGTTTAATGCTTTTATAAGTGAAGTCGATTCACTAGATATAATTAGAAGTTTTTTTTTTAGACAAAAACGAATTTGGATGTATGCTTGTCTCTTTATATGAATAAAAGTCAGCATAAGTAAGCAGCGAAAAATATATACGGTTCCTGTAACTTTCCGTCAGAAATTCGGAATGGGCCAAAATGGCGAGTTATAAGTTACGCGTGAAAAATAAGTATTTGTATAGGAACCATTTATTTTAAATTGGTTGCTGTACGAATACTTCTTACACGGACTGTATGCCCCAATAGAGTCAAAAGGGTTAAAAAGAGCGGTTTATTTTATTTTCCTGCAAGCCTATTCTTAATATTTTTAACTACTCTTAACAGTTTCATATCCTATTCATGATTAAATTTATTTTTAATCGCGATCACAATTCTTTATAAAGAATGTTATATTTCTCGATTAGTAATATGGATAATATGGTAAATATTATAGACCTAATAAACATTAAGTCGTATAATTTATCTATCTACATTCATGTACATCTACCATCGATCAATCGTACAATAAAGTTCTCAAGAGCGTATCCATCGCCACCGAAACTGCTTGCGTTTTAAATCTACCCCGAGATCCAGACAAATAAGACTGTTACGCTTTTACAAAAGAAGGGAGCAGAATCAATGATAATTTGAAAGGGCCTGAAATTGTATTCGAGATGATCGCTACCCCCTCATCAGGCTGCACAGAAGGAAAAAAGCAGAGAAAGCAAGAGAGAGAGAGAGAGAGGGGGGGAGAGAGATAAAGGACGAGTTGAGAGAAACCACCCCGAGCAAAGTCAACCGAGGATCTATCGTTCTCCGGGGAGTAACTGAATCGTGCAGGTCGGAGATAGAAACCGACTGAAAAAAAGGTACGAGAACGAGAGGAAAGGAAATACAGAGTGAGAGAGAAAATGGTGGAATTGAATCGAATTGGACCAACGGCGCTAGCGTGTTCGCAGGCAGTTCGTCCAAGGATATTTGTTCCGCATACGTACGTACCGGGACCTTTGGAGACTGTGTTGCTGGGTGTAACGAGTACGAAGGACGAGGATATAAAGCACCAGTCGGTTCGGCCGTGGCACGTGGTGCATGCGAGTATTAAGTCCGCGCGGAAAGTCACGCTCGTCCCGCGAGACACGAGGCCGAAGATGGGTGCGACCGTTCCCTCGAGATGCTCGGCACACACCCACCGGCTAATTGTTTAAAATCAGATCGTATATAACCACCGGTCGCGCTAATTAATTCGTGACGCAATTTCTTGCCCCTGGACGTGTGATTTACCTACTCGTGGTCATCGATCGCGAGTGACACAGTTTCATTCGCAATTAATTAGGACGGGAGGACTGAATTATTCCCAGGACATAGCATTTCGTCGAGACTTCGCTTGTACGGAACGCAAGGGTAGACCGAATTTCGGAATCAAGGAAACCGTCGGCTATTTAATAGGGTTCGGAGTTTCATCCGGATTTTTGTACTATCTGGATAATCCGTGTATCTGGATATCTGAATAAAAAATTCGGATATTTAAATATAAATATTAATAGAATTACGTCTGGAGCGAGTATAGGTAGATTTCGACACAGGACAATTTGTAAATCTCATGAGAGAATTCCCCGGAAGCGGGGGCGCGTGGCGTGCGCGCTCTCTCTCTCTCTCTCTCTCTTGCGTTTCTTGCGTTTTTTGGTTTCTGTTTGTTTTTGGTTTATAGAAATTAAGTGTAAGATAAGGATAGAATAAGGTATGATAAGGGTAGTTTGAGGTTACAAATCTGAAGAAATTGTAAAGAATCTGTAAATGGAAGGGAGGTCATGCGAACCCCTTGGGGAGGCATCAATAAATACAATACAATACAATTGTAAATCTCATGTGAGATATGGATCCATAAACGAATTACAATACGAGACAGAGTAGGACCAGGGGTTCATCTACAAATTGTGCCCACAATCGTGGCATATACCTAAGCTTTCTTTCAATGCGTCTTGTAATTCGATCATTGAACGAAATTACTATAGTAACGTCCACGAAATATCCGGGAACGCGGCAGGTGTAACGTCGATAATTCAATTGCACGCTCGGTTCATTTGTCTACAGCTCGAAACGTGTTTCGTTCGGTACGCGGCCACTCTCATCAATCCTTTCCGGCAACAGAATTCGAGGAGGCTGCGTCTATATTCGGCAGTTTGTGTTCACCGGGATGCCTGGGTCCCCGGTGTCTCGTTCATCCTGGTCAGTTAATAACCGTGGTCGGGATCCATGGTCCACTAACGTTCCCGACCACCGTTGCTGACCACCGTGTCTGGTTGGGTTTTCGCCCGAATTATGGAAACACGCCGTTATACGATGCGGTGGCCGATGATAACGCAGCGAACCGCCTCGTTCCTCGTTTTAATTAAGCCCCGTTCCAAACTCCCCTTGGTTCCTCCGCTGCAAGACATCGCCCGTGCTCGTTCCACGGGCCGAGGATACGCGAAAAGCTGACCAGCGTGAATTCCAAGCTGGTACCGTTCCGTTGTTTACGAGGGAATGAATCCTTTTCGGTGTCCTGTAAAGGAACCGCAAGCCCCCAACAATCATTTTATTTCGGTTTCGCCGCCGACTACTCCCTTCCTCTTCGTTTTAAGCGTTTCCGACACGCGCTGAGTCGAAGCACGAGGTTTTTACATGATCCGTCGCGCGCTGGTCAGCACACGAAGCGGTCAATGTCAACTCGAGATCCCCCGCCTACCCCTGCCCGGTTTAATTAAGACTCGCCTAGCTTGCTGGAACAAGATATCGCTCGGACTGGCCGCTTTTAATGAAACTTCGAGGAAAAGAACGCTGACGGTATCCGGCGAGCATTTTATTCCACCTGGAGATCTCTTGGCCAATCAAACACCGTGTATGCGCACACCGTTCATCGCTACTCCATTTGCTTTACTGTAGCAATGGGTTAATAGGTTAAGGGACGTCAATGACTAGCGAATACAGATGTGTGGAATAATTGATTTTGATTTACTCTCTGTTGTTGAGTTCCTATAATCCCACAAAACTAAACTAAAAACTTATAGTTGAAGTTTTAATGGTTCTCGAGGTAAGGGTTTGGAAAGGAACTAGTGATACGCACGAGACGAGGCGAGACGAGATTGTTACGATCTCGATTTTGATCTCGAAGAATCTCGAAACATGAATATCGATCTCAAATTTTCGACAATTTCGAATGTATGATATCGATCTCGACGAGATCTTGACAAAATTGGCAATACAGTTCAAAATATGCCAATATCTGTTAAAGTTTTTGCGAAGAAGTATGTATACCGTATACTATTTGATGTTCCTACCTTAACCTTTCTTAAAAGATTAAAAATTATAACGTCTTTACTGTCGAAAGAAAATTAGTTATAAAAGTTATTGTCAATTATTTGTCCAGAGAAATGTTAATCCTTTTAGATCTGAATTTTTGTTTGTGCCAATATAATTTAATTTTTATAGTTAACTTGAATTAAGATTAGTATGGAAAAATAAAAAAAAAAACCCTAATAGTGTAGTTCTCGAGGGAAACTGGTCTTCCTTCATGTGCACAAATTAGGACATTTGCTCTAAACGATACTTTCGGTAATTTTTAAATTTTGTGTCTTCAATTGTGGACGCCAGGTCTGAAAGGGTTGAACTACACTAGATCTAGTAATATTATCCAGAGACTACGAATTTCATAAGTAGATTCGAAAAATACATATTTACAAGAATCGAAGAAAACAGAATCACAAGACTCACTATAAAAATGAGATACTCTTGCGTGCTAGTGCGAGGGTAAATTATTACAGCATGGTTCAAGTGTACATCAGGACTATACTGCCAAGCAATTTTTTTTAGTAAAAACCAAAATCCTAAAGCTACTTTTGGAAAATCATTTACAATTTCGAGTAGTCAATCAGTTTTCTACACGATGTACTGCGACACACCTGCCGTTCGCAACCAGCGTGCAAGGAGTTCCTTCGCTTCAGCAGCGCGTAACGCCTCTCGCACCGAGAATTCATTTTTAATACAAAGGAAGATGCACTCGGGCTCCAGGCGAGAAATTCGTTTTCCTCGAGGAATCTTCTCGAGTAAAGGCTTCTTGTTGATTTATTCCTCCATGCGCCGTTCCCCGTGATGAACACTCCCCTTTTCTCATCCTCGCGTTATACTCGGATGGTTAAGAAACCCCGAGTTTGCAACCGATGAGGAATCCACTTCTTCGGAAAACAGTTACACCTTCGAGAAGCGTGAACCCTTTCCCAGCATCACTCGAGACGCAGCGACGATATATTTCACAGATGTTCCTCCTATTGATTCCTGCTCGAAGCCTGGAGAAATATGTATTTGGGCGAATGCGAATTTTTCATCTTTGCGGTGGCTGAACCGGCCTTTCTGTTCTCCTGCGGCTATACTACCAGGGTGTGTAACGAGAGTTTGATAAGAAGAAGAAAACGTGGGAATAGGAGTCGTGTTATACATAGTATGAGGTGTGTTTAGAATATAATGAAATTGGTTTCATTAAAATACTGATTACAAGATCATGAATTGCAAATCAATTATAGAATTAAATGTAGATTAGATCTGACGTGAATCTATATTTTCGTCAGGTGTCTAATGCAAGGGCTTTTAAAATGAGGTTCATCTTCTACAATCGCCTTCTGCCATCTGAAAACCAATTTACCCACCACAGCTATGACAGATAACCTGTTATCAATTCACCGAACGTGCCTGGTGCATTGTCTCGAAATTTGATGCAAAATTTGATTGCACAATGTTGTTCAATATTTCCTTACTCCATTTTCGTGACACGTCGTACTGACGTTACCAAGACGAACCCCTCGCTATAAGATAGAGTTAAACGTCGTCGTCTCGATATATTATCGCCAGAGAAACGAGATCAAGCTTAGTGACTTTTTTCAGGCACACATTGCACTTTACTACGAGATCGTTTCCTTTTTCTCTGTTACGTATCTCCACAGGATTCTTCGACCTCGGAGTCGAGTAGAGTAATTAGCAGCCGAGCCACGGTTATGGCGGACCAGTAGGCAGGATTCATTTACGAAACATCTGGAGCGACGGGATGCATGCAGTTCCGTTTATTCCGACAATTTCGTTTAAATTAGCTGAACGCGGCCGTTTTTACGTCGACGCCGACCGGTTCACACGTACTCCCCTCTTTCTGTTCCCGCGAGTAATCATCCAGATTCGTAAATTACTCGTTGTCCCTGCCTTGTTCGTCCCGTTCCTACGAAATCTACTTTGTTTCCACGGTGCTGGTTCAATTAAAATTAAAAACGACCGGAGGATTAACTCTCTCCGGCACGGTTCGCTGGCTCGGGTGACCACATAGAAAATGTCCATTCAAGTTCAGTGGTTAGCGTTAGCAACCGCTTGCTTCAACAATTTATCCCACACGTTTGCACTGGATCGCAAGTACACTACGTTTTCGTACTGGGTGCTCTTGTTGAGAATTGATTCTTTTTTTTCTGAACCCTTTTTCGAAACTACTTATAAAAATCATAGCTTTCAAATAATATCTCCAAATTTAGCTTATAATTTGTTTTTCACAAGTAGACTACGGATGTTTATGCAAATGCATGTTTTGATATGCACATTTTATTTTTCATAATACGTATATTTGTATATTTTAGTTAAAAGGCATATACACGTTACATGTTTCTTTTATATCTATTCCAATGTATTTGGTTGTAATAAATTGACATATATATAGAATATTTTTTTAGATGATTGCGCATTGCTTGTAATAAACCAGTTATTATTTAATACCAATTTCGGTGGCATAAAATTTACAGCTATATTAAATTATTAATTTTATAATGGCTACGCTCAAATATACATATATCTTAAGTCATTTCAAGTGTCTTTTGTACTCGAGTGCTATAAATCTTCCCCGTGTACGAAAGTTCTCAAAGTACAATTCAAATTCTTGTGCACAAAGAGTTGACATGGAGAAATGTTTTTTTCGATTTGCTTGTCGCAAAAGACATGCGTTTCTGAGTTAATCTTTTAAGGATTGGTATTTAACTGTAGCGATTAACTGTCTAGGCTTAGTTCTTTTACTGCTTTTGTTCGATCTTCACCCAGCGATCTGTTTGTAATATTCATAAATTAAACACGGTCATCGTCTACATCGGAACATAAAAAGTGAAGTAACTGATCCGTAAGAGGAGAAAGGTGAGGCGCCTTACATCCCAATACGTTCTAAATGTTCCATAAACAGTACACTGGTACTTTACGTACGATCGTAGAGGAATATTTTTCGGTGAAGAATTAATTCATCCTAAACGGCGCAGTTAAGTACTTGTACCTCGAAGCGTTCATGCTAATCAGTGCCACGATTTTTCTTCTTTGCTCGCGTCAGTCCGGTCTCTTTCGAGACCCTCTTTGTCCAGATGGTTGCTTTTTAATTGGTGATCCGGAGTACGCTGGGGAGACATCGGGGGCGAACAACGACGAAGAAAACTCGAAAAGTTAAGTCGGGGGGTTGCGCAAGGGCTCGTCAAGCTGCGAATTACCAGCCTTATTATTATCGTCCGCGGTTCTAACGCGCTACTTTTTCTTCCTTTCCGACGCCCTTTCACAGTTAAAAAAGAAGAACGAGGAGAAGTGCCCTCCGGATAATAACTCGCACCCTTCCATTTGCTTGACTAAAGCGACCTCCGCTGCGGTATTATTTATCGCGTGTCTTCCCATTTTTCGGGGAACAATCGTTTGCCTTTCACGTTGATCCCATTTCTTTTCCAAGATAAAACAAACGCAAACCAACATTGACCGTCAAATAAAATTAATCCAGCAAATTGATTGGTTGATTTTGATTGGTTTCACATGTTTCCAAATTGGACTTGCCTCACGAGTATTTATTTATAAGTACTTCAGTTATAAGTAGACTGCTTATGCAAATTTATATTTTTACAGATACAGATAAAGAATTGAAATTAGTTATGTTATGTTAAGGATAGGATAAAAATAGTATAAAGATAGATTAAGGATAAATTAAGCAATATTTTGTAATGAGATTGTAAGTGGAAGTGGAGGCTATGCAACCCTTAAGGGAGCATTAGAGTAAGCACATAAAGAATTGAAATTTAAATAAAAGTATGTTTGATCTTCTAATCAGTATAACCTGAATTTTATTGTTGATATCTTATACATTTTTGGACATTTTTCCATATTTCTATTTGCCATAAACGCATAAACATCCGCAGTCTACTTATAAGTAATAATGTTTGTAAATTCTTTTTTCTAAACATTTTTGTACTATATAACACTGGACCCGGAAAAAGCTTTAATATAACTGGACCAAAAGTGGTTTTCTATCGTAAATATCACTAAATTAATTCCCGTTCATGGCTGCAAATACCATTCTTCCTGTCTAAGAATTTCTAGTCAAAGAAACAGAAAATAATTGTCGGAAATTTTCATCATAAATTACGTCGCGGAAGCTGCCAGACGGAGTTCGGGCGCAGGTCGCATGAAAATGTCTTGCATATATTCCTCGAGGATTTCTTTATCCCCGCAGTTTATCAGACGAACGCAGCGAGGCAACCGGGGACGGGGAGGGAAGAGGTGCAAAAAATTTAATTAAAACCAAAGCAGAAAGGGAAACGAGCACCGCGAAGACGAGAGGTTAAATGGATTCGAGAGGATGACAAAAGGAACGCGCGAGCTAGGTCCTTGGAAGTTAGTATCCGCTTTCAACCCGGGCGAAAGAACACCCTCCTTTCTTCAGGACTAATCAGAGACTGACGGCTAATTAAATTAGTCGATCGTGGTGGTGGATAGGGCAGACTTTCGTGGACGAACCATCCACGTTTCCCGTCTTCGTCGAAGCTTGCCACGACGACTCGTCCTCGAATCCCTGGTGTACTGCACCGGGTACCCCCGATGGGCATAACCGCACCCCTGTTTGCCACTCACTACCCCTGATTAGCTGGACTTCCTGTCCACGAGTCGTCGCAACAATTCTCTATACGCGGAACGCCGCCTCTGACCGTCGGCGTACACGCCGCGGCGTTTATTCATATAACGTGTGCCCACGTTCGATCCATCGGGCTTCCAGGGGTTAATGATTGGGCTTGATTGCTCGGCAAACATGGGCGAGCCTCGAATCGCCCACCCTTTGTTCCTCACCGCCCCTTTAACGTCGTTTACGACTTCGTCCGTTGATTCTATTCCGCGTATCATCTCGGGGGTGAAGGGGGTTTCCTATTGCGAAGTGTTAATATCGGACGGTTGATAACTTTTAACGGGAAATTGAAGAATTCTGGCACGCCATCCTGTGTAAAACGACGCACAGTTTGATATTTTAACAACCTAGCGGGACAAAATCGTTGGCTCTATTGTATACTTTATCAATGACAAACATAATCAAGGTGTACGAGGCGTTTACGTTTTTTCTAGCCAATCTATAGAAGCATAATTGAGAATTGAAAGTATGCAAATATGACCCAAGACGATCGCGTCGCGACACTTTTTGTTGGATAGTGTCGAGTGATTACTACTTGGCAGAATTAAAGTGAATATGAGAGAAGAGGTTTACACGTTACAATGTTAATAGAAATAATTTCAGAAACTGTTTACGAAAAAGGTTATAAAACGAATCAGGCATATTAATACATCGAAAAAGCAAAGAGTATTATTACAGTAAAAAAGGAAGGAACTTACAAGAGAAAACAAAATGGCCGAAGACATTTACGTTTCACAATCTTAGGCTAACATGTATAACTATGTAGTATATCTAAATATTGCTTTAAGAGTTTCATTGATGATTTTAGTCGTATTTTTGCGCCCATTGAATATTCGATGGAACGATAGCAGATGAAGACATTAGTGCTTCACCGTGCTGGAATTGAAAGTAGCCGGGTCAGTTTAGAGAATCTTACATCATCGTGGCGTCATGTCGAACACGCGCCTCTTTCCCTACGATGTCGCTCGCTAGAAGACGGTTTCGAGCGGATCTTTGATGGGGAAGGAGGGCCGCGAACGAAGTCAACAACGACGAACGACGATGATGACGAGGATGAGTCAGAGTCGAGATTGAGAATAGCGTCGGGGTTAACTGGCGAAGGAAGTCCGACTTGACCGGCGTCGTTTGACCCCCGAGATTAGTCGATCGTCCGGCGGCAACGACCCATTGATCTGCGATCAATCGGATTCATTGACGCGACGTTCGAACGCCGCCATTTTCGCTGCCGCCGAACATCGAGCAGCGCCCCCCGTAAGAAATTAAATTCTTCTTGTCGCGGAGAACTTAAGTGCATCTCGAAGACTCGTAGAAGACCAATTGGTTCAGAGAATATACACAACACCGACGACGGAACCGTCAAGGCTCGGGTGACCACATAGAAAATATCCATTCAAGTTCAGTGGATAGCGTTAGCAACTTCTTGCTTCAAAAATTTATCCCACACGTTTGCACTGGATCGCAAATACACCACGTTTTCGTACTGGGTGCTCTTTTTTAGAATTGATTCTCTTTTTTGTGAACTCTAGTAAATACCTAGTAAATACTAGACGGAACCGTCAAGTTCTATGCTGGAAACACAAGATCTTTTAATTAATACTAATTCTTTGTCTTGAAAATGATTCTTTTATAACAGATATGGTAATAGGGTATCCTAGTGTAGAGGCCGTATTTTCACGATTTTTCGAATTTTTCTTTAAAAATTCAATGAAAGTCTTTACAAATGACTTTTTACAGATGTATGTATTTATATTTTTGCAGCATACATGAATTTTTTACATCAAAATTTCGGCATATAAAATTGAATATGGAACTCAAAACATTTAATATTGTTAAATGTTGTTAAATGCACATCCAATATAGAATTTAGCAGCAAAAGTTGTCTAGTAATAATTTATGGTGTATATTAATTATTCATTGAAGGTAGTAAGTGTCCATATATATTACGAATGAGAGTGTATATAAGCAATAAAATACTTTTTGACTTATCAAACAACGCTCACTCATAAACCGTGTGTGTTTCCCACAAATACGTATTCGTAAAAGGATTAAGTTGTAATACTATCAATATTTCTGGATGTTTGTTGTTTTAATTTATGGTTTCGAAAACAATCATAGGATCTGCTGTAGGAAAGAGTTCAGGATGTTGTAATAGCTGTAACATGTTATATTTTAGTTGTATCGAGGGTCTGGCCACCGACTGTACACGCGCAGCGAACCACGAATCTCCGGGTTGCGTTATGGTCGCGTCGGGACCGACGCTTTTAGCGGCTCAGGTGGTGCCGTCGCGCGATAATATAACATTATTTTAGTGGAAGCGTTCTGCCAGCTAGGTGGCACAGATTGTAACATCCGATTCCGCAGCCCGACGTGGAGAAAGTTGGATGAACGACAACCCTCTTACCACGGGCTGCCTCCTCGTAGACACATCGGGATCCTATGAATTTTTTATCGCGATTGTGGTAAATCATATCGAGAGAGGTGCCGCGAACTCACTCTCTGATATCGATGCGTTCCATGAAGTTGGAATCACTCGACGGCATGAAAAACTACGAACAACTGCGCCATAAGTATTTCGAACTTACAATTAGTCCCCAACATTATTTACTAACACCATATAGAACAAGTTCTTTCTTAGCAGACGTTAGAAAAGGTCTCCAACCAACATCCAAGCACTTTTGCAAACAAAATTGTACACGTTCTTTGAGATCCTTCAATTCTTGGTCTACAGGGCACGGAAGTGACTCGCACATGTCAGAATACCCTACGTATCTCCCGTCGAATCACCTTTCTCGGTTCAATATTCCTCTACTGGCAAGTAGTCAAGTTCGTCCTCGAATCCTCGCGTTGGAAATCGTTGAGCAGGAAATTTTTGTGCTGTGTATACCCCGCGGGGCGCAGGATGTCGGCGTTCCCACAGCTTCGCGTATCCTCGCGGATCTTATTTGAATCTAGCGAATCCTCTTCCGCTCTTTGCCCGTTGTCTTTCAGTTTAAATACGACGAACAGAGCTTCCGCCGCGTTACGTTTGGCTCTGTGCGAGACCTGCATCAGGGATAGTGGATCGCGGAGGGTAGTCTTTGATATGCTGACGTCGATATTATCAATTCAGATGAGGCAGGGAAGCGCGGTCGTTTGGTAAAACTGCGTTTGATCTGGTTCACTCTGGACGTATGCACGTGTGCGTGAACGCACGGGACTCTGTGTAGACGAAGACATAGTCTAAGGGTGCCCACGGCATTTCGCGTCAACTTTGTTTCAGAAAAAACAATTTACTTCAATCGTGAATAATTATTGCATTTCGTACATTCCGTACGCTTTCCTCAGCGATAGCCTTTTTGATAATAGTACTTTATTTCAAATATAAACGATGTTATCGTCGTTATTATACAGGTCGAAAGAGTATGTTAATGATTATAATGTGGATTTTAAACATTTCTGGCGTTTGCAAATATGAAAAATGCACTTACACCCTCGTTCATAAATATGTAGACACTTACTACCTTCAATGAATAATTACTATACGCCGTAAATTAATACTAGACAACTATTGCTGCTAAATTCTATATTGGATGTCTATTTAACAACATTTAATAATATTAAGTGTTTTGGGTGCCACATTAAATTTTGTACTGGAACTATGGGATCGTTTAGATGGAGAAGTTCAGAAAGAATGTTCAACATATAAAAAATAATGGGTATTCGAAAAAGTTTGTGATGTTTTGTCGCTCGATCAATGCGAGAATGCTACGCAGGCATGTGAAAACATTTGTGGTTTTTACGGGCAAAATGCTCTATCAAAATTTTTATGTCAAAGATGCATCACTCTGTGGTCGACCAATCACAGAACGATGCGATGAAATCATGCAAATGGTTGAGAAACGCTTCGAACTGTTTCGAATACCCAATATTTATGGCGAAATATTACAAAATAAATGAGATAACATTACTTCGGATCCAATGAAGAAATTGTATCCGAGTTTGGTAAAAGAAACTTTAACATTATCTAGTTATCTCTATAGTTTTTTTTTATCATTACTAATCTGATATTAAAAAAAGCTATTAATAAAATGTATTCGCTAATGCAACATAAACATATCGAAACGTAAATGATACCTACAATTGATCTTAATAGATTCGCAACTTTATTAGATATTTATTTCTATTAAGGAAGTGTTCATATACTTCTGTACGAAGGTGTACATAAAATGATATATTACAAGTTTCGAGTACGGTTTTCATACTAATATACAAATAATATAAGTAAAGCCATGAGCATAAAAGGGTTTCTGGTTTACACGAAAACGATCATACTACATATTACGATGAATTGAAAGGAAAAGTTATTCAATTGAAAAAAGAAAAAAATACACTTCTACTAATAACAAAACTTGTAGAAGGAAAAATTCTTATAAGGAATACAAAATTTGTATAGAAAGAACAATTCTGAACTTTTCAACTGTATTCGCATGTATCCACAGCCTTAAACATTAAAATTGTAACCTAGTGTTACTAACGAAGGGAGAATTTAATAAGAATACAATGAATTCGAATGTACGTACAATCAGATAAGTAAATAATAATTAAAAGCACCAGAGCCCACCTTGATCACCCGAGCCCCATTCCCACCCCCCTTCCTCGTTGAATTTACCTCGTTCATTCCCCCCCTTGTTTATTAGCTTTTCCGGGCGGCGAGTTTCCACGAACGATCTCGTGCAGCGGCCGTGTTGCGACGTGTACGATTATAAAAATTAATCGTTTTGCCCGGTTTCCTAATTCTTGGCCCAACGGGGGTCGGTAGGCGTTAAATTGCTTTGTATGGACATTGCACGAGGCCTTGCGGTCCAACAGCCGAAGTGGGTCTTTAGGTGACAGACCAACTCATGCGGGCTTCGCTCCAGGCTTCCTACACAACGGCTAACCCCTGACTGGCCAGTCTTTTCTCTCTTCTTCCCCCCCCCCCCGCTCCGTCTCTATCGCGTCGGGAGCACTCGTTGCTCTTCTTCTTCGGTTCGTTCCGACTGTCGTGTATAACCCAATAATCATTTAATTCCGGCAGTCGTACGCGCAGCGCTTGGCGCCAAGTCAATCTAAGCCAACCGGATATGCCTCTCTCGTCTGCCTCGTTCGGTCACTGACGTAATCCCGATGTTTACGAGCGGGAGACGAGACGGGGAGGCCCTGTTCGCCAATTGTGAACCGGTGTCCTCTGTCGAAACATTCAATGAGAACCTCGATGTAGTTAACGAACTGGTTGAAAATACGGTGTGATTCCAGTAACTAGGACAGGCTGTTGTTCCGATCCGAGCGAGGATTGAGAAAAATCGCGGATGAAAATTTGTATGGATTAACCGTTTCCGTGTTATACGACGATATATCTTGTTCGGTACTCTTGCCAAAACTTCTAACAACGATGTATCATTGCATATGTTATTTGGTGATTTTATGTATGTTGACTTATATTCAAGTGGAAATTTCGCATAATTAATTTATAGAATTAAGGAGGAAATTCTATATAATTATATCGAATGATTTTACATATGTACTTGTAGTTATTCAGGGCGAGGCATTTAAATCAGGCTATCTGAACAATTTCCTTACTTTTATCGATAGAAAAAAAAGGTGTCGAATGTTTAGTTTTGAATTTACATACGAACACCTGTCCTCATCGACGGTCAAGGTAAACGGTGTTATTGTCAGCGATTCGGCACGACTTTTGCCGAATTATGGATCGTGTTGTAACTACGCGAACGATAGCGTATTGAGACACAGTATACCAACAGCAGTCACGATTTACACCTCGCGCGAATAAAGGAGCTGTTTTATATTAATCAAGTGTTTCTATTATACCTCTTCCGAAGAAGTCCTTGTTCCGGCAACAATTTAAAATTCAAGTGAAACGATATGCGAAGGTGTCGATTCATCGAACAAGAGTTGTTTGATTGTGAGGGGCAGGTAACGTGGTGCTAATAACTTTATTATTGGTAGAAGAGTAGAGGAGATATGAAGGTTGACTCTGTTTTTTTTTTAAATAGAATGATATAGTTCCTTATACACATTCTGATAGAATTTTAAGACGAATACAATAACCTGTAGTTGAAGGCCACTTAAGGTTACACAGGCTGACTGTGATAGAAAATAAATAATTTCGAGGCACTTTTCAAATGTTTCATTAATTTTCTTATTTGCGTACTTAGTGTTACAGCAAGTGCTCAAAATGATAACATTGAACTTTGATGCATTTTCTAAAACGTACACACGATGAACTTGATTTTAATCAATTGCTCCTTCATATCTTCTCTGGTTGTTGGCATTTCGCTGTATACTTACTGTTTCAACTTTCCCGTAAGTACACAAATAGGAAAATTAATGAGCAAGTTTAGGACGTATGTTATTTTTATGCAGAACACAAGAAACTGCATCGATCTATGTCGTCAAAAATATAGGTTTCCATTAAAAAAAAAAGTGCAGTTGCATTTTTCTGACGCACTGATGCCCAAGAATGCATACAATTAGGTGCATGTTATGCACCATCCTATACCATTTAACTTTCACTTATAACATCTTTTTTTACTTCCAACCGTTTAGGATGTACAGCCTGTTCCAGTTGCATGGGACAGTCTATGTACAAGTATAAGAAACTATACACATTTTGAAAACTTTTATTTTACCGGTCGTGGTAGGTTTAGTGTTAATCACCTCTATTACCCAAGAATGCAGCGTCTTTCCTAATTGCACTTGCGCTTTGCACTTTCCACAAGAAAGACTAATTGGTAGACTTTTGGTTCATCCTAATAAATTCCAAGTGATTCTTCGGATCCCCCGGCGATCATCGAGCTGTTGTTAAATATCTCAATCTGAGATTCTCTCTCCTTTGTGCCCGAAAACGAAACCATAGATCACTGCAGAGGGGAGTGACGTTACGGGGTATCGAAGTACCCTTTTGAACAGTTATCATCGAAAACGTCAGCCAGGTCAGCTGCACACCCTCTCTCTCTCCTTTTTCCTCTCTCACTTGATCGTTTTCTCCCTCTTCGTTCCGCTGCAACCTCGTCGCCTGGCGTGAAACTGCTAATGAATATCGGCCCTAAATATCAGTCCACGGGGATCCACTGGGGTGGGCTGTACTCGCCGGTGCATATGTCTGTATATTACGGGGGATTACATATCCCGATGGAAACTCACCGTGAAAGTTGCTCGGTACGTGTGTGTACGGGGGCCCGACCCTGGTCACGCTCGTTTGTCCCGCGTTAAGTCGTCCCCTCTCTTTCTCGTGTCTGTACATGGTCGTCCCGTTCTCCTTCCGTCATGGTGGATACGGTGCACTGTGTCCTGTGCCGCACCATATGCCAGTTCCCATCATACGGGAGTCGAGGCTTTCGTACGTACGGAGACCCTCTTCTATGAAAATCTAATCGAGAATTGGCTGCGACTTCACGGCTTGACGCTTTTATGAAGATATAATAGACGATGTGACTGTTGCTGTTTGTCGAAAAAGCAGAATCTCTTATCACGAAACGTGAATTGTACGCTTGCCTTGATTTTAAATAATAGTAACCTATAGTTTCAATGAGTCGTATTTATATGTTGAACGTTTTCGGTAATCTTGTTCGTTACCGCTGAGCGAAAGGAGTAAACTGTGATAAAGAGTTATTTGCAAATGATTAAAATAAAAATCTACCAATGAAGCACTAAAACATATACATCACACCAATGTACTATTCTTCATAGGCAGTTACCATAAAAGAACTGGCTGTGCAAATATTTTCTTGACTCACTATACTTCAAATAAAATTTATCCAAGCTCGCCCGAATAAACCGTATTAAAATTGCAACGTTAAAACGAAATTCGTTCGAGTTAAGAGCCAGATGTCCAAGCACAGTATTTTTATCGGCAAATCCTCTCGATTAAGCTGGACGACTCGTTTGTTTACGTGTTACAGTAACCCAGCGAGACGACAATGATTTTTCAAAACCTCGCGTTACTATACGTCGCGGCGATGACGATGACGAGGCAGAAGCTTTGTCCGACTGCAAATGGTGAACAACCTCGAACGCACAAAAGCCCGGTTAGCCTGTTTTCGTCTGGCTAGCAGAACAACGGCCTCGTCGTGATCAATGACTCCCGGTTTTAATTGATCCCCGTGCGCGCTCGTCAGCGCGTTTGCTCGTCGCCGGAATCCATCGATCTTCGCGGATTTAAATCGCGTCCCGTTCTCACCGATCTTGCAGATGATTAGATAAGCGAACCGCTGGTTCGGGGAAGCATCGGCCGTGAGTTAATACAGTCGTAATGTTGTTTACATTATTTGCCCCGTTACGCGGTCTACGAGCTGTAGACAGCATTACCAGTTTCGAAATCGTTTGATATCGGCGAGCTTACGTCGGACTCCTGAATTATTATCCGCATACGATTTCCTTCCGACGTTCGCAAACAAAATAGGGATTTGGAGTCGTGCTCATCGAAAAACAATTTTGTATACAGTAGAACGTCAATTATCCGAATGACCGATTAATCCGAGTATAGAATGATTCATGCATGTATGTATGTATTTAAACTGTCTTATGATGTTTATGTTTTGGGACACGTATCCGATCTGCTTCAAATCCCTGGGTTTAGCGCCTGGCTTGAGTTCATTATGTATACAAGGTGTTCGCGAAAATACTAGTCAGTATTTTTCTCGTGAATTGTAAATATTAGAAAAAAAAATGATAGTAGAAAAGGTTTTGTAGTCTTCTATGATCAATACAATGGCGCATATCAATTTTGTATGTTTAATCATTAATTTTTTAAATGGAGTGCCACATTTTTGTATGTAAAATAAAAGCGTGTATCAAGACGAATTCATCCATGTGCGATGCAACGACATCCGAGGTCTTTACAAAGTCAGAAATGGAAAAAATAATTCGAATACATCGTTTCACTGTGTTTAAAAGTATTCTTTATTAATAAGACTATAATTGATGCTCAATGTGACTTTCTTGTGCATAAATGCACATTTCAACTCTACGAATTACACTTTTTGTAGATTTTGCTAATTTTGTCTGAAAGATCAATGTACATGCCACAGATTCGAACGTTTTAAGTACGACTATTATATTGCATTTCTCCAGTTGTTTATGTACCTATTATTTTATGTAAAAAGCAACCACATCATATAATTGTTAAACTTCTAGTCGACTTGTAGTATAATCATGAATTTCATTCGTTCAAACCAAAATTGGGAGTAGACGACGTTCTCCTATAACAAATTCGTATATGAATAAATAAAATGAATAATTTCTTTTCTTTTCCTTTCCGTCTTAATCTTGTATTTGGTATTGTCAGTGTTAAACGCTTCCACCAAAAGTGTCCCGAAATTATTTTCTCTATTCATCAAACTTGCCATGCGATAAATTCATGCCGTCCCATCGACTCGTTTCACGACCAGGAATAGATTTTAAAGTTTCATTGCCCGAACCACGACCATTTTTCTACTGCTGAATCGCATCCACCTTGACGAATTAGTTGAACGTGCCGGATACAGGGGACGAGCGGCTGGCGCCACGAATTTAACACTTGATTGTCCCGTCGAACAATTGTTTCGCCGGTATTATAGCCAGCCATGGTCGCGTCTCCTCGAGAGCAGACGGGAGGACGTTACGGGATGACTCACTCTCAATCAAGGAGAAAACATATTAGCGATTGTCTTTTACCAATTGGGGATGTGGGTGATGGCTATCGCCGGCTGAAAACGATACGGTGAGACACGTACAATAATTCGTGATATTACACGTTCGTAAAAGAACGCACGCTGACATGTGGGCAGACGCGCATGCACACACGCTTATGATTACCGGGTATCAGACGCAGATGGACCCCTGCGGGTAGGCGAACGATCGTTTTACAGTGAGCGTTCGCTATCTGGAAACAGATACGTCGTAATTGGCGGGAATTGGTCTAATTCGAGCCGATTAATCCGGGATCCTGATGAATCCTGCGCGTCTTGTATCGAACCGATCGGTGATTTCGATTTGATCGACGAACAGACGGTCTCCAAGCGATGTCTAGGCAAACGGTAGCGGTGCCTTGATAAAACGTTTTCTTCGAGACTCCGTGAGTAATTTGATTGTTATTTCATGCAGTGCACGTGCTTTCGTGCACGTTGCGCGTTACATCCGAGCAATTAATATTTTTGGTCATACGTGGACGCAATATTAAGAATATCGAAGTTGTTCTTTCGCGTTCTTCGTAATCTATTCTTCAGTGGGCTTTGAATAAAAAACATCGTAGTGTAGCTTAAATATTAATAAATGTTTTCTCTTAAAAATTTGGTAAAAGACGTGTAAGAATTTTGTAGTAATTTGTGAAATAATAGAATGTTGCATGGTTGCATGATGTCGTGAACGAAAATATGTAAAAGAAAAGAAGTTCGTCGAGTATTCGAGGAATTGCTAGTTTGCCCTAGCGAAAATGTCGAGTGCAAAGGATTAATCGTATGCGGAGATTTGTCACGCGTTTGTCTGCGTATTGGACATTCATTTGATGGATGGGGGGTTAGACACCCGGAGACGATAATTGACGATTCAACGATGAGAAACGAGACGTTGTGAGGCATATGTAATGCTCGCTGCGTCGCTCGTTGCAGACGTTCATCTGTATGCTGATGGATTAAGTTATCTCGCAGCCTGTAAATCACGTCCGGTATATACTTGTACAAACAAACGTGGGCAGGTTCGGCCGAGCGGTGCAGATCGAGCCAGTGAATGAGGAAACCGATAAAACATCTTTCCTGAGAACGATTGCGGTTTCATTTGATTTTCGAGTTTGCACAGGGATTTGCTTGTCCGTTACAACCTTCCGAACATTATCGATTACAAACTTGCGAACGACTAATTTCATCAGAAATCATTCAAAATTGTATTCGATATTGCATGTCTATGATACGCGTTGATTGCAATATCTTAATACTAAACCTACCACGACCGGTCAGATGACCGTTTTCAAATTTTTGTATACAGTTCTCATATGCTATTATGCTAGTATACATATACAATTTCTTCATGCATTACTCAATTTACTTCCACGTAAAATATTCTTTTATTTAAGGGGTTAGTCGCAGTCAGGAAAATGGAAACGGACAGTTTCTTGTGTTTTTTTTTAAGGTATTAAATAATAATTTTTATGAATGAAATGTAAATATATTACAAAATATGTCTTAAAGAACTATAAAAGAATTTTTGTTTTAAAAAAAGGTGAATTCATATCGTCATAACAGGCGATGGCGTGGGTGGCCACTTGATTTGCGGTGAGCAAGATTTCTTCAAACTGGTGCATCTGAAAACAAAACTAAAGGTAGATTTAGAAAATATATCAGACTAACGGGTCCCTGTTCGAAGTATTTTTTATTTGCTCGTTTACTTTTTTTTTATCCTGTATTGAATCACTTAATTTTAGTGAAAAAATTTAAAATCAACTTCAAATGTACGCCATCTTGTTTTAAATTATTTTTTTCCAAAATCCTTCGTTCAGGGACCCGCTAGACTAATGTATTTTCGAAATCTACCTTTGTTTTTGTTTTCAGGTAAACCAGTGTAGAGAAATCTTGCTCACCGCAAACCTATGTTTTTAAATCATCGTCAACGTCATCGGCTGTTGTGACGACATAAATTAAACGTTTCTTAAAACAAAAAATGTTTTATAGTTCTTTAAAACATGTTTTATAATATACTTAATTGTTACTTATGCAAATTATTATTTAATAACTAAAAAAAAATCACAAAGAAATGTCGTTTTTCCTCTTCCTGACTGCGACTAACTCCTTAATTGAAAAAGGTAAGACTAGTAATTTGTCTCGTCACTATAGAAATAGTTACAAATGAACATCGGTTAGTTTAGCGTTAATATATCCGGAAACCTTAAAATTCGATTGTTACATATTACTTTGCTTCAGAATGTTAATATTATTAGTTACGATTATTTTATAATACATAACATAAATCTTGATAAAATGCGGTTCTTTTATTATAATCGTAATGATAAAAGCGCGCCGCAAAATCTCTCATGGAAATCGCCCCAATTCTTCCGTCTACTCCATTCTACCTCAACTTCGTCCGCAGTGCTCCGATAAATTTTTTAAAGGAGTCGTTTCGCGAGGTAATCTTAAGGAAACGATTCCTTCTTTCACCCATCGTGCATCCCAGCCTCGTAATTTCGTCCGGGACATTTCGTTCTTGCCTGCTCCTCGTGGAGCGGTGTTCACCCCTCGAAGCTTTTTCATTCCGCTCACTCGGGTTCCTCCAGTCTGACAGGACAGCGGATCGTTTGCCTGTTCTCACGATCTCTCGTCACCGAGCAGGGAGTTTTCCTATTTTCACGGCGAGAACGTAAGCAATTTTCCCGCAAAGATAGAGAGGCCTTGTGGCACTCGGAAGTACGACAAGGGTGGTTCCGGGTGTGCGTAGACGACGATGCGAGTGAGCGAGTATGATTGATGCGGTTTGTCGTTCTCTTTTAACGCTTAATATCTCGTCCTGCCTAGTAGCTACGCCCCTGACGACACTTCTTTCGTCTACGTGCGCACCGCGACGGTTCAACATTTTACACTGGTTACGCCAAGCGACAGCTCGCTCGCGGAACAAAGATTAAGGGGGTAGTACGGTCTAGAACATTGAAGAAATTGATTTCCTCTCCTTTTACATTTTCTTGAAGCTTTAGATATGGAGAATACATGTTAACAAATGGAATAAAAAAATTGTAGAATTTAACACATTAGGATCGGATGACGCACGTACTCGTCATTGAGATTTTTATATATGTCTACAATAATTTGATAAAACACCATTAATTATTCAATTTCTTTTCATAAATATTATAGCAGATGTTTCACGAATTAAAGCAATACCTTTAAACTTTGTATTTTATTTCGTGATTATAAATAGTGAAATCACATATACATACGTTAAAACGATGAGGTACAAGTTCAACGTTTGGGCTTTGCTTCAGAATGCAATCAATGATGGTGATTAATTCTGTTTCTATGAGGAGATATCCCGTACTATTTGTGTATAATATGGAATATGGAATTGATCTATGCAACAGTCGCATGAATTTCCTGATAGTAATTGGTTTTCTGTGTCTAAATAATGAACATTTTATTTCTAATATTTTTAAAAATATTCGTAAAACGGAGGATGAGCTATTTTTAAAAGAAGTGTGAAGCTGCTTTATCATTTAACCCTTTGACTGCAAAGGGTGTATATATACGTCCTCGAGAAATGGGGTAAGAAAAATGTTTATATTCGTTAAATCAATTTAAAAAAAAATATCAGCTTATAGAGGATGATCAGACGAAACTTTTTTATCTTTACAGTTTATTCATAGAATGCTTAGCTTCGAAAATAAAAATTGAAAAGTCAGATGTTCGTTGTAAAAATTGAATTGGGAGAAAAAGGTGTTCTACGTTTTGAATTTTTATCTCTGAAACAAAACATCCTATGAATAAACTGTAAATATAAGAAATTCCCGTCTTATCATTCCCTAAAAGCTGATATTTTTGTTAAATTCACACCTCTACGCCGCTTAGAATTTCCAGCAAAAATCTTCCTGCGGTTAAAGGGTTAATAAAAAAAGTTGAGATGACCGCATGTTAAAAAATCTTGTAGTATCTATTAAGATCTTGGTAGTACTGTGAGATAAGAATATTACATAGCTCCCTTGTTCGCAAAGAAAACCTAGATTTTCAATTCTAGACTACATTACACCTTTGAATATAAAACGTCAAGGAGGTGTTTGCCATTGAACTTTGAATCGTGTGAAGGTGGCGCAAGAATGGCATTCAATGTGGAAAATTCTACAGCAATGATAATCCGTGCCGAGTCAATTATTTCTTAATGGAAAAAGAATGACAAATAACTGTCTTGTAGGGAAGAATTATTGTTCTAGAATTGTTGAAATATTTGATTCAAATGTAATTTTTATTTATAAGGGACAACTTATATTAACGCGGCAACAAGTAACACTACGTCGAGGTAAAATAAATGACAAATAAATGACTTTCTATAAAGTATTCATTACTGTATATATTAAATGTAAGCTTAAAACCTTAAACATACTACATTTAATAACAAATTAGCCAGTAGTAACAAGGATAACTACATTATTTTCCAATAATTTCTTGTGTTTTTTCGAAGTTGAA
The DNA here is from genome assembly GCF_026225885.1 of Hylaeus anthracinus. Classification (NCBI taxonomy): domain Eukaryota; kingdom Metazoa; phylum Arthropoda; class Insecta; order Hymenoptera; family Colletidae; genus Hylaeus; species Hylaeus anthracinus. Next base: position 3,424,706 of record NW_026535284.1, read on the forward strand.
ATTTTTAATCCCGATCTCCCCTGCTCCAGGAAAACCTAAATTTGATTCCTAAACCAGATTGCCCCTTAAAAATAAAATGCCGTGGAAGTGTTTGCCATTGAACTTGAAATCGCGTGTTGGTAGAGCAAGAAAACCATTCTAAGTGGAAAATTCTACAGCAACGATAATCTGTACCAAGAATGCAATGAATCGCCACCGTCGTTAATCGTTTAAGCTGCGAGTGATCATCGCGTCGACGACTATCGCTCAAATCGATGTCATCACAGGTCCGGGCCGATTTTCGACGAAAATCTCGCGGTTAGGTTGCGCAATTATCGCTACAAACAGCGTCACGAATAAAGACCGATGTCACGAACTGCGCAACTCGCTCAAAGTCCTTTTCCTAAGAAAATCGATGCATTCTTTGAATGTTCGAAATCCTCGAATCATCGATAATCTTGCTTTGCGTCTCCTTTTCTTTCGTTGAAGGAATACCCGCCGAAAAAGAAAAGAAACGCGACGAATTAATGCAGCGTGATCGATGCAACGGCACAGACGCAGCTTGGCGCAATATGCCCCTCGCTCATACCTCGATGCACTTAAGCACCGATGATATACGACTCGTATAAAAATTCTATGCCGCTACGCGAACGTTCCGGACAAAAACAATAACTGAAATTTATGGAGCTGTTTTCCTTATCGGTCATGAAATCCCGGTTGCAGTTTCATTGGAATTTGTAGATTATCTGGTAGATAAAACGTTCGAAAGATTGTAGGAATGCACAATGCTTGGATTTAATGATTACTGAGAAATCAAATTGCAATTTCGTTGGACGTCCTTGAAGATTCATACATATTTGTCGAATGCCCTTAGTCAGCTTTTTTGGCGATCTCATTTAATACAATTGAGGGGTGTGCATCAATAAGGAGGCAGTTCCATTTTTTAAAATTCTTGGGAAATTAAAACAAAACATTTTAAAATTCAGATTTTTGAAATTTTCTTTCTTTTTCTTTTTCATATCATAGCACAGGTAGCTATGCTAATCATGAAATTATGTCGTTCTGGATTTCATCCTTTCTTTTCTGAGTGGTGGAGGGAGGATTAATGTTTGGACCTGCCCCGTTGTCGAGGCAAGAGAATAAAATTTTCTTTCAAACACATGTTTACTTGATTCTTAAAACAATTGGCAATACAAAAAAAACTATGCAGGATACAAAAAATCGTAAAATTAGTGCAAAATTCGTTCGTCTTCCTGCTCTATCTCCGTCAAATCGACATCATCAGTTTCCTAATGACCGGAGCTGTTTCCTTATTGCGTCTCGAAGAAAAGGATTTTTTTAAAACCGTGATTATATTCCAATCTCAAAACCATAAAAAATGGAGCTGCCTCCTTATTGCAGCACACCCCTCAATTCTTCAATTCTGGGGAGACATGTGATCACAGCTTTATTTTCAGTAAAATTGAATCATAGATTTTCAATGTCCATCATTTATAGTTAATACTCTTCAGTATACGTAATCGTTCGTCCCTTTGTACGATCCCTTTCCGCTATTCTAATCGCCCAAACAACCATCCCAACAAATTCCTTGCGACCTGCGGCGTTCGTCTTCTGTTGGAGCTATCTGTTGCAAAGGGTTTCGCGTAAATGCTGGGTGTACTCCTAACGTACCGGAACGGAGCGCAGAGTCAGCCATCTACATTTATTTCCTCGTATAGGAGCGGCGCGCACAAATATCAATCAGTGGAGTCAAGAGTGGAATCAGGGTGGCCGAGTGGTTCCACATAATGCTGCAACCGGAGGTGAGAGAGCGTTGCACACCCCGTGTCTCGTGTCCATTCGCTGGTGGCTGTGCAGTTACGACACGCGGACGGGGCCACGCTACCCTCCTGCACCCACACCTACCCCCTGGAAAACGAATAAACACGTCCGTCGGCTACGTGCATTCCACTCATGCACGGAACCGAGCCAGTACACTCTGCGACAAAATTGTAAGTCCCCATATTATTTTTACTTCACAGAATTAGTAAACCTAAAAGTGTTTAGCGTTAAAAAAGTACCCTGTATATAACGAGGATTAGCTACTTTAAACAAAAGTGAAATATAGTTTCGTTGCTCTATTGATGTATACCTAGAGGAATACTTATTCGTTAGATTTCTAAGAGTTTATAATAGTATAGATTGAATGGAAATGCTGACGTTTTGCTTTATACATATTTTAGGATTTCCTTAAAAGTTCAAATATTAAGAATTAATAAATGTTTACACTTAATATACAGAATGGGATAAAATGAGGATAAATACAGTAAAACTTCGATTACTGAACGAATCTAAAAATCAATTCGGGCGTAAAGGGGTTGAACATCAAGTATCCAGTTATTGGTAGTATACATCATTGTAATTGTTACAGGATGATAAATGATTTAGACATTATTAGAACTCTATCTTTGGACTCTTAATCTCTAAGTGTCCTAAATGAAGGGATGAAAGTTAGAGCGAAATTAGCGATCTTTCTCCTTATTCCGAAAAACCTTTTCGCTTAGTGAATTACACACAAAAGTCAAGAGTTTTCATCTTTTAACTCCCCTCTTCCCTTCACCTCAAAGGTTACTTCTACCCTATCATCTTCTTACATCTGTTTTTCATATGAATAGGTAAGATTCTTGGAAAAAAATGTAAGGCCTCCCTTTTTATCTCAAAGGATCAGAGATAAGGAAAACGAACAAAAGATACTCAACTTTTTATACATCGTCAGATGAATTAAAAATGAAGTCATAAAATAAAATCATGTTTCTAGTTCAATTAGAATAATGCCTGATCTGTTTAACAATTCACTTAAATTGTCAGTAATGAATTAGTAATACATAAGGAGATGAAGACAAAGAGGGTCGTTGGAAAACAGGAGAGACAACGTTTGATGTTAATCTTCTATTGCCACCCATTATCTATATTTTTGATCTGTGATTTAATCTTATTATCAATTGTGGTCTTAAAGTAATAGTATGGCTTACGATCTGTGTGCAACAACTATTTTGCAATTTCCCGCACGTGGACAGATATCGATAAATATATCTTTGCAGTTGATCCGATCTTAAACAAAATAATTAAAAAAAGAACTCAGGCGTCAAAATTTTACTTTCTCACTCTAACCTACACATATTTTTAGTGTTGCTAGATGATAAGATAAAACAATAAATTAATAATGTATAGAGTTTTGTTTTTAGTCGAAATAACATCAATTATGGTGCACTGAGCTATATAATTAAATATATTGATGATATAAAAAAAAAAATAATATACATGTCGAATTGAGTAACCTCTTCGTTTTCGAAATCGGTTAATAAAATGATCTTTAAGAAATATAAAAATCTCAGTGACGCGTATCTACGTCATCCAAAGCGAAGGTGTCTCAAGTAGAATTTAATTCATCTCTGCTAGGAAAGGACCAACTTCCGTCCAGGATTAGAGAAAACAATCCGTGTATGCCGCGACAGTTTCAAGAAATACCGAAAATCCAGGGGGTGTTCTATCATTTTGTCGCGGAGTGTATGCGTCGGTGGTCGGGTAGCGTGCGGCAGAGGCAGCGTCAGCTCCGGGGAGTCGAGCGTTGGACTGTGTGGCTGTCGCGGTATCCAAAGCGTGGCTCGGTGTGCGGCATCGGTGCTCATGGAGAGTGGTTTCGTGGGGGTGGAGTAGGGACGAAGGAGGCGTGCCATGGAGGCGGAGACTCCATCGAAAATCCCAGCGTGCATCCAGCGTCTGTGTGGGTGTTCCTGTTCGGCGGTTTGTCTCTCCTCTCTCTTTCTCGCTCTCCACTGGAACGCTCGGGGCTCGTGTGCGTTCTCTCCCCTCTCTTTCTCTCAGTCTAACTCGCGACTTTCGGCCGTCATCGCATGGGAGTTCCTCCGCTATCAGACACCGTTAACAGCAGTCGGCGTCGAGGCATCCGCTATAACGTCTCTTACATCCCCGGGTGACGGTGCCTCGACCGTTCCTGACCTGTTCGGCCGATGGGCCGCCCGGAAATCAGTGTCCACGACACCCGGAAGCCAGTTTCACGCGCTGCGAGGACCTCTTTATCAGCGAACACTCTGCGAGCTCGTGTCTCCGACGTCGATCGAATCGAGAGTATCAGCGCTAGGACTCGCGAATCCTTCGGTGATTCGAACCAGTTGCCTCAGAGATTTATGCTCGACGGATTGGACTGAGTGACGGGTCGGTCTTCATGGCAAGGAACGAGGATCTTCGTCGCGGAATCCCGAAGAGGAAGTGTCAGTGACAATTGGACTTCAGATAGACGTGTATTATTGTTTCGTTGCTGAAAAAAAAAAAAAAAAATACGTGGAATGGTTTACTGACACTGCGGTGGTGTAGCTTGTCGCGCAGGGAGCGAATGTCGTGTACAGTGGGGGGAGGATTGTCTTGAAGCAAAGTGATCGAACTGTCCCGAGCACGATGATGGAAGTGCAGCAGCAACACTCGCCGGTCGGGGTGGGTCCTTTGGACTTTTCGCGAAGAGGTGTCGCCGAGGCGTCCGCTTTTCGCGTTGTCAAACCGAAGCAGACCGCGTCTTCGTTGGTGCATCAGCAGGCGTTGTCGCCGGAAGCGAATAATAACGAGCATCTCCAGGAGAGCCAGCAGATTCCCGTCGAGGCTGAAGGTAAGAATTCCGATCAATCGCAAATCTTGCCCGATGAAAGCAATCCATTGGTTTCGAATGGTTGCGTCATCGTTCGAAGCTGTCAAACTCGAGTCACGCTCAGACATGGCCAAGAATCTTATCAGAATGCCTTATACAACGGTGTATCGGTTTGAACAGTTACCTACCGAGGTAAGCTGTTATACTTTTAGCGCGAAATACAATTCGGTTGGAATTTTTATCATGGAAATGAAAATAGAAATCGTTGCATTCAGATGAAAGTTTAGCCCAAGTCTAGCTAGACATCAAACTCCAGTGTTCCAAAACACGTCGGCACAAACGACCACAGGATCACAGGGCGCAGACTGCAATCAATTCTAAACGCAAATCCAAATTAGACCGTTGTAATCATCGATCGAGGGTAGCTCTTCCAAAATTAATGAGAAAAATGTATCCACCATGCTCGACAATCAAACCCAGCGCGTTTGGGCCGCAAAATTACATTTCCCTCGACCGCATCGAACCCGTGCTCGGCTCTCCGATCGTTTCTGCATCCCTTGCGTCACCCCATGACATTCATCCCGTTGTCGCCTGTCATCATGCTATCTATTACCTGCCTATTATCCCTGCACCGTGCCTGCACCGTTCACGCCCTCGAATTCGCGTCCGATACCTGAGTTCTCCGCGTGTCCACACGCGTGTGCGTCCACGCCTGTCAGTTTCCTCCGCTCCGTGCACCAATCGGTCCTCGAACACGAGCCACCATTGGCTCTGCGTGGCGAGCGCGTCAATCTTCGCACGCACACGTTACAACGAACGTCTGTGCGCGTGTTTCCGTGCGTGCAGGTGCGTAAAGGGCGCGCAACAACGGTCGTTCAACAGGTGAGAGGGGATGAGCAGCATTAGATGGCTGCCTATACCAATACTGCTAATCGGGCTAATAGCTAACGCAATAATATCAACCCACCAGTGTGTCGACCTGAATCGGCCTAAGCGGTTTAAGCGGTAATTGCCAGGTGATGAGCAGGAGAGGGTTCCTTGGGGCGGTGTACTTAGTGTCTTGTTTTGAGGCTTGGCTACTAAGGGGTGGATACGGGGCGATGAAGGTCGAGACGCTTCGATTCGACGACTCTCAAGGTAATTTTGCTGACATCCTTCGTAATAATAGATCGTATTGGAATTGTGTAGATTGATAGGCATGTCATTGTATTTGATCGTGCCGTGGCTAAGGATCTTTGAGCGAGGTGTGCTGATATCGATGATTTAAATATTGGGTATTCGGAGTACTTGTCATGATATGCGAATAAGCGTTAATAAGCATGGATGTGAAAGTCACAGTTTTCGAGTATTCAGGAAAAATTTAACAAGGGTATTTTATACTTGAATCTACATATAGAAATAGAAAGTAAGAAGGTAAGGATAATGAAAGAAACAATATATAATTACAGATACAAAGTTACCTGTCCTAGATTTTTGTAATGAATAATAGATATTATTAATGTTAAGTTTATATTTTTATATAGATGTATCACATTAATCAAAGCTAGAAATGAGAACAATCAAAAATTAGTACAAACTAGCCCTCCACAAATACTATAAGTAAATATTATTTTCTGTGATAAAAAAGGATACAAAAATCCTATGTACACTTCTCAAAATATCTGAACACGAACTACTTGAATATGTACACATATCAGTGAAAAATATTTCCAGACTTGTGTTTAAATGTTCAGAAGCTACTTTGTGCTCTTATTGTAGTTAAATCAAATTATTCTTCATAACTCGGTGACTAGATTCCTAAATCTGTGTTCACTAACACTATTTAGCTATTTTTCAAGACTACTATATAAACTGAAAGTTTTGATCACCAATCATTGCTCATCCTGTATCTGCCTTAATATCATTGTATTTTGCTTAAAGTATCTATTGTAAAATCTCTATCGTCCAGTTTAACAATACAGAAAGTATTAAACGAGTATTTAGTTATTTTCTAGTCAGATTCTAATCTACATTTTCAATTTTAATGTACGTCGATGGGTCGATTCCTCTTAGTCGGCTAGAGCCATCTTCTTGTCGCTCGAGAAAAATTGTTTTCGTCCTTCATAACTCAAATGAGTTTTCGTTCCTGAAAAATGTGTATAACAAGATGTTAATAAACAATGAAAATCGAGATACGAATTATGATGTGAATTTTAAAATCAACCTTGTAACAGTATACGTCTCTTGGTATGAGATTGTAATTATTAACCAGATATACAGAGTGCTTCATGAACATACTAATGCTTTAAAATCACAGCGAGGCACGGTGATAAAATGATGAAATCACACTTCGAAAATATAGATATATGGTTGACTTCGGAACAGCGATGGGTTAAACGTTATCAATTATTATTGAATAGCCAGTAATAATGATTAATCTTTAATCCGACACGATTAGCTTTAGAAGATTACGAATTAGTAATTTATAGTTGCAGACCAGCAATGTAGCTTTTAGTTTCACAATTGCGAGTGATGACTATAATAGGACTTGCAAAGTAATCACTGCTCAACTATGCTTTAGAGTCACAAATAATTACAGAGAATTAAGATACCTTGTAAGATGCTGGATGAATGTTTTTCGAAAGAGCCCTTGCCAAAATCGAAATGTCAAAACCTTATCATTGTTTCTGTAACATTTAATTTGCACTTCAGTTTAGCTAAAATTATCTACTTTTGAAATTTACCGATCACTAGTGATATAAAAATTCTACTATCTTAACTTATCGATGGTGAACTTTTTCATAGATTTTCTGCTTCGCAATTCGTTATTGCCATGCAAATATTGAATTCTTGAAATGTATATATATCAATTGTGATTTCTCCTTGATAAATAAACATACGATTGTTCAAAGATGGTAGCCATTTCTTCTTTATCTATACGTAGTAAAAATGATTGCAGAGATTGAAATATCACAAATATTGTTTCTCATTAGTTTATTACAGCAACTCCTTTTGTTTCCACAAAAATTATAAATGTAGCCTTTCATTTCGAAGTAGTGCTATATCACTACTTTATTGGAACGACTATGAATCTTCTTCGAGTGTCTACAAATAAATAACAGTTATAATAAAAAAATAGCAATGTAACACAGACATTGTCAATGAACACATTCTTGGATAAAGGGCCGAGACATCATTTTTGAACAAGGTTTCCTAAAAATAGTATTCAACTGTCACCCGCAAATAAAGAAGAGTGTCCCTAAACAACCATCATCGATTTATCGTTTTAAATTAATTTTTACCCACGGATGTATTCTCTGGTTAGACTTATCAGCCGATTTTGTGTATCATCGGCGTCGGTGTAAATTTTTAAAGCAAATGTTAACGAAGATTCACACTCACAGATTCAAGAATCAGCCACCTATACACGTAAACAGGATTCTCCTCGCGTTGCCTCGCAGGTGGACCCCTTGGCAAATTGTCGACGATTTTCCTCTGGAAATCACGCTATAGGATTTACCGTTTATAGATTTACGACCGAACGATAGCTGCGAAAGAGACACACAGGATAAGCGTCGCGCGGACAAACGGCGATATCGTTGATGCTCAACGACAACAAACACGCATTACCTGCAATGTGTACACACGACCGGTATCGATGTTGTATACCTAACCGCGCGGTCATCTTATCTCGACCGCGTACTGTGCTCGCTTTATAGGAAAATATGATTTATTTCTGATAATCCTGCGTGAATGAGATAACCTTTGCGGCGTGGCGCGCTAATCTCCCTCCGCTATCTCAGATTATCCCAGCCGGTCCTATATTGCCCGGATTACCGATTTCATTTTCAAAGCTTGCCGATTCCTGGAAACAGCAGCCTTAGAATTCGATCGCGATAAGGCTTGCATCGATGCGCTGCAGATGATTCAAGACATTATCTTCGTCGTTTCGTTATTGTCCGCTGGCGTGGAAGTTCCTTGGGAATCGGTGGAAGTTCAGGTTGATTCACACTCAGATTCATTGCCATCGATACGCGAGATTTCGGACGCGAGAGCGAAGGTTAAATTTCCCACGCGCTAAAAGTGCTGTTGTAGAAGCGGAAGAGAAGCAATGGCGGAAGCTCATGAATGAAGAAAGGGGGGCAACGTTACTGCAGAATTTTCTCGGTATCACTATCGAATTCATGGATGTTTTCACGATTGAGCGGGAGGAAACCTTACTTACGATATTCCTGATCAGGAGGATCTTGTAACAGATCAGAATAAGATTAAAATAATCGTGGAAAAGATTTACACCGAATGGCAGAACAGATGGATTGTATGGATATGGAAGAAACACCTTTAATTTAATGATGCATATGGAAGAAACAC